>NW_028278133.1:0-347087 GCF_059751315.1 Micrasema longulum | reverse complement strand
ATTGAGATGAAGAAAATTTTATAAAACAGAATAAAAAGCCTAGGAATTTACAGCGCTTATGAACTGTCATTGTCTGGCTGGAGTGGTCACTTTACACACTGTGTAACATTCGTTATCTGTCTATGTTTGAACATTTATATTCCTTATATTCTTCCAGCCGTTGATATTTTTATTTTTTCTTTAACCTTCTTTTTGTTTATTTTCATTTCCACATTCCGTCTTCTAAAATGACCTCCATTTGTTTTGAGAAATCGCCGCATTAGGGAAACAAGTATCTATGTAGATTCATAATTATTTTGATACATAAAAGTTTGGAAAGAAGATATTTTTTATTAGTATTGTCTTAATAAACTTAATAAAAATTAAGGATTTCGTTTTTTGAATTGTTTAATTTTTGAAATTTCGATGCAAATAGTAACCGATATTTAAATCTAAATACAATCAAAGTTCAATGTAAAAAACATATTTTGTTTGATAGAACCTTGTTTCCCCAATGCGACAATATGTTGATCTATATATATGACAGAATGCATTAAGTCAACAGTCTTTGTGTATTAAAAATATTTTTAAATAAATGTGCAAGATGCCTTTGTGAGTTTTTTTTTGTGTTTGTAATTATGTATACCCATTGTGAAATGCAAAGAAAAAAATGTTTATTTTAAATATCATGCTTTACATATGTAGAATAAAAATGACTCTTTCAAAGCTTAACAAAATTTATAGTAACAAAATTAAATGATAAAAAAATATTATGCATCTACGCAGAGGGTTTTACGGTTTGATAAGCGCAGTTAAGTCGACATTGGCGGTAGCAATATGAGATAGGTATCATAAAAGATTGAATTCATTGGCTTTATAAAATAAAAACTATAACGAAATACATATTAAAACCATAGATATTGCCGACAAAACATAGATAGGAAATGATTTATGTGTCGTTCCCAGTTCTAATATTGAAATGACATGTTTATTATTTATGAATGAAATTGATTGACGACGGCTCTGAAATAAATAATTTGATTAAGCTCTTTTATAATGTTTTGATAAAAGTCTCCATCCGTACGTTATTAATTCTTCAAACGAAAGTGCACAACGGTTAATGAAAATATCGAGCCATGATCGCCAAAACTTCGTAACCGACAAAAACAATATTTTACTTAAAAATACGATGTTTTCTCCTGATTTTTCTTAATCGTATATTGAGAATTTAATTTTTATACTGTGAAAAAATAAGAAAATGGTGTTCTTGCCTATTCTTTAATGTTCGGTAGAAAAAAGATTCTTCCGTTTAATACTGTTTTTGTCGGATACGATGTTTTGGCGATCATGGCTTGATATTGTAAAACTCTATTCATTTTTTATACTCAAAATAAAAAAAAATGAAATGGAGAAAAAGTATTTTTGCATCGTCATAACATCTCTATCCGTACTCAATGGTGCATAAGCCACTGCATTAGTACTCCAATTGTAGCATATCGATATTTTGATTGTTTTTTTTTGTCTGGCTGTTTTTAGCAGGACATATAATTGACCTTACTGCACCCGATAACATCAATATCTATTTTTTCCAAATTGTGACTGGCTGCTTCTGCATAACTACGTTCAAATGACATTATGCTTTATAGATATAAAGATAAAATACTACAAGCAAGTAGGTAGGTTGATTATTTAATGTGTTAATTTTTTTTCAGTATGTATTATATAAGTGAAGGTAAGCAAAAGTCAGGAATGCAATGCAAAGGACACCAGATCCATATGCAAAGACAGAATTATATGGCGTTCTATCATCTATGCTTACTCCTACGGGGAAACGGAATTGATACTTATTTCACTTATTTTCTGCAGTTATTTTTTCTTTGAACGTCAACTTTTAAACGAAAAAACGTCAAAGTATAAAAACGGGTAAACAAACTATATCTTACAATAATTATAAAATAAAAATTCAAGTACAGTGCAGCTTAGACAAAATAAATAGTAACAACATTTCACAGATAGAGAACATTTTTGTTTTATTCCTCATCCATCATGTGCTACAGTAGTTTGTGCTATCTGCACGCATTAATTTACCTTTGTTTACGACTTCTGCAAAATTATTTTATACATTAAATCATCAATCATCTGAGATGACGTTTCGGGTCGTTCGAGCATTTATCATTTTCAGGGCAGAACTAATACACCATTTTCTTTTCTTTCGTGGCTTTTTGAAATTAATAATCGTCAGTCAGTTTGCTTATAACCAGGTTCGTAAAAATGTGATTAAATCATTAGTTGACAATTTAAACTAAGTTCACAAGACTGATTTTGAAAAAAAAAAAAAAAAATGTTATATAACAATAGGCGCTTAACAGCAATATCCACATAGATAATCTTATTGCATATCTCTACTCTAAATTTTGGATTTGAATTAAATTATTATTATTTTAATGCAGGCGCCGTGGCGCAGTTGGTTAGACGGCTAACTGTAAAACTGGCGTCGCGGGTTCGATTCCCGCCAGTTGCAAGAAAGAAATCCAAGATTTTTTTTTTTCTCTATTGGTCTGGGTGTTGTGGTGTATTTTTCATAGCTTCATTCTATATGATCTCTTTTCCACCTGCTGATAAACCTCTGAAATAGAGGCTAAGTGGGTTATTCCATTCAAAATATATATTCTTATGAAATAATAATAATTGATTATGTTTCATCTAACTAATTTTTTACTTTAACAGAACGAAAAAACTGACAAATTTTTCAAGAAACACTAAATAAATATGAATTGCTTTATTAAAATACAGTAAAACAAATTCTTATAGACTAAAGTTTAATTTTACACGTTAGTTTTTTTTTTTAATTGGTACAAAAATGAAAAAAAAATTATGTAGATTTAAATTTAAATAAATAACTTAGTGAAAAAACAAACTTGATATTCATTTTTTCAATTATGATATTCCCTGCTAAAAAGAAATCACATCCAAAGGCATTTATTTAAGAAACGAAAAACATTAACGCTCATAGTAGATATATAATATACTTAAAATATAATTTAAAAAAAACCGTATTCAAAAATATTCCCACCAAAAAATTTTGATTCACAGATAAAAAAATAACAAATACAAGTTTCTTTTGAAAAAAAAAATACCAACTGAAATTATGTATAAAATGCTTATCGATAAGATTGTAATTTTATTTTATTAAATTTATTTTGGAAAAATAACTACAAATTTTACATGTAAAATGCATATCGAATATAAAAATACTAAAAAAACATAAATTGCAAAAAAAGTCAAGATACATTTTTCATAAAACTAATATTTATTATTACAATTTTTATTTTTTTATTAATAAATTTCATAAAAAGTACATGTTTTTAAAAAAAAATATAGAGATCTACTTTTATACATCTAGTAAATGTTATCACTGTAACTCTCAAAAAAAAAAAAACTTAGTCTTGTGCTTGGAGAATGACTTAAACTGTTATAGCTGTTTATTTATAAGAGTTTATATCATTTTAAATATACGAGTACATGAGAAAAAAAAATATAGGATATGTAAAGAAAAAAACATAAAACAATAATGCATTCATACTAATAAAAATTTAATGTAGTTTTCACACGTGTTAAAAAAATTTCTTTAGATTTACTTTAAGTTTATTTATTTATATATTTTTTTTAATAGTTTTGAGTTCATTAGGTATATTATTATAATTTTTTCACCTTTGAAGACAAAACTATTTTGACCACGACTTGTGTGGAATTTAGGAATTTTAATATTAAGTTGGTATCTGAGTGACTTATCAATTTCAATTTTTTTTTTTTTTCTTCTTTATAAATTTGCATAATATAATTTATTTTGTAAATAGTGTCTATTGTATAAACCTTAAATTTTTTATATAGACTTTCCGTATTCAATGTTGAAGGTTTCTTTAAAATTACTTTAATTATCCATCTTTGTATTATTTTAAGAGAGTTTAATATATTGGCATACGCACCACCCCATCCTACAATACCATATTGTAACAAAGATTGTGCATTTGACTAACAAGCTATTTTTAAATTATTGAATTGAATAAAAATTAACTAAATTTGAGTTATTTAAATAAAAAAGAGAGAAAAAAATACTAAAGATTTCTTTCTTTTTTTGTAATCTTAATATTAAATCATCTATAGCATGATTTGGTGATTGATTCACAATTTGCGTAAGAATATTTTTTATAATACTAAAATAATGTACATTGAAAGTTTTTTTATCTGATCAATTCAAACTCAACAGTGTCTGGATACAAACATTGATGGTCCGGCCTATTTTCTCTTTCTCCTTAACAATGGCTCTCGACTCGCCTGTGACAGGTCGCCTTAATAATTAATCACCAGCGTTAATTATAAAACGCCATCCATTTCCCGTTAATCGCAGGATTCCGCCCCTTTACGTGACTAATGACCGACTTTATGGACGTCACGTTCCAAGAAAAAATACGGCGTAAGAATACTGTTCTCAACAACTGAGACTAGAGACATTGACAAGTCGATTTGTACTTAATGACAAATTTTCATTTCAAGATTTTTTGGGTATTTTATTATTAAAATGTAATTATTTGTAGGCACCAAAATGAAACAAAACAGCCACAAGAATCTAAGCTGTATGCCAATCTGAAAATAAAAATTATTTCCTTTATGAACTCTGGGAATCAAACAAGATTTAGAAAGACGCTTAGGAGTTGGCAGCCGACTGATTTGTTTCACATATTAAATATGATTCATCACCATCAAACCATTATCACACCCAATGGCGCATTGTGCACTGCATTATTAAATAAAATGCATCGCATCTTGATCATCTATTTCATGAAAGCAAGGTGATCAGCCAGTCGTGGAACATGAAATACTGCAGGCAGAATCATCTCTTAAAATGATTTTTTGCCTCCCTAGTCAGAAATCGAGATCGGGGCTTAAAACACAGTAGGTGAACACAGAGGTTTATCGCAGGAGGCAAAACTAGCAGTTCACGATGGAATTCTAGTGCCAACAATGTATGGGAGCGAAGTATGGAATTGGAAAAATAATGATGAAAGTAGGTTGAATGCTGTCGAAATACGATCCCTCAGGCGAATGTGTGGTAAAACGATGTATGACAGGTGGGTGCACGAATGTCAAGATCCGTGAACTATGTATGTATGTACTAAGGCTAAGACTTGCACTATCGACAGAATCAAGAAAAGGGTGCTGCGTTGGTTTGGACATGTAGAGCGAATGGACAGTGAAAGAACCGCTAAAAGAAACTGCGATGCTGATTAATGCAGAAAACGAGGAAGACCGAGAAAGACATGGCACGATCAAATTTATCAAATACCTGAAGATGAACATGTCAAGAGTAGGAATAATCGGCGTGCGTGCATGAGAAGATGTATGTATGTAGAGGATGCGAGGTCTGTATGCAAAAACAGAGTGATATGGCGTTCTATCCTCTCTGCCTACCCGGAGAAACAGCGTGATGGTTTTTTGTTGTTATTGTAGGTGAAAGCGCTAACCACTAGACTACTAGGAGGACTTATCTCCAATTGATTTCCATTTTCAGGATTTTTACTTGAGAGTAGCTATCGAGTCAAAAATCAAAAATGCTTGCTCAGTATTTTGGTTCTATTTCACATTTTCAAATAAATCATTAAAGTTTCATCATGTATGACGATTTCATTTGATTCTTTTTGAAAAAATCTTGCCCGATAAAAAACTTGTTTTAAAATGACTTTTTGCCTAAAAGCTCGTTCTTTATCGCCAACGTCGTTAAAATTACAATCATAACTTACACTTTTATCGATCTCAATACATTTTTTTCTCTGCAACGGCTGGGAAACAATCTGTTCTGCTTTATCTCAGAACATCAAGGGAAGCCGAACGTTTCGAGATGCAA
The DNA here is from genome assembly GCF_059751315.1 of Micrasema longulum. NCBI lineage: Eukaryota > Metazoa > Arthropoda > Insecta > Trichoptera > Brachycentridae > Micrasema > Micrasema longulum. The sequence goes on along the minus strand of NW_028278133.1, from coordinate 341,206 downwards.
TTAAACGACATCTTCCAGGACTCCGTGCATCGCCGGCGACATCTGTCCTGACATGTATCCTGCTACGACAGGATTTATTAACTTCACCGTGTTAACGAGTGGGGAACGAAATATTTAGAAAAATATAAATAAATGCCGTATAATGTGACGAGGGTAGAAATGATTAGAATAATCTATGACTTCATAAGTCCGTTTATTATTGAACTAATAAATCATTTGTGTATGAAACTAACGATTTTTGTGTGGAAATTATTTATAATAGAAAGTTAAAGAAAATAACAGTACAATAAGCAAAAATACAATTATTTTTTATTTAATTAGTGGCTAAAACAAACACATATATTTTATATTCGGATATTTTTATCTGTTATCTATCTGTTATGTTATCCATAGTGTTGAAGTGCTTTATCTGTTTAGTTTTTTATTGTTTACTTTTTAGCACGAACACTTTACAAATTTACTATTGTGCTCGATGTTTGTTTTTGTAAATTTATTGATAATTTCAAGTTGCCAGAATTTCATTCGTCCATGCAATTTGTAGCTGCAAGACGATTAGTAATCTAGCTTCAATAGGTAAATGTTATCAACTATCAAATATCCAAATTTAGTAAATGAGGTCTAGAATTCCAACCGTCAATGCGCTCAGTAGCTGCAAGACTTGTTGTTATCTAACTTCTATTTTTATAAATTTGTTTTTTATGTAATTTTATTAAATATCACTAAATCTCTAAACTTTATTGTCAAATAAAAAATAAAAAATGTAAATAGGGGCTAGATTTCTTATTGTCTATGCGCTCTGTAGCTGCAAGACGTGCTGTCATCTAGCTCCTGTATATCATAATTGGAGACGAGGAACAGGAATCCCAACCGTCCATGCGCTCTGTAGCTGTAAGACGTGGTGGGATATTTATTTATTGTACAGCACCCTTGAGGTGATTTTCACAAAAACGGCGCTATTTAAATTATCCATATATATATATATATACTAATAAAAATAAGCTTCATATTAGAAACTTATTAGAAGATTACTAATAAAAAAATATACAAATGATATTAAACAGATACATTAGAAAACATAATAGTAATAGCAAACATTTAAAGATTTCTTTAAAAAGCAAAGCGTTATTGTAGGTACAAACCTTGACCAACTTACAACAGTCTGTTTTTTGCTTGTTGAAAGCAATTGCTTAAAGCAATAAGCAATAAGGGTGGAATACAAACTTTGTTGGCTTATGTATAAGTCACTGCACAACTCTGCTCCAGAATGTTTAAGAGAACTCTGCATTCGATATAAACTATCTGACAGACGTCTTACGCTTAGATCAGCTACATCTACGCCGAAAGGAAAAGTTATTATACCTCTACGCAAACAGCGCACTAAATTCGGCGAACGCGCACCTGCGGTCGCGGGCCCGACGGCATGGAATGTTTTCCCAACAGAGGTCTGAAACCGTGAGTGTGAAGTGATGTTTCGGAAGAAACTTAAAACCCATTTGTTCTCTAAACCATTTGAATAAATCCATGTGGTGACTCCATTAGCATGTGGTGACAAAGAACTTTGTTTTTCTTAAATTAAAAAAAAAAAAGATATCTTTATAAAATCACTTTGTAAAGTACTCTTGAGGTATTATATTACGAAAATGGCGCTTTATAAGTTATCCATAATAGAAATAATATATACATAGGTCTACTCATAGGTCGCGTGGACGTCAACTGACAAGATGGAGCGGCACAGTCACTGAGTTATCAGAATCATCACTGACGAATGCCTATAGAAGAGCACAAGACCGTTCCAGATGGAAGGAGACTGTCCACAGACGAGCCATACCTGGAGTCAGGCGTAATCACCATCCTCAGACACGAATCACGGATTGAAGAGACTCATTGTACACAAAGTTGTACAAAATTAAAATATTATTTATGAAATAATTACTTCAACAATTTCAATTTAAAAAAATCCATTAGGAAAACCTAATGGGTTTAAAAAAAAATGACTGTATCCATTTTGTTCTATCGTAATCGTTTTGTGAATTTCGAATGATTCTGAAAAGCAATATTTCAAAGACATCGGAAAATTTTTCACGTTTAAACTTGAAAATAAAATAGAGATTTTAATAATACTGTTATAAAATCCTAACTATCGCCAGTTATTTTAGATAATTTATAATGTCTTAAACATGTGAGCAGATAATAGATTTGTGGAAAAATAGCGTGTCTACATATTTACGTACCCATTTAAATGATGTATCAAATACTTGTCATCCAGTTTAAGTAAACAAGAAAAACATGTATTTTTTTACCGTTTGTCTCCCGAACGCTTGTAACGGGCATCGTAAATCAGGGAAATATTTTCCACAGATCCCCTAAAACATTATGAAAGTGGTGCGTCATTAATTTTAGTGGAAAGAAATTCCACTTTAAGTGTGAGGCTCGGTGCAGTAAATCTGTTTTAGTGGAATGTGGAAAAAACAAACTGCGCCGGGCATAAATCATATTCTGGACCGCTGCTAAGATGCCAAGACGTTAAATTACGGTGAACATTATTCAAATTTAAGTCGGCTAGTTCATGCTCAAGACGCGCTTCCTGAGATTATTTTTCCTAAATCCTAAAATGAAGCGTGTAATATGATATTTACGCCATGAATAAAATATAACTTTTCAAGCGACGTGCCGCTGTATCCGCAATCATTTGGGTTAGAATCATTCTCATGCGCTGAAAAAAACAACGAAAATAAACTCTTGTATTAGTTTTTTCTATTCTCGATTTTACGCATTTAAATTTAGAGGGTGACATTTCGACTTTTGCAATCTTATGATATTAATTAAGTTTAATAAAACTAAAATTAATCACCTAAATTATACACAAAGCAATTATTTCTCAACGAGTACATACGTAGGTACTAACTATGCACGACACTCTCCAATTCCGCGTTTACATTCCTTAGCCAACAAATTTACTTGTGATATAGACATTTTTAATACGACAATTATCCATTTTAAAACGATCTTAAATGCACTGTTTGAAACTAATTATTAATTTCGTAATAAAACATTCTTTTTTTAACAATTTTTTCTCTGTTTTTTGTGGATTATTATTATCTTTTTCTGAAATAAATGTATCAAATATTTTTGTGTACCAGATATTATGTTATTATCTTATATATACTTACTGTAAACTAATTTCTATTATTTGTTTTTAACAATAATTTATTAATACCATTTTTTTTGTACTTAAACGTATATGTATATATAAATATATTTGTTTAAATTTTTTACAAGTTATCTACAATTTGCTTTTTAATTCAATTACTTTCTTAAATCAATACTTTTTTTTCTTTTTTACTGTGTAAAGTTTCACTTTTTATTTTGCATGGCAGTATGGTTTTTATTGTTTCTACATGTATACAAAAAAGCGTTGTTAATCTTTTAAATTATAACTTACTTTGTTTGTACTTACCTGTATATTTTTTTGCAAATGCCCCTTGGGCGAATTGTAAAATTAAATAAATAAAATTAAAATAAATAAACATAAGATAATAATAGCACGAATCCAAATTGTCATTTTTGAGTTCAGTATGCAGAAATTAATGAACTTGTGAGACTGGATCCATAACAGCACTCGGTTCTTGTTCAAGGCAGCTGCAAACGAAATCAGAGTTGCTGCAATGATCTATTTCCATCGGGGAGAAAAATGATAAAAAGGAAATGTAAAAACGTACCGAAATATATTCCCGATTTGTATTATTTACGGCACGATTCTTAAAAATGTTTATGTGGCCATAAAAGTAAAAACATAAATGTTTTACAACATTTTAAAAATTGAATTTAAAAAAATAAAATCATCGTAACAACCAGTCTGCCATTGTTAACTCTGAAAATATATAAAACTACAAGGCGCAAGGCACAAGTCAGTTTACTTTATGTCGTGCTTTTGTTTTTGGGAATGAATCTTAGTTTAAAACTGTATGTGTGTAACACAATGAGATTTTAAGTTATACGCGGATGCGAATTTTTAAAGAGATGAGTATTTTCTTTTACTACAACGTTAACAATCATCTTAATATATTAAATTCGTCTAATTTTATAGCAATGAACTTTTATTGTGGTAGTTATTTACTGAACCCCTGTTTAGGCTTGATTTAAAACTGTTTAGGCTTGGAGGGGATGATTCACCAAAATGTAAACTCTCGCCCTTTACACAGTAGCCAGGCCCAAGACCTGGGCTTGGAGGGCGAAAATTAATAGATCTTCACAAGTTGCACTGATGTCAGGAGCTTATCTAGCACTGACCTTTATTAAGAAAAATAAAAAATAAGATAGTTCTTTAGTTCACAATATTATAACCAAACTTGATGATACACAAGACATATTTATTAATCTAAAGGCAGCGTATTGATCATTTGTTACAGAAATGTTGCAATATTTTACTTATCTTGGATTGCCATCAGAAACGTAAGACTCTTTACCTTACCTTCCATCTTACAAAAATAATTAAGATACTCTGCAATTATTAAACCAATGCAATGCCATATTGGAGTACTCTGCAGAGTTACATCAATTGAGGATAAGGTGAGCGTTGGATTTGGCGAGATTTTGGATGCTTTGAAATCTCTGCCTAAGCCGATCTCTACCGACTTGTGTAAAGGCAACAATATGTCGCAGTCCGCGTCAGCCGACCGCGGCCCGCCCGGCTCGCCCGTCCTGCCTACTAACGTCGTTCCGGCACATCCTGATACGGCGGCGTTACTTGTAGACTGCGTCGCAGTGTCTACAGCGCATACTTCTGCGCACTCCGGTCCTGCGCCGCCGCTGTCGGCGCGTGTAGCCGAGTCGACTATGGTACCTGCGCCGGTAATAAACGAGAAGCGCAAAATTAATACTCGCTCAGTTGGAAAAAAATCCACAAACGTAATGTCTGCGATCTCGCGGAAGGATAGCAGCGTACCGGAGCGACCGGGGAAGGTAATGACTGAGGTTGCCCCGATCCCCAGTTGTTCGTATTCACTACTTGTCACTGCTCCTGCCGCTGCCACTGCTCCTGTCGCTGCCACTGCTCTTGCCGCCGCCGCTGTTCCTGTTGCCACTGCTGTTGTAAATCCAGCAGTGACACCGCCATCTTCAACCCGCGACGCCACAGAGTGGAAAACAGTGAAAAATAAAAAACGTGTCTTCATTCGTGGTAGCATTGGAAGACGAACTGAGCAGGATTTAAAATTTTATCATTTTTATCCTTTTCACAAGGACACCACGAGTGAAGACATGTTAAAATATTTGAATTCTTTTGTAAGTACCGCTTCATTTAATATTGCAAAAATTAAAGCACGGGGTGATTATTCGTCGTTTAAAATCGGTATTCCAAAAGGAATAACGGACATAGTTTTGAAACCGGAAAATTGGCCACGCAAATCTTTTATTAAAGAGTGGGAAGACAAGCGAGATCCTCCGCGTCTTCCAAATATCAAATGACTCTTTCGTGATGCATCAAATAAAAAGCTGCATTTTTATTACCAGAATACTCGCGGTTTAAAGACGAAGTGTGTAGAGTTCTACAACAATGTCGCAGCTGGCGATCATGACGTCATCGCGTTAACCGAAACGTGGTTAAATGATACCGTCTTTGATTCCGAGATTTTTGATAGTAATTTTACAGTTGTGAGAAGAGACCGGTATGGCCACAGGCAGGGTGGGGGGTGTTTATTGGCAGTGAGAAATAGAGAAAACTTGCGAGTCGAGCGGTTTTCTATATTGGAAACTACCAATGAAGATCTTTGAGTAAAACTAACATACGCTCTCGAAATTACTTTTATTTGTGTACTTTACTTTCCTCCGGCGAGTGAGGCTAACACATATCGATTATTTTTCGACAGGGTTTTGTCCAGTTTAGATTTGTTTCAGAACAGAAGCGTCATTATATTGGGGGATTTCAATTTACCTTCAGCGAGCAACATTGAAGGTATAGAGGCTGATCTAACTTTTTTGTGCTCATTGTTGAAACTTTCCCAGTGTAATGATGTTTTGAATTCTAGAGATAGGATTCTAGACTTAATACTTGCCGGGAAAGAAGTTGATGTGTTTCGGTCATTGTCACCTCTAACAAGAGAAGACAATTATCATCCCGCGCTTGAATTTTGTATCAGTGTGTCGATTAATCGTCCCCATCGAACTGAAGTTCCCACGGAAGGCACAGTCAGTTGGAGAGGCTGGAACTTCAATAAGGGCAATTTTGACCAGCTATGCTTTTTAATGGCCAGTATCGACTGGAATGAGGTATACGACACATTGGATGTAAATGAGGCGGTGAAAAACTTTTATTGTATTGTTGAAGGAGTACTTGATTCTTGTTTTCCTAGAAGGTCTCGGACAACTGGAAGAAGGCGATATCCAAGGTGGTTTTCTGGGGCTATTATTAGGGATATTCAGGTTAAGCATTCCTTCCATAAAAGATGGAAAGCTGCGGGCTGTCAGAATGATTATGAAATGTTTGGTAGATTAAGATCTAGCGTTAAACGTGACATTCGATCAGCGTACCGGTCATTTATTTCCAATATGGAAAACAATATTCTCAAAAATACAAATTGTTTTTGGGATTTTATTAAATCTCAAAAGGCAAACGGTGGGAATATTGACACCATGACATGGGGTGATCGAACTGTTCGGGGCGCAGATATTGCGGAAGCGTTCGCAGGTCACTTCAAAAATGTATACAGTAGTGAACCTCCGCTTCTTGACGTTAACGCTGCTAAGCGGTGTACTACGCAAAACGGTGCACAATCTATTGTTATTCCAAATATCAATGAGAAAGACGTAGCTACGATCATAGATAGATTGAATAATACCAATTCTCTTGGCCCAGATTTTTTACCGACGTTCTTTTTTAAAGGATGCGTAGATTTTTTAAAGGGGCCGCTTTGTTTTTTATTTAATTTGTCATTAAATACAGGAGTCTTTCCAGAAATTTGGAAGATATCTAAAGTTACTCCTATACACAAGAGTGGCTCTAAGTCATCCGTAGAAAACTATAGACCTGTAGCTGTACTTTCAGCGCCAGCTAAGGTATTTGAAATTTTAATAAGTAAAATCATCGCTTCTCGAGTCGAGCCATTTATAATAGATGAACAGCATGGGTTCAGGAAGGGTCGCTCGGTTGAAACAAATTTAATGATATTTACAGACTATATTACGGCTGCATTAGATGCAGGACATCAGGTTGACTGTTCATATAATGACTTTGCCAAAGCCTTTGATACAGTCGATCATGATGTTATGTTAAACAAGCTGAGTGAGATCGGTTTCTCGGATGGAATGCTAAAATTAATGGCGAGCTACCTCCGAAACCGAAATCAATACGTTTCACATGGCTTGTTTGCATCAAAAATTTTTAATACTTACTCAGGTGTTCCCCAGGGATCCAACTTGGGTCCATTACTGTTCTCTATTTTTATCAATGATATTAAAAAAGTTGTAGTCAAATCGCGTTTTTTATTATTCGCGGATGACTTGAAACTATTTTTGAGGGTTAAAACTTTGGATGATTTTCGTTCTCTCCAAACGGATATATTAAACGTATCTGAATGGGGAAGACGAAATAAATTATTGTTCAATATTTCAAAATGCTCAGTTATGTCTTTCACCAGGGCCCACAAAACGCTATTCTTCCGCTATAGAATGAATGACCAGAATCTTATGCGGATTGCGAAGGTTAAAGATCTAGGCATCACTTTTGTGAGTTCCCTGACATTTCATGATCAGATCGAAACAGTTTGTAGTAGTTCATTGAAGATGTTAGGATTTGTCTTGCGTACTGCTAGGGTTTTTGGTAGTACACGAGTACTGAGAATTCTTTATAACTCGTTGGTGCGAAGTAGACTCGAGAGTGGCTCGATGATTTGGGGACCGTGTGAGTTGAAGTACTCTCTTATGGTGGAGAGGGTTCAGAAGAAATTTCTTCGGTTTCTCTACATGAGGGAGTGCGGATATTATCCATGGCTTTATCCCACTGAGTTTCTCCAGGGTATGCTTGGTTACAGCAGTTTGAAGACTAGAAGGAATGTGTATTTAACAACGCACTTCTTTCGATTGTTGCGCGGTATTATTGACAACCCTGAAATTATGCGGAGCATTAGCTTTTATGTTCCTGATAATTACCTTAGACAGCGTCAACATAGACTGTTTCACATTCCAATATACAGGACCAACCTGCCAATGGTTATGCCTGTTGGAAGGGCTATCTCTATGTTGAACAATATCACTTTGGACATTGACATTTTTCACGTCTCTGAGGGAGTTTTTCGTTACAAGATTCTCTTACTTTTTTAACATATTATTCTTTGGATATTATGTATACTAATGTGTTTTTTTTACATATACCTAATTTTACCTAATTGTTTATATATGTATGAATTAAGATATTTTATTTTGTAATGTACATATATATGAATAAATAAATAAATGATAAAAAAATGATAAAATGAAAATAATAATTACAAATAAGTAGCTGAATTTGGTGACCGCAATTTTGCAGCTAGCGAACTTATGCATTGAAATGCTTTTTAATGATAATGATTTTACAATAAATAAATCAATTCTAATAATTTTTTTACTAATTGTGTTTTATATTTAGAATTCAAGTCACATAAAATTCAACACAGCGTTCTGTATAATTTATTCACTATAATGATACCTGCTTATATTTTCTTTACATTCCTTAAGAGTGAAAATGCAGTCGACTATTTGGTTTAAAAAAAAAATTCCAACTGACGGAAACAAACTCGTAATACTAGTTGTTTTCTTGAGATCAGCAACTTACTGCTGCAAAGAAGCACCTGTCTTTTAACTCATTACAAATCACTATTAATTATTAATCATTCACCTTCAACATCATTATTTCATTATCTGCACTTCTAACGACGTAGATCACTGCATCGGTACTGCAGATGCAGTGATATTTGTTTATGATGATTCAAATACTTCAGATGCCAATCCAGAGACTAATAAATAACTTTGTAAATAATACCATTTGTAACTTATGTAAGTTCTATATTAAAGTAGGTAACTGTCCACGACGCTACATAATAATAGAAACAATGTAAAAACGGAATAAAAAAAGACGTACTTGGTTTTTTCCCGTTTAACAACTTTCGCCGATTTTTATCCACTCTCCCAAGTCAAGTCCGCGTCCCATGAACTGACGATGAACTGTCAGTAGTGGACGTCCAGGAAGAAAAAACTGTGATGCTCCGTAAAGTAGTCAAGGGTATTTAAGGTTCTCGGGAGGTATCCGCAGTATTGTGGCCCAGCCAAACAAATTGCCTCCGCTTGATGACCAGTTAGCTTAGTCTTCATTTCACTCAAAGTACGCGATGAATGAAATAATATGTAAAATATCTACTAAATGATTGATAATGATACCTAATAGTGTAATTTGAATGCAAATTTAGTTTGATACTAAATATATACTAAATAGATGTACAAATAGAAGAGATACCAACAGATACTAAAACGTAAATGTCAGCTGTATACTTGAATTTATGGATAACGAGCCGAAATCGGCAATGCTTTGCTATTGCCAGATTTGAGTACATACCCATATATAAATTAATTAACACAATCGAAAGTTTGACATCAATTATATTATTTAGTCCAAGTTAGATTTCTACGTTTACATTAATATTTTTGTGTTTCGGTTTACACAAATTGTAAGGATAGAAAATTATTTTTCTGTCACTGTCTTGCAGAAACCTTTTCCATACTGTGCGAAAAAGACAACTGCATATCAGACCCTTTGTTAAAACAAAAAATATCGACGTTTTGTTGTCCCGTTTTCTGCACCTCAAAACTAAACCGTTTTTTAATTTTTTTTAGACAGTGTCAAAATATTTTTTTCTGTATTGGTACGTTTTGCGTTTTTCAAAAATAGTTACATTTGTATACCATGCGTTTGAAGACAGCAAATAAAACTGTGCTAGTTCTTATAACAATTTAAATAAAAAAAAAACGAAACAATAGGAAAAACTATACTGTATACAAAATTCACTGCTCTAGTGCCATAATCCTGAGAGAAAATACGGAAATACGTTTATGTGGAGAAAAATTGGACCACGTTTTCTCTTAAGATTAAACATTTTTAAGTGTACTAAAAAAATTTTACTTCTTAATGCTTTTATGTAACCATAGAAACAGGTTCGGTGTTTTCAAATAAAACCATCGAATTATTAACACGTATAGATGCACCTGTAACCCTCTAAAATAATAACACTAAACTCATGCCTCAGCGCTCAGTCCTGCCCTCCGCGTATTTAGTTGTTCTTTATCCGCCAGCCGGGTTTTGACGTGAGCTTGACATTGAATTCGAAACAGAAATTCTTGGTTGTGTCATGAAAGCGTATAAACAGCGTTAGGATAAACGTACAAAAGATGATGTAATTTTTTATTAGTAAGTAGGTACCTAGGTACTTGTTTATGATTGAATTCTAGAACCTAAAATAATTCGTTTTTAAATATTGAATTTAAGTAGGTATCTAGTTACTTGTTTATGGTTGAATTCCAAAACTTTAAATACTCAATTTCCAAATATGGAATATTTTTTGCAAATGTCAAACTCTGCTCTACCACCAGGGATGCACATTATTTAGGAATGCAATTTTCAAAAATGTATTGAATGTTAGTAAATATTATTTTGGTAGTACCAAAAATCCAGCAAAAAGAAATAAATGCGTAAAAACTATAAGAAACTTAAGGAAATAATCAGATTAGTATCCATTAAAAATTAGTTTTGTTAGTAAATATTCAAAAACAAACTTTTTTATGCACAAAAAATAACATGCTTTCTTTTTCTTATATATGGAAACAAAATGGTAAAAAACATTTGCGCTTCTAACTTTTTTTATACTTAATAAATTGAATATTTTAAGAATTATAAATATGCTCACGGCAAAGATCTACATGCCGCTGAAAACCACACGTAAATTGGTAGAGTAGTTATTCAGTCCATCGAAGACACACATACAAACATATATATATACATATGATATATGAATAAAATTTATTGACATTCATTTATTAATATTATTTTATAACATGCGTCAATAATATTCATGTCAAAAATGATTGTACGTTATGAAATAATATTTTATGTTTGATATCCTTTGGAAGTTAAGAGGACAGGAGTGTTAACTGATATAAATTATAGACTATGTGAGAGGCTGGATTTATAGTGCGTTCTCTTTATTCTGATATGATTTACGGCAATGCTTTGGTAAAGCTTTCAAAGAAATTAAATTAGCAACGTCTTCAAGAATTATTGCTGACTCTTACATTTGATATATTATATTCGTGAATAAAATATTTCTATATTTGATATGATTCGTAAATCACCATTCTGTCGGCTTTCATAGAAGAGTAATAAATAATTACGCTATTTAAAAAACACTTATTACAGTAACTTGGTTTTTCTTTTATTTTTCTTTTCTTTTCTTTTCTTTTCATGCCATAAACTTTTTAATAATTAAAAAAGAATGACCCATGCTCAGACGCTGTAGTCTTTGTGGGATTTTTTCCAATTCATGTTATTTATTTATTTACATATCAACGGTTCAAAGAACCTTTTACAGTAAAAAAGTTTACAGAAATAATAACAACAGTGAACAATTCATTGTGTAATATATAATATAAAATATAATTATATAATTTAACTAAATAATTAAAACTAAACAAATTAGTTTTTTTTTTAACTGCAAGGGTAAAAAAGAAACATTCAAATATAAGATGACAAATAAAAGATAAAAAAATTGAAGTGAGAAAACCTTATGTTCTATATATAAATATAGCAAATTAAAATTGAGAATAATTTAACATAAACATAAACATAGTATTTAGCTAGGTTATAATGAAAAAGAAAAATAATGCTACAATAAGATTTTATAAATAATACGTTTTTTGGATCAATGTGAAAGCTTAAATAATCTTAATAACACCTTTATTTTATCAGTTGGTTGGACGAAGTTGGAATTTGGCAATAAATCCATAAATGTATAATTTATATTTAAAGAAATAAACAAAAATACGTATCCAAAAAAACAAAGTTAAATGAAATAATTTAGTTATAGCTTAATCTTAAGATGTATTTTTCTAACGTGTATTTTTGTCGTTATAATATTTCTATGTAAATAATATGTGTATGGAAAAGTAAACAAATAAATAAAAATAAAAAAAAAATTAAATAAAAAAAAAATAAAAAAAATATATTTTAAAATATGGAATCTCTGAGCTTGTCTTTGAGGACATACTTTTCTTTCTCTCTATTCAAACATTTTCTCAAGCACGCACGTTGATTATTGCAATTTTCGACATTTCTGTATTCATGACAAGCGCCGTGACGCAGTTGATTAGACAGCCAACTGTAAAAACTTGCGTCTTGGGTTCGATTTCCGCCAGTTGCAGGGAAATCATCCAAGAATTTTTTTTTCTCGGTTGGTCTGGGGGTTTTTTTTTTATTAAAGGAATTACCCGCTAAGCCTCTATTTTGAGGCTTGTCAGCAGGTGGGATAGAGGGGACATGGAAGGAGGTAATGAAAAATACACCACAACACCCAAACCAATTGAGAAAAAAATATTTCTTGGATTTTTTTCTTGCAACTGGTGGGAATCGAACCCGCGACGCCAGTTTCACAGCTGTGGTGTTTATAATTTTACTTTCTTCCATATTTTTTCTTCCCACCTGCTAACAAGCCTCTTAAATAAAGGCTTAACGGGTTGTTCCTTTAGAAAAAAAAATATTTTTTAAATGCAGTCTTATCGCCTTACTCAAGCTTCCTCGTTTTTGGCGTCCATCAATATTAGCATAGTTAGTCTTTTGAGTCCATCTTCGACTGTCCATTTGCTCAAAATGTTGAAACAAACGCAGCACCCCTTTGACTTTGTCCCATGCAATGTGTTTTTTATTTTTAATATTTTTATTTTGAATCTTGAAACAGGGCACACATAAACACCCTTTGTGTGCTCTAATAATAATAACAATGCACATGTATTTCAACAATTTTTGAGTATGTCCAAATGCTTGCAGACTGGCTGGATTTCCGCCCATATTTAAATTTATTTCAACAGAGAGAGAAAACATTTTCTGGTTTAAGTAATTGGCTGGTTTAAGTGGCCACTTTACCCACCGCGTAACATTCACCATTCTGCCCATGTTTGAACATCTACATTTCCTCAACTCTTTCATCTGTTGACTTTTGTAAAGTAAAAGAGCTGAAACCTTTATGACGTGAAAGAGATCCGGCTTAACCAAATCACCTACTAGGCAACGCTTGAAAACTATTTTCCAATTTTTATACTTCTTCTTTTATTAGGTAGTTAATTCAACAATGTTTGAGTATGTCCAAATGCTTGCAGACTGGCTGGATTTCCAAAAATTGGAAAATTGGAGTTTTTATCTGCCGTCTTCGGACGTACGGTACACAAATATGATATATGTTTTCGATAACCGCAAAAAAAATCGACTTCGAATTTTTATTCGAAAACTCTTTCTTAAAAAAAAAACAAAATCAGTTCAGTTTTGGGGTGCGGAAATCGGGAATATGAGATTTCAATTTTGACTATTTTCGTTAGGCATAATTATGCATGTTCATTATTATGTTTTGTACCTTCGACATTTTTTTTAACATAACTTTTATTTTTTCTTATTATTTAAATTGGTTTTATTTTTTAATTTTTATTTACTTTACTATTATTGTTATATACATATATAATATATATATATTTATGTATATAAATATATGTGTTTTTATTTGCATAATTTTTCGCATAATATTGGGAACGCATTTGCGAGAGAGTGACATATTTTATTTTCTTCAAATACATATTCAACAAATTTTTCTTCCACCGCATATCATTATATATTTTTTTTTATAATGCCTTATTTTATACTGCAGGAAATAAATACCATTGTTATGAAATAAATATTTGGGATGTAACAAAATGAATTAATTCCTTTGATTACACTTCTAAATTACACTCAAATGTGGTTTCAGTATCTGACAGGGCGCATTTGTCACTCGCGTGTCATGACGTCACGTGGCGTGATGCTTGTCAGACGTCGCGACGCCGGCGCCCTAATGCGACGTCTGACACGATGTGACGTCGTCAGCGGTTGTATGTAACTCCCTCTGACAGGGTTCGGTGTTAATCCTAGTTAGTTGGCCTGTAGACCACTTCATTATATCCGATTCACTGAAATAACTAGGGAGTAAGCAATCACGTATAAATATTACACGAAGGTGATTCGGGCAACCCTGCATAATTGTGCGCATATGATGTATTTTTATTTTTAAATGAAAAACAAAACGAAACAGTTATTAGATGAAATAAATTATTTTAATCTTCGTTTTGTTCACCTACGTCATATTAATAATTATTTCTGAAATAAATAAAGACAAAAATACGTCAGTCAGTTGCAATGTATTTTTGCCGTTCGGACTAAAGTCACTTTTCCAAAGAATATCAATTTCGAGTTGAATGTATCATTCGAAGTGTAAAACTACGTTCTTTAAGAGGAAAACATCACCAAGGTTACTTTAATAGAAAAGTATTGCCTAAAGCGAAATTATTTGTTTTTTACTAGGTGACCTATTTTTAGGTATATTATTATTTATATTATTATTTCTTAAAACATGTTAAAAAATGCTTCTTTACGTAAAAATTATAAAACATAATACTAACTATTATATAACATGAACTTCCTTTTTCTTACTCTTATGGCTTGAATTGTCCAGATTCTTTACCTATTTGATAAACAAACATTATAAAGCAACAAAAGTCACTTAACTAATTTTTAAACTCTTTTTTGTATTTTTTTTTTTATTTATTGGGGAGATCAACAGTAATACATGTAACATAAATATAACATATAAAATATACAGAGAATAAAACCAATGACAGATATCTACAGAAATACATTAAATACACCTACAATACATACTAGTGTGTTTGTGTGAGTGTAAGTGAGTGAGAGGGTGGGTGAGTGGGTGTTTTATTGGAATGAGGGTGGACATGTATGTAAATATTGCACAAGTGTCAAGTGTCGAAAATATAAATGTATATAAAATATTTAGAATTAGAGATAAAATAAAATAAGATAAAATAAGACTTTATTATTGAAACTAAGTATAAGATAAAAAAGTATGTTTTAAGACGCGCATGCATCTTATGACTTGGATTGTCCATATTATAAAGCATCAAAGATCACTCGACCAAATTTGCTAACTTTCATGGATTGAATTGTCCAGATTATAAAGTAACAAAGCTAACTTAACCAAATTTCAGCTATCTTGCCTAGTAAACCTTTTAGATATTTTTTAATGTATCCGAAGAAAAAAGTCACCCACGAAATTTATGGAAAAGAAATTACGCTGTATACAAAAAATCTCCGAAACACAAAAGCCTGATTTTTCCACGGCCCCAAAATTAAAAAAAATTCTTAAAATGTTGTTTTTCGGGCTCATCATTTTTTCATTCACCGGTCACATACTGCGGCTTCTATAATACATCAAGCTGTCAATCGTCGCTGATCTGACGTTCCGACTCATTATTTATTGACGTCTCGCTTCATCAACTATTGACGTGGTTTGACGTCGCTCGCGGTGCATTGGTAACCGAAACATCATGACCATTTTAAGCCGGGCGAAGTAATGATAACGTCTGTGAATATTAATTCGTTCTCTGCATCACTTTTATGGCACCGCTTTGCAAGAAATCTACGTGAATCTACTACTAAAGCTTTGAAAAGAAAGCTCTCATGTTAAAGTACCATTCTCAAATAATTGTACTTGACTTGTCGTGACTTCATATTTCTAATGTTAAACGCTAGAAGAATTTTAGAACAGTTCTCACAGAAACAAAAGTAGCACAAATAACTTGCAAATCATCAGATATATATATTAATAGGAACAATGTTTTTTAAATTATTTTTTTATTATTTAAATCTTAAAGTAGGGCACACATATCAAACATATTGTTATGTGTGTTCTAATAATAACATTGCAAATATATTTAATTTATAAATTGTTTATCACATATGTCTTGACCATTATTTTAAATTTTGATATGTTTTTTTCTTCATAAATATTTTTTTCTATTTCGTAATACTTTTTAATTGCTTTAAATAAAATTGAATTTTGTGACTTTGCCTTTTTCCTAAATGGAAGTCTAATTTTGTTCTTTTCTCTAGTATTGTGATCGTGTTCATGCTGGTTCCGATAATTTTTTTTCCAAAATTCTGTTTTTTTATTAGAGTTTATAATTGTATGAACAAATATCATTGTATTGTAAAATATTATTTGTTTGTATGTTAATAATTTCATTTCATTTACCATCGACTTTACCCTCGTGTATCTGTTTTTTTTTCAAAATGATTCTAAAGGCTTTATTTTGTAATACAGTTAGTTTATCCATGTTTTCTTTGTTTGATAAAAATAAAATGCAACTACAGTAGTTAACGTGTGGTTCAATAATTGCTTTGTAAATAGTTTTGCAAGAGTCCTTATCAATAAATCTTCTGATCCTTCCCAAAATGGATATTTTTTTTGCAATCTTATTTATTACTATCTTAGCGTTTTGGTGAAATGTTTGTAATCAAATGACTGCATAAATAACTAAATGCTTTAAAACATTAATACGTTTAATACAAAATATAATCGTTTAAAATATTAAATTATTTCATTTTATTTATTTACAAATTCTCAAGTTATTTATATTATGAGAACATACTCGTAAGTCCCAACTCCACGGTACTAAACAAGTCTTATGTTGATTAAAGATGAATAGAGTAGTAGTAAAAGACATCATTAAAAATAAAAAAAAACAAAATGTATAAAAAAAAAAAGATAATTTTTTAAATAATGAATCGAATACCCTTTCAATATAGCCCATTATATCATCATTCCATGTCGGCACCCTAGTTGGAGCATATGGTGTTCACAAATATCGTCCAGGGATCTCTGTCGGCTGCCAACTCCTATGCACCCTTCTAAGTCAGGTTTTAAGACCGAAGAAGTCATCAACCTCTAGTAAATCAATAATGTTTGATTGTATTTTGCAATGTATTATTTTTACTTAAATTATGTAAATATAGTTTTGTGGGGTTCATAATCCATTAATGTCACACAGACGAGCAATCATTTTATCTGAAATAGAGCAACGACCGATGAAACTAGTCGTTTTTTTTATATTGAATACAATACATTATATTTTGCAAGACTAACAGTATAGCACATAAAATATCCGTCTAGATAAGAGAAATATTTTGCAGTATATTCACGCCATAGAGAAACGAAGGATAGAGGAACGTGGCCTATAAAGAGACCACAGGGCGTAGTAAGGCTCAGTTAGACTAAACAGTCAGCCCAACCAAGTCGTGCAGCAACTGAGTTCCGGCATGTAGCCCCAGTTCAGTCAGTTCAACTCTTCGCCGCTGTTACGCTTACCCTCTATAACAAAGTGTCATGTCTTATTAAACATGCAATAAATACACATTGAAACACCAACATTGTCTCTAATGTCCATCCAATCCAAATGGGACAGGATCACCGAACTCACCGAAAATCCTACATTGATGACTCCGACGCGAGTTGAACTCACCCCTACATTCCGACGTGAGTGAAACTAAATCCTACAGTTATAAGATTATGAAATTATTCCAAAATAAGTTTTTGAACGAGTTTAAAACACATATACATATATAATGTTGTATGTGTTGTATATGTATTTTGATACATTTTTCTAATAAAAAAATACATATAGTTTTGTGTATTTCTAAAAGTTCTATAACCATTCTTCAAACTGAAGATTATTTTACTACGTGGTTGGTGGTTATACCAGTGACGATAATATATTTATATGTATTGTAATAAAAGATAATTGGATTCTCTGATAATCTGGTAATCTGACAGGGAATAGAAGGAGTGGTTGTATTTTGCATACAATGAGACAGAGGCTGTGAGTCAGCCAAAATATATTCATGTTATTTAAGTTTCAAAGGCACTCAACATGTACGTGATTGCAACACCGCGTGTATCATTTTTCCTCAACTTAACTACCCCGACAATTAAATTTAATTTACGTAATTACGAAGAGAAAAAGGTTTTTAGTGCAATGAAATTCGTATAGGCCACTAAGATATTAAAGTAAACATATGACAAAGTAGATGGAGAACATTTTAGCGAAAAAAATACGAAAGTCGAGGCATTTACAGAGCTTACGACATGTCAATGGCTGGTTTACACACGTAAAACGTGGTGCCGATAGGGCATGATGATGATCATATTTATTTGGGTCAATTATGATGCATTAATAAAAATGCAACGACTAGTAAGAATATTAGAATATATTGGTTCGTTTTTCCAAAACTAAAAATGAATAGCATTGCATTATTATTACCCCAGTTGCCGCGCCTTTCGATTATTTAGCACTATAAATCAAAGATGATTAGTCTTACGTATTAGGTACCAGTTTAAAGAAGTGGCGGCCTACGCGGTGTAGTGGTCAAGACGCTTGACTCACAAATGGAAGGTTCCGGATTCGATTCCCGGCGAGAACACAAAATAAAATTAATGTGATTTTTCTCAAGCCTGGGTTTTCGGTTCTATAAAAGGGCTTTCTGGCTTTCCACGAGGGGGACATACGCTAACAATATGTTGATATTTATGTATATTCTGTCTTTAAGTTATGCCAGAAAATTTTGTTTGGCGCTTTGCCCACTATAGAGGATTTTAATGGCATGTAGGAACACATTGTTTTAAATTTATGATCGATGGTTTGCGCAGCAATGCAGATTTTTAAGACAAAGGTAGTGAGTGAACGTGCGGTTTGACAAAGAAAGGATGCCAAATCAGATAAGATGTAAGAGATAAAGCAAACGTTCAACTCGTGTCGCACGTCGGCGTCGCACGACTGTCGCCTCGCTCCATCATTGTGTTCGAACTTTTTAGAAATGTTTCTTAAATACGCCATAAGAAAAACGTAGACATGTTTACGCTATGGCACATAATGCATTTTCATACTCATTTTTTGTTGTAAACAATTATGTTAAACTACAAAGTGTTTGCGTATATATGTGTATATGTATAAATATAAAATGTCTATTTTTTTTTAGTTTTTATATGCAACATTTTTATTTGACTTTTAATACGTATGTATGTCCTTTAATTTTAAGATCGAATAAATAAAATAATTACTTTGAGACCCCTGAAACATCATTATATACAAGCAGGCATACTTGCTACCTAGATGGGTTCATGCCCATTTGGTTGTACATAAGAAGTAAGTACTACTGACTTTGCAATAATAACCTATGAACCGGGGACTCAGTCTGTTTGTATAATATACTCATATAAATATCTATTTATTTTCATTTTTGCTGAATTTTAATGCCTAACAATGTGTGTCTATGTAAGATTTACAAACCTAAAATTCATCTATTTTTTACTACTTTTCATCTTTACTTCACTCTTAAACTATAAATCCTTTATTCTTTTTTTTACTATACATTACTTTTACTGAGTTTAACCATAATAATTAACTACGTTTTCTTTATATTATATAACTTTGTATTTAACTTCAATTTTGTACAAATTGGGAGCGGCCGTTAGTAACAATAATAAATAAATAAATAAGTAAATAAATAAACAATAGTTCACATTGACGTTTTAATTTATTTATACGATACATTAAAAAATATATCGTAAAAATAAATTGAAACGTAATCAGGTTGTAGTCCTGTAGCAAGTGTCCCGGACTGGTTTTGAATCCTACTCTACCCCAACTTGATTCCCATTTTCTAATAGTGAGTTGTTTACAACTCGTTTAAAATGGCCCTCAAAATTAAATATTTGGGTAAATCATAAGAACGCAAATATTTAGAGTAGAAACATTAGATAGAGTTGTTAAATCTTCATTATTTTATTATTCGTTTATTTGAAAAAACAACAAAAGATTTATGAACAATTCACATAATAATGGTCGTATGAGTCGAATTAAAGTTTTTTACATCTATTCAAAACTATTTGTAAACACACTACTAAACAAAAAAAAAGCGAATTACAAAATTATAATTGCCTTCCCAAGGCATTGGAGGGAAATAAAAGGTCAGCTTAAAGATATAATAGGAAAAAGAAGGGAACCAATCCGTAAAATGTATATTAAGAAAGAAGAATAACGTGACAGTATTACTTACATATTTAATTAGAGTAGTTCTATTAATTTAGTTTTAAAATAAAAAAACTGTAAAATCAAATACTTTTAGAAAGAAACCAATATTGTTGAATTATGTTCAGTTACCATTAATGAGGAAGTTTTAAGCAAAGTCATTAAATGGTGCAGAGTTATAAAAAATAAGGACTTGTCAGGTGGGTCTGGTTTGTTAACAATCAGAAAATTGTAGTAAATTTTGAAAAAAAACTAAAAAAAATAAGATCTTGCAATTTCGTCAAAACAAATTCAAATTATGTCCAAAACGTAAAGACGAAAAACTTAATTCTATTCTTTTGGATTATTCTATTACTAACCCATCTAATTTTTATAATCAAGTTTCTATGATTATTCTTTATAAAAACTATACTGTTACCAGAGTATGTGCATAAGTGCAGTGCACTGCCAAGTAAAAATTTGTGCAAATAAATTAGTAGTTTTATTGATAGTAAAAATATGTTATAAGTAGATAGAAAGAAACAGGGATTCGTTGCAATATTATACACGTAAACATCATAATATTTCATACTAGTGCCAAAAGATCTAGCGAAATCGACTCTAGCGGACAATTAACATTTACATTTACATTTATTTTTGCACCACAACAGGCCAGGAGGCCCAATTACAGTGGCGAATTACATATCACAGAACACCCAGGCTTGAGAAAAATCACATTTTTATTTGTTTGTGTTCTCACCGGGAATCGAACCCGGAACCTTCCGTGCGTGAGTCAAGCGTCTTGACCGCTACACCACGGAGGCCGCCGATTTTCTCATCTTGTCTACGCATGTGCAATCGTCCCAGTGCATATTCGGTTTTGCACAATCTTTTACCCTGAATTTGTAAGAAATATATCATATCTCCTTAAATTGTCATTTGAGCGAGACAGACAATGCTTCATACCGATGAATTATGCGATAGAAGGAGAAGATAATATACACATTCCGGGCATTGCCAACGCATGCGCAGATTTGAAGTATGTTTGTAAAGTCACTTTGAACATGCGTAATGATATGATATTAGTACGAATTTAGTTAACTATAACGTGCGTATTATGTTGGACGCATTTAGCGTTTCTGGTTCCAATGCACGGACTGTCATACTATTGCTCGTAAATCACGTCAGACCTATCATATTTTTATAATATTATTGAACTTAATAATATACAAGTTGACAAAACGTAAAGAAATGCACTGCCAATGTTTTCGGTCAGGAGCCGCCAGTGACTGTTACACTAGTTCGTTATTACGTATTTGTTAAAACGCGATGCTTACATATAATAAATTTGGTTTATCGATAATCTGCATACGTCTTTTAATTTAAAACATTGTATCTTTTGTCGTAAGCGTATGTCGGATTGGTCGTCCTATTAGAGTTGTTCGTGCGCGATAGCCCCATGAGATGAACAATGAGTGTTGGCGAGATACAAAGTATCGGTGCATCCTTGCTGACGTTCTGCACAAATAAAGGCTGGCAGAATTTTAAGTAGGACATTAAAAGACTGCACTGTTGTGGTGGCAAATTTATTGTGACGTGCGGTATTTTGTGGTAACGTTTTATCTCACATCCATATTCCATTATCATTGTAGCTAGTGCTCACTTAAAGTGCTGGGAATTACTTGTGTTTTTTTACTTTCGTTTTTTTCTCGAGATTCTATTTCTTTCATGTCTTATTTTTATAATCGTGCGTGTGGTCTCTTGATGACTCAGCAGTTTTGGTTGAATTATTAAAACAAATAACATACAAAAAATTCCTTATTATTATTATTATGTATAACTTATACAGCGCCATTTTTGTAATATAAATACCTCAAGAGCGCTTTACATAGTGATTCAATAGTTTAAGTTTTTTTTTATTGAAGCATTTAAATTTGTAATTTAATTGAAATAATTTATTTTGTTGACACATGGTACGGATTTATTCAAATGATTTAGAGAACAAGTGGGTTTTAAGTTTTTTCCGAAACATCACTTCACTTTTACAGCCTCGCACCTCTGCTGGGAGAGCATTCCATGCCATAGTGCTTGCGACATATATTTTTTTATTATTTATAAACCTTTTTATATGAATTCTATATTTACGTCTGTAATTTATGTGTTTTATGAATTTTTTTTGTTTTTTATGTTCGTAGATAAAAATCATATAATAACGTTGTTGAAATATCTCAAAATCGTGCAAATTAAGTTAAGAGTACTTAAATTAGTTTACGTCTATTCGTATGTCGTATATGTATATATTATAGAATAAACACGTACAATACATAATATCAGATCTGAAGCAGTCAAAATTGCACTGCGTATAATATATTGTTTGGAAATATTATCGTGGGATGACTTCTGAGGGAAAAATTATTGTGACCAGGTTGAGACAATGGATACAGTACGTGAGGACATTTTCAACATCGTGTGATGATTTACTGGTGTCATGGTCCACGTTGCATCCTGCGTCCTGCGCTGCCAGGATATTGTAATATATTGTTTAATATTATTTTATAGGCGGAAGAAAATTTCCCCATGCCTCGACAGTATTGAATTTTATGAAAGGAGTTTCCTACTCCGCCAGAGGCATTCGTATAAGAAAAAAAGGGATAATAGTTTTTATTTTTGATGATTTTGCAAAAGTTTTTATTTATTACAATTTAACTTGAGTTTTATGAGGAGATTTATGTATCTTATCTGTGGCCAAGCAGATGGAGAATACAGTTCTGTGGGTGAAATAGAATCAAGACCCTGGACGAGTGTTTTTGATTGTGGATGTGGATGCTCTCAATTCAAAATCTTGAATAACGAAATCGAGTGTCCAGTAGTTGGTGCGTTCACCTACCATTCTTGAGGTTCTGGATTCGATTCCTAACAGGGTGAAAGTGCAACATTGATTATAGAGTTTATTAAAAACTAAGTGGGGGACTGATTACTTTACCACCATGTAACATATGAATAAAATACGCTGTATTTGGTTTACTAATACAGTTTCCTAAGCACCACTTAATGCAAAAAGAGAAATCATGATGATTATTCATCGAGAAATATTTCGATAAACCTCATAAATAATATTTACGTTAAACTTGAAAATGTTTACTCTTCGAGGATTCTGATTGTGTTTTTTTTTGTTGCTACACCGAGTGTCAACTGCACTTTTTGCCGATGCAATGTCAACGTGATGTTTTGAACCGTATTTCAACATCCATCAACTAGCGTCCCCAATCAGCCCAAATTATGGAAGATGCTTTTTTTCTGAGTTTCGAAATGTAAGTGAAATGTTGATGTTACATAAACCCAAAAAAACGGTTTTGGTCTGTGATTTTCAATTGCTCTTTGCTAAGCGGATTTAATTGTGAGTAAATTATAGAGCTAAATTTTTTGCAACAGAGGGGGAAAACATTTTTAAGAAAGGAATATGGAAGTCAAGGCGTTTACAGGGCTACAACTTGCCTACATTGGCTGGTATAAGTGGCCACTTTACATCCTGTGTAAAATTCACTATTTTGCTTAAGTTTAAATTAATCAAAGAATCTAATGAAATAAACAAAATTATTAACGTAATAGTTCCGAGATATTTTCAAAATAAACTTAATTTTTTAAAGTTATTTCATAACTATGCAACAAGAGGATCTAAAAATACAAGAATGGAAAAGAAATCAAAAGCAATGTCCCTGAACTGCCTTATGTATAAGGGAATACAATTATTCGAGGAAATGACAGAAAGCATAAAAAATGAAATAAATGTAAATATATTTAAAATTAAATGTAAAAAGTATATATGTGAAAAATATTAGGTAATATATAGTACGAGTATAAATAGTGAATATAATTAATGAAAATGTACACATGAAACAGTGAATATTATAAATTAGGATATAAAGAGTATAATAGTGTTTAAAAGTGATAAATAATGTTAGAAAAGGTATAGATGTAAATATTGTCTTGTAAATATATATTAGACTATGTTAATCATAGAACTAAGTAAAATAAATAATAATAAAAAAATAATAAATATCCACTCTTCCAACTGTTGACAATTTTTAAACTTCTTCTTATACCAGTTAATAAAATCAACAATGTTTTGAGTATGTCTGAATGTTTGTAGACAGGCTGAATTTCCTCCCAAGGGAGTTATTTGATTGACAAATGATTGAGCTTAAAAAATGAAAAAGAAACAACATGTGAAAAAAATTGTATGAGAGTATTTGTTGGGGAACATATTTTTTTAACAACACGAGTGAATCATTATTCTTGTTTACATTAAATTATTCATAGACATCTCATTAAGATAAGTGTAGTGGACATAAATCCATGTCAAACGTCACACACAACTAACAGTGGTTCTGTGACAGTAGAAAACGGTGTCATTGTGCGGTAGATGTAATATTCAGTTATAAATATAGCGTTAAACACGGGCTCTAGTGACAATGGTTCCTCGTTTTAAATATTATACGACAGGTAGCCGACAGGAATGACAATAGTCGGTAAATAATGTTGTCTAGAGTAGCGATGGCTGTAACTTGGTAGCGTAGCTGGTTGAGATATTGCCTATGTAATGTACGACTCCCCCACAAGAGTTTTGTTCACAACCAGTGGCGGCTAGTGAATAAAAACATATAAAACAATTTTTCCAACTCTTTAAAGGCTGTGGTAAATAATTCCTTGGCGCGCGGTTATGTATCATCGTATTACCACAAGCAAAAGCCGGAATATTCTAAAATTCATACATTTGACTGAAAAAACATTGAGATATCCTTTTTTTTTATAATTTATTTAAAAAAACGTATAATTTAGCCCTGTTATGGCAAAATACATTAAAAATCATAAATGGGTCACTAATTTTACATGCGTGCGTTCCCTATTCTAAATCTGTTTTACACAACCGCTGGCCAAAGAGCAGCGTCTCTGTCTTCCTTGTTATGATTTCTATCTTCGTGTTCTCTCTTTTACAAGTTTATTGCTGTATTGGAGGAAATTTATTCTTCGCATAGTACGGAAAAAAAAAATGCAATAAAATCCAGCATAGCTATACAGATTTTACTTTCCAAATCTGATGTGAAAATGTCAATTTAAAAATTACGAAAAATACAACTTCATAAAGTATCGTTTGTAGACTAGTGTGACATCACAGCCACACAAGAATTAACATCACTTTAGTTTTAGGAAGCAGAAAGGACAGCTTGAATGTATGATAAAGTGGTAAGGAGAGGTCACGGTAGTTCCAGTAAAATAATAATTTTTAAGACTTACCATATTTAACTCCAACAGTAAGTGATGGTCGATGTTGAAAACTTCAAGGACTGAAAAAAGTGTGGGTTGGATCCTCGCCTTGAAAAAAAAAAGAGAGTTGTCCGTTAACGTCTTAGTTGTGAACGACTTATTTGATAGAAAAACAAACAAAACACCGAATTAATCAAATATAAACATATATGTATATGCATTTTAAATTTACTTGTATTAAAAGTACATTCTACGATCTTTTGATCTAAAAAGATGTCCTTGGTCTATAAAGTGTTCCGCTATATATGAATAATAGAAGAGGCAGTTGAAATACTCAAACACCCAAATAACACAAACAAAAATGACGCCCTGTGGAACCAAATTCAGAATTCACGATAAAAAGTAAAAAATTTAGAGGTCATTTAGTATATTTGGATACATTTCGTATAAAAGTGAATTTTCAAAACTAAAAATGGTGGCCATGGATTGGAGGGGGAAAACTGTGAAATCACGAGTTAAATCTTTGCTTCAGTCGTATTCCAATCGTGGCGGAAGCATGTATCATATAATTATATTGGCGTATTGCGACGAATCCCCGTGTTTTATTTTACCGTTTATATTTTTAACGTATTTTTATTGAATCGTCAAGCAAGTTATATATTTTTATAAACCAAATAAACATATTTATTAAGAAATATTCAAGCTAAATATAGGCAAATTTCGGTTCCGTCTTTTAAAAAAAAGTATTTCGTGTTGATTTATAGGACACTTACACTTCCGCCCCTGTCCAGACATCTAAATTTGCAGAAATGTTCCTTAATATATTTAGTAAAAAACCTTTACAAATTATACACAAGTTCATCCAGCTTTATAATAACTTTTTTTTTATGTATCCGAGTCTTTCTGGTTTTCTCACATGTTTTTCATCAGATCGGAGTTTACGAATTTTTACCCAGTTTATTCATTTTTCTCATACATTTTTATAAACTACAACTATAAATTCGTCTTAGAAAAGAGCTTTATAATATTCTTGAATTTTAAAAAAATACGTGGTCATCATTAGTGCAGGTATTTTTTTAATGTTTTTTTTACAGGAACAACCCGTTAAGCCTCTATTTTGAGGCTTGTCAGCGGGTGGGAAAGAGGATATATGGAAGAAGGTAATGAAAAATACTCCAAAACACCCAGACCAATTGAGAAAAAATACTTCTTCAATTTTTTCTTGCAACTGGCGGGAATCGAACCCGCAACGCCAGCTACACAGTTGGAATATTGGAGATACGCACTAATTCTCTATGAGCTCATTATTTTTATATTATAAATCGTGCGTCATAATTCATATTGTGATTATTTTAAAAAATGGATTGTAAGTCATACAGTTTCAAAATATTTATAGCAAAAAAGGAGAAATGGTTAAAATGTCGAATGAAGCTTAAGTGTTTTTTGCCTCATACAACAAGTACAAATCAGAATAAAGCAAGGTGGCTTCTATGGTTCCCAGAACTACACGCTACAAAAATGACACGGAATTCGCCGACTGCGGCACGGTACAAATTACTAGTACATAAACATGTATTTTTTACTAAATACACAATTTACCCTGAAGATGGCTCCTGCAATGGTAGCTGAAACGTCAGAGCGAATCCAACTTGCACCCGATCACCATTAAAAAATAAATTTAGATAACAATGACCGTGAAAAATTGCCGACCTGCTTGACATTTTTTTATATTTTAAAAATAAATATTGGCGTTTTTATGATTTACTCAGATATTTAATATTGTGGGCCATTTTCAACGAGTTGGAAACAACTTACAAATAAAAAAATTAACACAAACTTGACAAGTAAATTAAATCACTGTATCCCTGCTCTAGTTCTTGTTTATTTAATATACAATTTCCAAATTTTACCAGAGGCTATTTTTTTATTTTTAAAGTCAAATAACAAAATCAGTAAGTGGCGATTAGCACTAAAAAAATGCTGAAAATAATATTTCGTAGCGGGAAAAATAATAGTTGTTTAGCTTTATGGACGTATAATAAGATAATAAACATTGGCATTCATAACTTAATTTTGCTGAAAATGGTCTATTAAACATACAAGAACTAGGGCAGCGAGTGTGATAAAAATATCAAATACACGTAATTAACACATTGTACAAAGTTATAATAATCCGTAAAATAATAAAAATATATATTCTGGCCTTGTTTAATAGTTTATTTAGTGGTTCTTTAAATAAATATTTAAAGAACCACTGAATTTTCTCATTTTTCTATAATAAAGGCCGACACTGTTTGCAACCGAACAGTAAATAAAAGGCGTCTTGTAGAAATATGTGTATTGCCGCACTCGGCTGTATTTAGCTGTGAAAATATTGTTTTCTAGCTTCTGTTCGAATACTTTATGCTAATGGTATCGTGTTTGGCGTTACGGAGTGCTAAAATAAGGTGCTACTCCGTTGCAATTTTACTGCAATGTCATTCAGCATCTTGTTACGTTTTACTGGATTCGAATATCTTTATTTAAGTGACGTTTGTCTGCCGTCGGCCGTGATATATCAGAAACAGAGTAGAATCTGTATTCACCATAGTCATGATACTCTTATATGAGGGTTCAGAAGTACTGAATCCGCACGACAAATGTAGCGCAGATCGATCATTTTATTTGTTTATTTAATTCATTTTGGATACTACCAGTAATTTATTTATCTAAACGCCCAATAGGCATTGTTAAAGACATATTTATACACAGAAAATTATGATAAAGGTAGAAAGACACAATGGTATATAGTAGACTTGGTGGGAGTGGATGCGGGAGGGCGGTATTTTTAATTTAATCTAATTCAGTGATCGTTTGAAAGAAGATAACTTGTTTTCAAAGAAATCAAGACTGGTATGTTTGTTGGCAGACCTAAGAATTCTGAGCATAGGAAAATGAAAACCATAGTTAGTTCTATGGTTATCAATATGAAAGAGTAAGTTTTGACTGAGGCTTCTAGCTGGAATATTTCATTTTATTGAGCTCAGTGGTTCAGGCGCATCAAAAAGTGAGTTGAGAATTTAAAATAGGACTAAAAAGTTGTTTTTTTTTTTTTTTATTTAATATAATATCGACAAAAAAAAAATACAAAAAAACAAAAGTACAGAAACAAAAAACAAAACGAAATACCGCACCAAAAATGTATTATTATTTTATTTTTTTGACAGTCTTGAAGAGAATATATATTTAAGATAGTTTCTAACTCATTATACGTATATTGTTGGTCTTTGGATAAACCTAACCGATCCAACCTTATCCAACTAACCCAGCCTATCTTTTTTAAAAATCAATGTTGAACTGATTCAATATTTTTGATGTTAACATCATAAAGTGGAGACCAGATAACAAAGGAATACTATAGAATACAATAGGTGCGGGCGAACTAGGGAACAGAAGAGACTTTTAAGGGTATTGATATTTTTGAAGTCAGCTGTGCTTCTGTTAATAAATCCAAGGCGTTATAAGGATTTACTGATAACACGTTCAATATGAATTGTAAAAGAAAGTTTAGTGTTTTTAATATTTTGAAAGAGCGTATAAGGCTCTTAACAAAAAATGTTTTTTTAAGAGAGGGGTTCATGGTGGGATTTTCCTTAGGGGGAGGAATTTCAGTTGGTAACTACTTGATGACTATTAAATTATTTGTGTTGGTTGTTTCATATTGTAAATCAAATTGTAGGAAAGTAGTGACACTTGCTTGTCACAAGATATCGCTACTATGCTAGCTATGTGGCATGGGAGAGGATAGAGATAGGTGGAACGTGGAAATCGGCATAAAGTCGAAGGTAAATCATTAAGACGCCACTCTGATTCAGTGCTACCTAGCGATATAACGTATTTCTTTCAAATAAACTACATCTTACAATCACCATCTCCATCACCACTATCACGTCGAAAAGAAATATTTGTGGGAGTATTTTATTTAAGTTTCATCTATGTTTATTGTAAAAAAACGTCATAAAAAAACTAGTTGAAGAAGAGTGGAGGTTCAAACCTCGGAACTTCTAATCATTATTCTTTTATTCATTTTATTTTAATAAATTTTGATACTACCCAATGGACCACGACCCATCTCGCTGTTTTTTTTTATGTTTGCCTGGGTCATGGTCGGTTGATTGATGACACACAGACGTGCAATGATTTTACCTGAAATATAGAGCAACGACTGTAAGAAGCAACTCAGCGTTTTCTATTGGATACAATCCATTTTATTCTGCAAAACTGACAATATTGAACATGAGACATCCGTCTACAAAAGAACAACGTCCTGGAGTTCATTGACATCGTTTCCGCTATGAAGATATAAAGAACAAAGGAACGCAGCCTATAAAGAGACCACAGGCCACAGGGTTTGGTAACATGAGTCAGCCCAATCAATCAACCCAGTCAGTTCAACACATCGTTTGAATTTAGTTTTGCAGCTGCTGGTGGCGTGCTTTTTTGCTGCGTTGGTAGGCCTGGCACCTGATATTGCAAGTGCATTGACGTATTCAAGAATCGATTTACCTTTAAGTTGCTCAATATCTAAGTGAAATGATTCAGCCACATGTATCATATGCTCACAATAGCGGTTTTAATTGTTTACAAAAATCAATATATGGAAGAATTTAAGAAATATTTTTATGTGTAAACATAATGATGAGTGTCACACGGTGAGTAAAGTGGTCACTTAAAAAAGCCAATGGCACGTCATAAGCCCTGTAAATGCCGTGATTTCCATATTTCCTTCTCTCAAATGTTCTTCATTTCTGTTGTAATACTTTAAGCATATTATCCACTTGGTACAAACTGCGGACCCATGTTAAGTAGCAATTTCTTCAGATTTACGGCTTAATATTTATCATTTAATCTGACTTATTGATATATAGCTCCGAGTCATGTCCTGACACCTTCGCCGATATAACGACTTAACAACAATAGCGCTTTTTGGATCAGGCTCCCAGAGAACAAGAACGGACGATGGGCTTCGAGATAACGAGAAATATATTCCATACAACCTTCCGTGGTATGAGACACCAAACAAAAAAATAACATTTAAAGTCACTAAAATCAGTTACGGGAGTGTAGTTAATTAACAATTTTGATAAACGCTCCGATGACTAAACTCGGAAAGCAAGATTAAAAAATAAATATGCTAAAAATTTCAAACTTTTCGAGGCGAAATAATTGAAATTAAATAATATCAATAAATAAATTGAATCAATTTACTGTAGATTCTTGGTGATACTGCATTTTGATTATAATAAGATAAATTTACGTTGATTCAAAATCAACATTTGATTTTAAAATATACATTTGTTGGTGCGTAGATTTTCAGCGTCACTATTTTACTTTCAATTTATTTCTTTTTTTTGGGTGATTTCGTGTAGATTGAATTTTATGGGTAAACTATGTACTATGTTGTGTAAAAAAAAGGTATATTGTATTTTATAATAGAAGTTCGATTTAATTAAAATGTTTTTTAGTATTTCTTTCGTACATTTTCAGGAAACTTTGCGGTACAATTTAATGCTCTGATTTTTACCGCGTGCAAGAAAACATTTATTATACGCAATCTCCCATAGGGCTGAAGTTCCTCATTCCAACCTATACGAGATCACCCGAAAAATTATGCCAACAGTTTTCATAATAGACAGCGGAGAGACTATCACTCCCTCTCACTTCTGTTCAATGTAATTCATAGTCCTAACGCTCCTATATACCTGCGTTAAAAATTTCAACGCTTATCAGTTCATGGTTTACCTCTTTGTTCTAATTCTCAAGGCACTCTCTTAATACCCATCCACAATTCCTCTTTTTTCTCTAATGCGGCTCCTCTTTCTTCTTTCTTCTCTTATGTGGCTCGACTGTGGAATCATCTCCCATCCACCATCAAAGATGTTACTTCATTATCTTTGTTTAAATCACGTCTGAAGAAACATCTCCTTTCTCTTCCTAAATCTCTCCTCCTTTCCTTTATCCTCTTTTTTTCCTTTTTCCCATTGAGTAATAGTTTTGATTTAAGGTAATTTATAAACAAATACGTTTATTTCTATTTTTATGTATCTTTAGATTTTGAATCTTTTTTTTCTATTTAATATGTTCTGTAACTTAAATTATAAAAATAAAACTTTTATTTTATCGGTTGGTTGGAAGAAATTGCCATTTGGCAATAAGCTCGCCAATGTACAAATAACATTTAAAAAAAAATAAAAAAAATAGATAATTGATTTTTACGTCATAAAAGAAGAAATATGATTCTAATACATTTAATTTTTTAAATAACCCGATATGCCGTATTTTGAGAGTTGTAAGCAGGTGGGATAGAGGGGATATGGAAAGAGGTTAATAAAAAATACACCACAAAACCCAGACTAATTGAGAAAAAAATCTTTCTTAGAATTTTCCTTGCAACTGGCGGGAATCAAACCCGCCCCGCCAGTTTCACAGTTGGCCGTTTAACCAACTGCGCCACGGCCCCTGTCATGATTCATGTCACAAATTATCGGGATTCGCTGCATTTGGTGCACCATTTCAGTGCCCATCCACAAATTCAGGAAATGATACTTAGTCAACGAATTATATAGATTTAGTTAATTTACTGTGTTTTAAGTTTTGCTTATTTTATAGTTACTAGATTAAGCCATTTGATTTTTCGTATTTTAGACTAGAGTTTGTTCCAAAAGTACGAGTAAATAAAGGTACTTAAGAGTCCTTAGACCACAAAATTCAAGATAGGTGAACACACGTGATGTGGTGATTACATGTATGTTGGATTAGGCGTATGAGTATATTAACCCTTTCTAAACGATTTTTATAAAATATGATATTATTTCATTTCATTTTAGAATAGTAGATATTTGGTTGAAAGAAACTGCCATTTGGCAATAAGCCCGCCAATGTACAAGTTACATTTAGTAAAAAAAGGATAATAAATTAATAAAAAATTAATCTATTTACTCATCATCATCCAGTCGTTCCACCCCATCACCAAGTAAACACATCTGGATGGCCTAAACTTGGCTCGGCAATACGACCACTTTTAAGTTCGCACTCAATTATTGTATCTAGCAAAAACTTAAACAGTAGCAGCGAAGACATCTGCAACAATATAAGAAAGAGTGTAAACGTTCGAATGCAAGGTATAGGTATCCAAACGATGAAGAAAATCAACAAAGAGCGTGTCATTGTAAAGTTTCCCACTATTAAGGATAAAAATCTTATGCAAAACGAGATAAATAAATGCCCAAACCTGTTGGCAGTTGATGGCAAAAAGAAAAATCCCTTAATAATATTTAAAGGAGTTATCAAAGGAATATCTGAAACAGATCTAAACGAGTCACTCGTAAAACAAAATTCCAGCTTTGTTATTAAAGATAAAATTAAAATATTGTACAACAAAAGACATAGAAACCCTCTTCTTGCCAATATAATTTGTGAGTGTTCACCAGACACGTGGTTAACTATAACATCTTCAGGCTTGGCCAACATCGGATACCAGAGGGTGACTGTCGAAGACGAGACACCCCTGGTGCAATGTTATTTCTGTATGGGATACGGACATACCCAAAAGTACTGCACAGGTGTATCTCGATGTGGTTATTGTGCGGAAGACCATAATACCTGGAATTGTCCCAATAAAGGAGCAGAACAAACCTGCCACAACTGTATCAAGTTCAAAAAAGAGGCTAAACACAATGCGTTTAGTCATGACTGCCCAACAAGAATATATTTTGACTCGCTCAGCCGTGAAAATATAAACTACCCAAGCAGTTTCTCCCAGAACTACTTTTGTTAAGCCAAGGATGAAAACAACTCAAATAAATGCAGCATTGGAAGTAATTTGCGTGTAATACAAATAAATCTACAAAGGTCAAAGGCGGCTACTTCTGAGTTTGAACAATTGAATAATAATTTCGACGTGGCGCTTGTACAAGAACCTTACACGGGAAATAACGGAATCTGCTCTATCAAATGCCAAAAAATTTTTCAAGATACTAATGGGGCGTCACGGGAAAATCCTGTCAAATCTGCCATCATTATTTTCAACCCCCTACTGAAATCGGTCGGTATAAGTGAGTATATGAACAAATGTTTAGTTTTAGTGACTTTTCCTGCAAATAATGGTGCAACCTTTACAATTTGTTCCATATATATAACACCTTCCACTGACCCGGAAGTGTTGCTAAGGCCTCTTGAGATGTATTTACATTCGAAACCCGTGAAAATAATAATCGGTGGTGACCTAAATGCAAGAAGTACTTGGTGGGGTTGTCCTGAAAACAATTCACGAGGAAATCAAATAAATGATTTCGTAGCAGGCAATCATATGTTTATTGCAAACCAGGGAACCACGCCAACTTTTGAAACTACTAGGGGGTCCTTGGTTCTTAGCAGTATTATTGATGTGACGTTTGGTAATATGACAGAAAAAGTGTTTGACTGGTCTGTTAATCGTGCCGTCATTAGCTTGTCTGACCACAATGCAATAACCTTTAGAGTAAGCTTCCAAAAAGTGAGTGAAGGTCTTGAACGTAAAACTAGAAAATACAACACCAACAAAGCTGACTGGAACCAATTTACCGGAATTCTTATGAAAAAATTTATTGAATATGGTTTAAATGTTGATAACATTAACCAGATTTCATCCGAAAATGAGCTAGAAGGTGTCATTTATAACTATGAGGAATCAATCCGTGAATCATGTGAAGCTGCTATCCCTTCCTTGAAACAACAGACAAAAAATAAATCCAGTGCATGGTGGAATGATAACCTAAACGAACTGAAGGCAAACTTGCTTAAACTGAAACATAAAATTAGGAACGCCAGTGATTTAAGAAGACCATTTCTAATTGAAAAGTTACTAGTGGATAGGGAGATATACAAAACAGCAATAGCAACAGCAAAAATATCTTCATGGGTCAAATTCTGCGAAAATATTGATAACCGAAATCCTTGGAATGGTGTACAGCAAATACTTTCAAATACTTCTAGGCACACCCCAAGCTCACTCAAAACTTCTGATGGCTACACGAAAACTCACAGGGAAACAGCCGAATTATTGCTGAACACTTTTTTCCCCGATGATAATTCCGATGATGATACAGATGAACAAAAGACCACTAGAATTGGTGCAAAATCTGCATGGAAAAATGAAATACCTGATGATCCACAAATTACTGAATTAGAAGTCACGAACTCTGTGTCATCTTTCAATGCTAAAAAGGCACCAGGAGAAGATTTCTTTACTGCAGATATCTGCCATCGAGCCATCAACACGAATTTATCCATTTATCACAGTATTGTTAATAAATGCCTGATTATGGGATATTTTCCAAGAAAATGGAAAATCGCAAAAATTATCGTTATCCAAAAACCTGGAAAAGACCCAAGCGAACCGAAATCATATCGCCCTATTGGGCTATTATCAATTTTTGGGAAAATCCTTGAAAAAATCATTTCCAAAAGAATCTTATGGCACTTCCATCAAAGAGAATTCATTTCATCATACCAATTTGGATTTATGCCACAAAAAAGTACAACGGATGCACTAATGGAGGTGATTACACGAATAAATAGTAATACAAAAAACAAAATATCAACTGTTGTGATATCTTTGGATATCCAAGGAGCCTTTGACCATGCTTGGTGGCCCTACATTATTGAACAATTGAAAGAAGCTCAAATTCCTAAAAACTTGTATAATATAATTATGAGTTACCTTGGGGATCGTAATATCACATTGAGTATATCTGATAGTGTATGCTCTAAGAAAAATAATATAGGTTGTGTTCAAGGCTCCGTTCTCGGACCACTGCTATGGAACGCCGTAGTTAACAAAGCCTTGAAAGTCAATAGTGAAAATCCAGATGTTCACATACAGGCATATGCCGACGACATTATTATTCTCATATCTGGCAATGACACTGACAAATTGGAATATGTGGGTAATGACACTCTTAATAAATTAGTAGAATGGGGACATCGAGCTCGACTAAACTTTGCACCGCAAAAAACAAATGTCATGATCTGTACGAGACAACGTGGTATAACGCCTAAGTTTTACATGCAGGGACAAGCGTTACAAACTGTCTCAAACTTCAGATTCTTGGGAGTTGAGATCGACAGAAAATTGTCATGGAATGAACATATTAAATACCTTATATGCAAATCTACAAATTTATTTCAGCGGTTGACAAGAGCAACAAGATCTACTTGGGGTTTGAATCCGAATATTTTAAGATGTATATATAATATGATAATAGTTCCTGTAATAACGTACGCAGCTGCCGTATGGGGTTCTGCGATAAAACGTAAAAAAAATATTTCAAAACTCAGATCCTTACAAAGACTATTTGCTATACAAATATGCAAGGGATATAGAACGATATCTTTTTATGCAGCTCTGATAATTGCAGATCTTGAGCCCATAGATCTCAAAATTGCTGAAATCGTGTCTTTGGATGAAACGAAACGTAGTGGAGTAAGCGAATTACTTCCAAATGACCGTGTATGTCAGCGCCGGGTTGAATATTGCTCACTACCACATCCCGCTAAGTGTGCTAATATACAAGTGAATCTAGAGGAAAATACAAATACGCTATCACTTACTCAAACTAGCCTTGTCCATATTTACACTGATGGCAGCAAACTGAACGGACATGTTGGAGCGGCCTTTGTTGTATACAAGGAACTTAGGGAGATAGACCAGCGAAAACTTAAACTTGGAAATGAGTGTTCAGTCTTCCAGGCAGAGCTGATTGGTATTGAAAGTGCAATATTATGGATACAAAGAAAAATAACTAGTCCCGCAATTATCACAATTCATAGCGATAGTATGTCTGGACTGCTCGCGCTCAAATCTGTTTACTCCACGAATGCCATTATAAGCAACATTCAAAAACTTCACTATGCTCTCAGCATACAAGGCATATATGTTCGATTCTGCTGGGTTAGAGCTCATGTTGGAGAAATCGGAAATGAGAGAGCAGATGAGCTAGCCAAGGCTGCTACAGTCAAAAAAGTGAGGCCGAACTTTGATGAAGTCCCAATAAGCCATGTAAGGTGGTCCCTTTCAAAAGATAAATTAAATGAGTGGAGGAAAATTTATGAAGAAAAAACTGCCAATAAGTGGATCAAGCAACTGTTGAGAAGCACAGACGAGGCCAAAACATTTTGGAAGCATGAAACGCCTACATATGAATTAACTCAGGCTCTCTCGGGACATGGATGCATGAGGGAATATCTGCATCGCTTTGGGCTGCGAGACGATAGTTGCTGTCCATGTGATGGCATCACTGAGCAGACTGTGGAACATCTTCTTGTATACTGTCCAATGTTTGATAGGCCGAGGTGGGAGCTTGAATGCAAAATAAACACTCGGATTGCTGCGACTAATAACCTAGCTGAGCTCCTGAACTGTAATGATACACGAAGAGAGACCGTTCGATTCATTACAGGGACGATCAAGCAGGCTAAGTTATTCAATGGTGGTATCTAGCTCCTTTTGTTTTTTTTTTGTGTCCAACTTTTACTTTTTTTTATTTTTTATTATTTGTTAATGTAATATTTCTAGAATTTTTCTGTTTATTCTGATTCTGCTTTATTTTTATTATTATAAGTCTACGGTGAAAAATTTTGAAGTCAACGGAATATAATTTAAAGATAAATGTATTCGATAAAACCTTGCACATAACAAAAGCAAGGTACAAATAATTTGCAACTACAAAAAAAAAAAAAAAAAAAAAACATTATAAACATAATTGAAACTACATATTGGCTGGATTTTTGCCAAATGGCAATTTCGTCCAAATAACCAATGAAACACAAGTGTTATTTTTCAAATCACAACAGAGATGTAGAACATTTCAGAGAAGGGAATATGGAAATTTATGCACTTACAGGGCTTACGACTTGTCATGGGCTGGTTTGAGTGGCCTGAAAACGTGGCATGATCAGATAAATCAAAATCTAAAGTTTAGTCATGTCAAAAATAGACATAACCGAAGGGTATGTATGACAGAATGTATGAATGCGGAAGGGGCGAGAAATGTATTTTTTTCTCTGCCTACCCCTACAGAAATAGCGCGATGGTTGTAGTAACTAAAAATATAGTCTTAAATGTGTGTGTTTTTGTATTTAAGTTGGGTACAAAAGGGTTAGACCACGTCGTGGTTCCTTCGTGTAGTCTAGAGTCTAGCAAGTAGTCCCGTTCTTAGTGTTGATACCACACCAAGCCTCCTTAACCACTAACCACCATTCAGGGCTTTTCACTTATAGTCTAATTAATGGTTTTATTGATAAACTTATCCGAAGGTGGTGGAACAAACTCCGCACTTGATGGTAAGATAGCTATTAACGGTAAGTAATGAGTAATGAAACACGTTCCTTTGGCGATTGCACTCATTTAATATTGGTAATTAAACAATTATTAATTACAACTGGTTCATCAAAGGTGAGCAAAGGTTTATCTGAACATTACGTTTGGTAGTAGGTTTACATCTATGCATGTACTAAAATACATCATCATTATCATCATACCTCATACATGGTGGTGCATAGGGCACTGCTTTATTACCCTAAGTGCAGCTAATATTAATCATCTGTTGCAAAAACGTAATGTGATCAGCCTCAGTCTAGGAACATGAAATATCGCAGAGTAGAACCATCTTAGTCAATGTTGACAGAAATCAAACTCAGCACCTCAATAATGGTAGATGAATGTGCATATCACTACACTACGAGATTATCTTAACTTCACTAGATTTCATAATTTAGGATTCAGGTGGATGATAAATACAGTTCTGTTTGTGAAATGGAACCAGAAACCTGGACCAGTATTTTTAACTCGATGGCTGCTCTAAGATAAAAATCCTGAACAATAAAATTTAGCGGTGATAAGTCAGCTTTGTAGTTTGCATATTCGCCTGAAATTCTTTGGTTGGATTGCTGGCAGGTGGACGTGGAATATTGATTTCAAAAATAGGTTATACTGAAATGTTTCATTGTTCCTGGACTGGTATCTGAGGCGTGGGACAGATCACCTTACCTTAATGTAACATAGGCTCAAAACACGCTGAATTTTGTTTTCAAATGGAGTGCCCTATGCACCGTTGAGTACGGGAAGAGGAATGATGATGATGATTTGGTATCAGTAAATGTAGAAAAGCAGATGTATTACTGCAAACCGAGGTGTCTAATCAAAATAGGTCAAATAAATCGATGTTGTGGTTATTGGAGGAGATTCTCTTCTACCAAATCAGCGTTCAGTGTAATTTTAGTCTAACGAAGCCATTAATAATTGTTCACTTCCCCTCAAATGCCTTTCCATATAAATTTCCAATCACGCAGCCGATCGGCTATTCTGATTGGGCATAAATCTTCTCTGGGTACTTCTCACAAATGGTCAATCAATTCATCCAAAGGTCGGGGAGATAAATAGAGCATTCAATTAGCACTTCACTAACTTGGCGTACTCGTACTGGCAAGTCATGTGCACAAATACTAGACTTCCCCGTTCTCTACCCGACACTTGGTTGTATTCATAGTCATCTGGCCCCCAGGAAGTTTGTTTGTGTAATCACTATTATTTCCCTATTCACACCTAATATACTACCTCCTTGAAAAATTTCACGGCTTATCAGTTCATAGTTAATTTATTCGTTCTAATTCTAAAAGCATTCTAAGAAAGAAATTGGCTTGCTCACAGTAAAACAACAAATTAATTATAACGTAGCAATTTTCATACATAAAATAATTAAGAGGATGAATAAAATATGAACAATAATAAAATTTAACCAACCATGTCATACATATGAAACAAGGCGTAAAAAAAGACAAGATTACCAATGAGGAAAAAAACAGAATCTCAAAACTTATTTCCCAAGGGATTGAAGCTGTAATAATAATAATAATATTTGGCTGATTTATATAGTGCCATTTTTGTAAAAAATCACCTCAAGGGCGCTTTACAATTGTATATCTAAACTTACATTCTAACTAAACTGATGATGTATTATATTTCCAGATTTAAAATTGAGGGTATGATAGTTTAAAGAAGTAGGATTTTAGTAGGGATCTGAACTGACTGGGACTGTCGATGATTCGTAAGTTTGAAGGCAATTGGTTCCCAATGAGTTTACAATTTATTTATTTATTTATAAAAATTACAAATATTTAAGTCTGTTCAAACAATTCGAAATAACAACAAACGTATTTATTGCCGATAACTGGCAAAAGTCTAAACATGTCCCCCCTCCTCCCCTCTCGCACTTCCCTCCCTCATCACTTTAGCGGTGGCGGTGCGCTTCGGTACTTTTTTATTTAGGACTACACCACTGGTTAAAATCCCGGGTAAATGATTTTATGAACGTTGTACGGAAAGGTTTGTGATGTCAATATTTACGTCTGATATCTATGGGACTTCATATGATGTAGCTTAAAATTATGAAGAAATTGCGAAAGGGGCAGACAGAATCTCCAATGTTTGATAAAAAATACACTAAATTTGTATTTATAATATTTACTTTATTTGTTTATTTCTCACTATTATTACTGTCCCGTTAAAAGTAGATAACTAACTTAACTTAACATAACCTAAAATAGTTTTTACTACTACCCAAAAATGGCTTAAAAACGCCGATTCTATCTTATTTATCAAATTACTAGATTTTACCCGCGGCTTCATTCGCGTGGCATTATGAAGAAATTACGCAGTATTGAAAGCCAAGAGACGAAAACTTTGCTGTCCCCGTAAAAGTAGATAGGTAACCTAACATAACTTAACCTAAAATAGTTTTTATAACTTCCTAAAAATGGCTTAAAAATACTGATTTTATCTTATTTTTCTCATTACTAGATTTCACCCGAGGCTTCGCTCGCGTGGCATTATAGAGAAACTTCGGAGACGCAAACTGGAGAGTCATTTGAATTTAAACGAAAAATCATGTCATTTGGTTACTCTGTTGAGATGTGAAATATATTTTTTTCTTCTTAGAATTTTTCCGATTGAGTGGTGTTTTTTCGGAATAAAATCTAGCTCATGCATATGTTACTTTTCAGCTCTCAAGCTATCTCTAAAATCACGTCGATCAGTCGCTTTGTTGTGATGTGCAAGAACACACAATCGCATTTTCAATACTTGTATGGATAGGTGTATATATATATATATATAATTAAATTAAATTCTAAAACTAAAAATTGTTAAAACCTACATATTAAATTTAAATAGGTACCTAGGAACTTGTTTATGGTTGAATTCCAAAACATAAAATAAATATTTTTTCAAATTTGGCATTCTTTTTGCAAACGTCAAATTCCGGTCTTCTCACCAACAGAGGGGTGTACTTGTGTACGAATACGAGTTTTAAAATTGTATTGCATTTAATATTATTTTAGTAGTACCGAAAATCCAGTAAAAATACATAAATGGGGAGAAATTGTGAGAAATTTACGGAAATAATCTGATTGAGATCCACAAAAAATACACGCGATTTGTAAACTTTTAAAAACATTAAAAAAATATTTAAAAAAACAACATCTTTCCATTTTTTTGTAAATGCATTCTCCTCGAATGCAACCCTGGTAAATCGATGAATAAAACATTTAAGCTTTTAACTTCCTTTTTACATATTAGATTGAAGATGTTGATATCTACGAACACGCACAGCGCAAAGATCTATATTTCTCTGAAAACTGCACGTAAATCGGTTAAGCTGTTTAGGAGGAGTACGGTGACATCACACGTACAGAGGAATTATATATAAAGATAACATTTATGTATGGTTGCTTTGACTGTCTAACTAGGGTAATGATAAAAATAGTTAGTCTTTTTAAAAACGGATTAGCAAATGTTTGTTCGTTTTTAGCAACTTAACATTTAATTTTTGTTAGGGGTTGAATGACGCTCGATATGTGCGAAGACATGACTATGAATAAGCAGTTATTCCGCAACTCGCAGGCGTCATGTCAGGATGTCAGTAGTCAGTAGAAACCTACCTACGCGTCGTCAGCAAGGTATCAGGAATATCAGGATGGCAGTTGCTGCTAGGGTTGCCATCTTTCAAAAAAGGGCGAACTCTGAGATTTCGGAAAATTCCCCTTTTCCTTATAATAAAACATAAATTTGTGTGGGAATAATTTATTTGATTAAGTTTGATTAACTAAGTATTTCAAATTACAGTACTAGGTCAGCGTGATTATACAAATTCAATGTTTTATTTAAATGTGATTTTTAGCAACTTTTCTTGATCCTTTTTATTATATAAATAAAAGACGAGTGATACTTTAATTTACAAATTTTGAATATCCAGTGACCGGTTTCATCGCTTCCGCAACATCTTCGAGACTGGTATCTTTATTAAGGAGTTTAATGTATTTATACAAAA
This sequence comes from Micrasema longulum, assembly GCF_059751315.1. Taxonomy (NCBI): domain Eukaryota; kingdom Metazoa; phylum Arthropoda; class Insecta; order Trichoptera; family Brachycentridae; genus Micrasema; species Micrasema longulum. The sequence continues at coordinate 299,363 of NW_028278133.1, read as the reverse complement.
CAAAGGTAAGGATAGATAATTAAAAATCATATGAAAGTAAATTGAATAAAGTTATTTTTATCTTAAGGATCATTATCAAAAAAATTTCGGGTTAATTAATGAGTTGATATAATGCTATTTTAATAAGTATTTTATTTTTAGTGTCCCATCCTTCGTGAGTGTGATTTTTGTCAATTATGATTTGACAATTACGAAAGGGTAAAAGGTCATTAGTAAAAATACATTACCATGGGTAAAGTAATGGAGGATGCACGTGTGTTATCGGTCACTGGATATTCCAAATTTGTGGATTAAAATATCATTCGTATTTTTTTATACAATAAATTACAATGAACTTCCATCAAGAATTTTCACTAACAAACTTAATTTTTTTTTCTTGTTCCGTTTTGTTCAAAAATTCTTGGCTAGTCATATGATAATAATTAATTTTTACAACTTACTAAGACTTCAACCGCGTCGACAGATAAACAGTTTTACTGGTTTGTCCATAAATTCTATATTAAGGAAAACACGCGTTCCTCAAAAACATGAGGTTGTGAAAAAATTTCAAATTGTTTTCGGTAATTCTTTGAAATGTGTGCCTTTCAATTACTAAATCCATAGCAAATTAACCGTTAATATTGAAAAATTAGATTGTTAGAATTGAGGAAATCTTTGCTTCAATGGTATCGTCATAAATAATAATAATGACGTCATGACAGCTCGGATCCGGAAACTCGGAGAGCAAGTCAGGTATACCAAGTAATAGCCCAGTGGAAATCTCTCACTATCTCCGTCCTGTATGACCCAGAGATATACGATGCCATTCCGTAACCCGGGTGTCATTGTTTGAAAAGTGGTTCAGCACTACAATATTTTTACAATATTATCACCATTACTATTTTCCCTGTTTATCAATCCGATAGCAGATTGTCTCAATTGTTCATATCATCTTTATGCAGATGATTTACAACTATATCTTTATTGCAGACCTGAAAACACCAGCGAAGCAATAGAATCGATGTCTTATACACTAAATTGTGTGTCAACATGAACAAAAGAGTATGGTTTACTAGTAAACCCACCTAAAACACAAATTATGTTTACGGGTAGTCAAATATTGCTTAGTAAGCTAGACGTATCTTCACTTAATCCTCTTAATGTCAATGGTACCAATATTCAATACAGGAAATCCGTAAAAAATCTAGGAGTACAAATGGATGAACATCTCTTCTTATACTAATGAATTAAGCTGCAAAATATTTTTCAGTCTGCACTCACTTAGAAGGTTGTAAAAATTCTTACCCATGAATACTAAATGCACCCTTGTACAAGCATTACTACTACCCATTATAGATTACGCTGATGTTTCCATGACTGATTTAAGCTGTGAGCAACTAGATAAACTTAAACGACTTCAAAATACATGCATAAGGTACATTTTTGGTCTTAGAAAATATGACCACATTTATGATTATCGTAGGCAACTGAAATGGCTCAAAATTAGACAGCGGAGAGACTATCGCTCCCTCTCACTTCTGTTCAATGTACTTCATAGTCCTAAAGCTCCTATATACCTGCGTAAAAATTTCAACGCGTATAAGTTCATGGTTTACCTCTTTGTTCTAATTCTCAAGGCATTCTCTTAATACCCATCCACAATTCCTCTTTCTTCTCTAATTTATATAGTTTCCATGCGACTCGACTGTGGAATTATCTCCTATCCACCATCAAAGATGTTACTACATTATCTCTGTTTAAATCACGTCTGAAGAAACATCTCTTTTCTCTTCCTTAATCTTTCTTCTTTTCCTCCTTTCCTCTTTCCTCTTTTTTTTCATTTTTCCATTGAGTAATAGTTTTAATTTGAGGTAATTTATTACGTTTATTTCTATTTGTATATATCTTTAGCTTTTTAATATTTTATATGTTCTTTAACTTGAATTATAAAAATAAAACTTTTATTTTATTGGTTGATTGGAAGAAATTGCCATTTGGAAATAAGCCCGCCAATGTACAAATAACATTATGTACAAAAAGTTAAATAAATAAATTGATTAATAAATATTTCGATGTTTCTAGACTGGTACTGTAAGCAAAAGATTGATCACGTTACCTTTATATGGTAGATGAACAAGGTAAGCTGCATTATTTGACGCTAAATAAAGTGCCTTATGCATAATCAGGTGCGGATATGAGTATAATTATGACGATACTGATTTTGGCACTTGGGTAGTTCTGATTTGAAGCATTGAAAACGATGATTTAAATTTTTTTTAAAGAACCTAATGTGTAAGTACATAAAATAATTACGGTGATGCATGGATGATCGAAATTAATTATGTATGCGTCGCCATTATTATTTTGACGGGTAATTTAGCCTTTGGTGCTTATTAGCCTGGATAACAATGAAGCAGTCACATTTTAGCAATTTTAAAGTTGAAATAACCGCCACCCGAGCGTGAACGGCATGACAAGCTGCAGTTGACGGGGCCACCAATCACGGGGGCAGCCAAACACAGGGCGCCAATCACGGGGGGCATTGTTCACTTGTTTTGTAGGTGTCACAAAAAGCACCGACGGAAAATAAATTGATAGTTGATAAAAATATCATCAAAATCAGAACATGCTACCCTAAAGATTTACAATTCACTTTCTAATGACTTAAAAAATATACAAAACATTAACTTAATTAAAAACACCTTAGAAAAACTGTTCTCACGGCCTATGCAACGAATGATATGTGATGTTATTTTATCCACTTTAAATAGTGTCATAACAAATTATATTCTTTCATTCCAGCACTTTTGCTGATTAAGAATACTTTATACCAACAAAATATTTAATGGAATATAATATTATGTAAAATTGAACGATATATTTTGTCATAAACAAACTAATCTAACGTAAAGAAATTGTATCCATTCCTTTTTTTAATGAAAACATAACAATATAAAATTTTAATTCAACAAAAAAGGATAGAACTTCTTTAAAATACAATCAAAATGTTGGGCAATTTAATTAAAAGTAAATCATCATCATTAAATTTTTACTTTACATACTAAATTATGTGTAATAATCTCTTACATGGAGGTAAGAAGATCAGTCTTTTGCGTCATGTGCCAGTCCAAGGCACTGAACCATTGCAATTTAAAATTCACCTTACAAAATATTTCATGTCAATCTGCTCCAGAATCGAACTTGGGACCGCAAGCGCGTTAGATGAATGCGCCAACCATTATACTAGGAGTCGGACTTTTCTTTACTCAATATCCTTTTTCAGGATTTTCACCACAGCCGTTGAGACGAAAACGATCTTTCAGGATTTTCATTATATTACACATAAACCTAGAGATGTAATTTCGCCTGAGTTCGATAGTGATCATGTTAGGATATGTGTTAGAATTTTGCCAGTAGTGTCTTGATAATTTGATGTTCCTCTGTGATTTGGTATATTTACGTATTGTTTTTTTCTGTTTCTTGAGTGCATGTTGTACAGGGCCCATTATTCTAATGTTTTCTATGTGAATTTGGGTTTTATCTCGTTGTTTGATTTGTTTGTATTACTGCGTTCTTCTTCCTTTGCGAGGCGGGATCTAGAGCGTGCGGCCGCGGTCTCAATTTGGAATTATCACTGTATTCCTTCACTGTCATACTGGGAAATTAGAAAAAGGTGATTGTGCTGAACATGTGTATTTGATTGATCACACATTTACAATACTGCAGTGAAGGGTACAATGAAACGTTTTAAAGTTTCTTATTTTGTTATTTTCGCGGTTTAACTGTGAAGAAATATTAAATTTTCGCTCAATTAGATTTAAAAATATTGATAGTGATATGCGAAACTGAAGAAAGACGCAAGTCTTTGTATACAGTTTCGGGAAAGCGGGGGATGCTTTCATTTTTTTAGTACGAACTAAAAGCTAATGGTTATTTACTTCTGCAGGGGCGAAACGAGGAGGGAGTAAAGGGGAGTCTGATACTGCGCCGCTCTCTCCTTACTTTTTCCCTGCAGAAATAAACTACCATTTGTTTTTTTTAATATTGTATTTAAAAAAAATTTCGTTGTTCTAAATATTTTTTTAAAAATATGCTTATTTGTCTTCTTGCCTTTACTGATCATCGTGGTTTCGGATGTGACAGGGTTTACAAAATACCCTGTATATGTATCAATAAATTTAAAAAAAAAAAATACGTATAGGAAAATCAATGTGGCAATTTTAGCATATCCGTCGTTGTTCTACGATCTCGACGATATTTAATGTAATTCATATTTATGTAAACTCTATACGTATATAAAATGTTAAAAATAATAATAAACAGCATTTATAAAACCATTCAGTGCCACTGGTTGTGGATAATGAAATGATGATGATGGAGCAGGCAAATTAATATCTGAGAAACGACATGTTGCAAGCATTTGGAAATAAGAACGCAGATTATACGATTCACATGCAATTTCAGACAATTATGCAGCTAGCTTATTGAATTAGCGCAAAAAGTAAATGCCGCTTAATTAATTCAAGAATATAAATGTAATCGTCTTGTTAAGCGTCAAGTTATCTTTTTGCTTTTGAGATCGGTGAACTAAGACATCTTTATTCCCGGATGTGAATCAACCATTGAATCAATTCCTCTATTTTCTCAGAACTGCCAACGCGAAACGAATGATATTTGAAATTCAATTATAATTTAAAATACACGATTGAAATCATATAAATTATGCAAGTATAACTGGGAAATTAAAAATAATTTTACTTTGACAGACGTAGCAACGTACATATGTCTTAATCACGAACATGCAAAGGAGAAGCTAAAACAGGGCTGTCAGAAAGTACCGTTTCTTTATAACTCGTTTGTTTATTTCCCATTATTTTGAAGACCGATATAATTATTTGCAGGTAATAAGATGAGAATATTATTTTGAAAACTGTATTCTTTGTATAACATTTACATTTCAGCTTTTCAAAAAAATTAAACAATAGCTTAACTGAGCCAATAAAGGTAGATTTTCAAAATTAAAGTACTGAAACCATTGCGTTGCAACGAAACGGTTGGTCAGAAATCGTTGAAAAAGATAAGGTTGGACCAACGCGTTGGTAAGAAATCTCAGGTTTGAGCCCCGCTCTGAGAAGTTGAAATGAGTCAGAGTATTAAAATGCTTAGATAAAAATATAAGCCTAAATAGGTATTTATTTATTGTAAGTGGTTAAAACAAATTAAATTATAAGTACAATTTATCAGTTTTTTATGTATGTATGAAAGTTTCTTGACGAGGATTGGACTCGACCCCTTAGGGAGTTATTAAATCTGACATACAACAAGGGTGGAGAACATTTTTGAAAAGGGAAAAATCAATAGACGGAAGAATTCAACACATAAAGATGTTTAAACCACCTGACCAAAAAAATTGACAGTGAATTCATTTACATTTTGTCAATTTGTATGTTTAGTATAATAATATTTTAATATGTGAACGAGCGATAAAAATATGCGCAATGACAGCTCGCGCATTGTAACTAAATGGCCAAATCCTAACTAACAATTTGACAGTATGTTCAATGTGACATAACAAAAAAAACTCCATATTTGCGCATGCGCTGGCACTGCATAGAGTATGTATATTGTTTTCCCCCTTTGATGTACGATTCAAAGGTATGAAACATAGTCTATGTCGCTTGAGCTGCGGTTTTACCAGATCTATGTATGTATGTTGTATGTGTACATTTACATACATTTTTATTTCTGTTTTCATTGTTTTATATTTACTTACAATTTCTTATTCTTCTCTTCCTTCCCTATTTTCCCATTCCACTTCCTTTCCTCCCAGCGAACTGTAAGTTTTGTTTTTTTTTGTTTCCATATGGAACCCATAATTCATCTTGTTATTTGTTGTTTTAATTTATGTATTGTTTATTACTATAACTGTGTTGGTTTTAGAAATAAATAAAAAATATTAAAAAACACTAAAAATTTTCAAACTCATTCATGGTAAGTGGTCGTGCAAAACAGAATATGTAAGGTATACGGTGGACGATTGCCTATGCGCTAACAAGATAAGAAAACTATCCGCTAGAGTCGATTTCGCTAGATCTTTTGGCCCTAAAATTGAACATAATATAATTTGTATTTTTTTTGCACCACATCAGGCTAGGATACTGTTGCACTGAATTACTCTTTCTTAGCGTTGCATATTTTTTCAAGTCCAAGTCCAATGATGTTTTTATTTACACATGTTTTGACTTGGGAGTGCACTGCATATAATAAAAAACTGCCTCTTATTCGAACATTGGCAGAATGTTAAATGTAGCTCAGTGCGTAAAGTTACCACTCAAACCAGTCAATGTCACGTCATAAGCCCTGTAAATGCCAAGACTTTCATATAATCTTCTCTTACGTGCACCTGATTTATTGTAACCGGTTAAAATGCAGTCATTTTGTATTTTTTTATAAATTAGATCATTAACATATTACAACAGAAATGAAGAACATTTAAGAGAAGGTAATATAGAAGTCTAGGCATCTACAGGGCTTATGACCTGTCAATGGCTGGTTTAAGTGGCCACTTTACACACTGTGTAATATTCACCATTATGCCCATATTTGAACATCTATATTCCTTCAATTCTTTATTATGTTGATGTTTGTGAAGTTAAAGAGCTGAAACCTTTATTTATGCGGGTGAGATTCATCTAATTGAATTATTTCACCTACATACTAGGCAATGCCTGAAAGTGTTATTTTTTCAATTTCTATACTTCTTCATGGACCAGGTGGATTTATCAACAATATTTTGAGTTTGTCCAAATTTTTGAAGACAAGGACTGGATTCAACTCCCTGGGGAGCTTTTTATATTAACATATTACAGGGCTTAGTAGATGCCTAGACTTCTATATTACCTTCTCGAAAATTTTCTTTGTCTTTGTTGTAACATGTTAATATAAACAGCTCCCCAAGGAGTTGAATCCAGTACTTGTGTACAAAATTTGGACAAACTCAAAATATTGTTGATAAATTTGATTAGTTTGCTTGACACCATTTAAATTTTATTTTAATGATGATAACACACATGGCCATTTATATTTTTGCCCTCAGCCCTGCACTGTCTGTTTGACAGGCGCATGTTATAATGCTCGTGTTGGCGTGTCGGAATATTGTACTAAAGCGTTTAACCGCATGTGTCACTCATCAGTGTCATTTAAGCTCACAGCTCACACGTTACTCTGGCTACACGAGGTGACACTGCTTGCTACACAGAAGGTACCTACCTACTACCTACTACCTAGTACAGTATCTAACCTATATGGTAATTACATAAGCGCAGGGCTTTGCAATAGTCGAATGCGGCGTTTATTTACTAAATAACATCGAATGAAAATTATTAAAACGGCTGGATGTTACTTGAAATTGGTCGCAAGATCATATTATAATAATTTTAATTTGTTTAGTTTTTTTTTTCTTCTGAAAGTTCACTATAATTGGATCACTATGTCATCATTTCTCATACGTACATTATGGTGTTTAGGGCGCTGCGTATATTGGTACACCAACCGGACCGTATCTTTACAGTTTTTTACTACATGAAGTTTAGATGATCAGTTTTACGTTTCAGTGAAAACACAAAAAAATCTCGATCTAAGAACAAACAAAGCCATGTTAAATGGAAATTAACCAAGCCAGTTAATACACCATTTTAATTCTCAAAGATTTAGTGGGATTTCCTGGTAATCATCAGCATTGCCTTTCCGCATTGCATTAATACACCAATCACAACGTATCTTGATATTTTTTTTGTTATTTGAAGACGAAAGGATCAGTTTTACGCTTCAAGTACCAGTCCAGGGACTATGAAATATTCTGGTTTGAAAACACCATTTTAAATCGATATTTCATATCAATCATGTCGGGAATCAAACCCTAAACCTCTTGTTTGGTAGGCAAACGCGCAGACCATTACACCACAAGGCCGACAAGGTATTTGTTATTAATAAAATATTTTAGTGAACTGAGTTGGGAGTTATTTCGTATGCCACCATATTCTTATTTTAATATTAAAATCAAACAATTAAATTGAGTTAAATAATTTCGTTGACTTTGTTTAAAAAAAAAATAAAAAAATCTGTCAATTATTGTTACGCCATTTCTGAGTGATAATTTTAAACAAGTTAGGGCATTTTCAAACGAAGTAGTAGTCCAACTTTTTATTTTATTTATTTAATTAAAATATATGAAATTAGTAGACTGAAATAAATGTTTTAAATAAATCATATTTTAAAGTAATAAAGATTTTTAATTAAACATTTATGGTCAACGATGCCAGGAATAGACAAATGTAGACGATAATATTGCGATGTGGAAAAAACATTATGACTAGCAGTTAAATTTAATGGAAAGTTGGATAACAAAACCACGAAACCATTTTTTCTCTAGAAAAACATTTGTTTATAGATAAAAATAAAAAAATTTCTTCCGTACCTTTAATTTGTTTTTATTTTAAATAATGATAGTAATATTCCGATTAACTTTTACATCAGAAAAATACCTCCATATAGCACAGTTTTTTACTTAGCCATAATGTCGATACTTATTATTCAATGAATGTAACACATTAACCTACCTTTAACAAACTGTATCTGCTGGACTACGCAATGGCGTGACGCGTGACAAAGTGTCATTATGGTATTTATTCTTTATCTGTGAGAGTTCTAATAATCATCGTCGGAAGCTTTGAAAATAATACCGTACTAAAACACTTAATACCTGATATTTGGAAAACTTCTAAAGCGCATCGTGCGAGAACGGGTTTGCAAAAAAAATTCCGCCATTTTTTTGTGATATGTTTATTTTTGCCTCACCCGGAAATATATTTGTTTTGTTCACATGATTTCTGACTTTTTCAAAGAATTTGGCATAAATTTTTAGACACTATTATCACGACAGAAACGAAGGTCATAACTTTGATATATCTCAACTGAGATAAAGGAATTATCGGGGTTTCATTTACGGTATGTTTTGAAAAAAATCTAAAAGCGTTTAATTTTAGTTAAAAACACCCATATGAAAATTTTCAAATGATGATTCTCAGATATAAAACCTGAATATGGAAATTAAGTGGAGATAAGTCCGCCTCGATGTGAAGTGGTTGGCGCATTTTCCTATCATTCTTGAGGTCTTGGGACTGGTAACTCTCCAAAAAAAGAGACTAACTCTTGTGCTTGGAGAGTGACTTACACTGTTGTAGTTGTTTATTCATAAGATTTTATGTAATTTTAAATATACGAGTACATGAGAAAAAATAAAAACATAGGATGTATTAAAAAAAAAAACATAAAATAATAATACATCCATACTAATTCAAATTAAATGTAGTTTTTACACGTGTTCAAAATTTTTTTTTTGGATTTACTTTAAATTTATTTATTCATATATTATTTTTAATAGTTTTTTGTTCATTGAGTTGATTCATTTTAATGTTTTCTTTTGATATTAAAAAACAAATTATCCCATAAAAAAACGTAGCTTAATTTAACAGAATTCGCTCTCAAAAGGTTAATTTCCAGTGATTCAGACAAATTGTCAGTTCGTGTCACCTATACACAATTTAAAACCGATTTATTCATAAATTAAATCAATAATATTTAAATGTAAATTGATGACTTTCGTGCTCGAGTCCAGCACAAAATGTCCGCGGGAACTTGACAGCCGCATCCCTTCACACGACTTTTAACGCGGGATGAGATGCCGCCATTTTGTGACAAGCGTCGCCATTTTGGATTACCGCCATTTTATAAACAACTTCTCTTCATTTGGGTGACAGGCGAAGCAAGGAAAACTACTTGAAATTGTCCAAGTGATGACACCGTGGAAACGAGGTGCGATTTGTGGTTGTAATTGTATTTAAGCTGGGAGTCCAGATTAGTAGGCATAACAAAATGTTTTTTTTTACTTAGTGTTTTTTAACAAACTTATAAAAAATTAAACAGGAAATTTTAATTTAAGACTCATATTTAATTGGATAACCTGTTCTAAAAAGGACTGAACAGTGTTTAAATAAATAAATATGTTTACTTTGAATAAATAATGTTAGTTTATAGAGAATGCGCATCTTGAACATATACCTTTTAATATTTTACCGTTTTTGCTTGTATATGTAATTTTTAATACTATTTAAATGTTATTTGTGTTTTTTTCTTTTTATATACTTTTTTTGGCTTGTATACATAATTTCAATACGTTTTTGATAAAAAAAAATAACCTGTATTGGGTGTGCGCATATTTTGTTAATTAAAAAAATGATTTTATTTTGTACTAGTTCAGTATGTATATATACATACATGTAATTTTTAAACTTTTTCAATTTTCTTTCCCAGATTGCATAATTTAAACATTATTTTGAATTTATTTCCATGCCTAGTATTCTGTTTATTTTGTTATTTTCAAGTATTTTTCATACCCTTTTTAATTTGTAGTATATCATAATTTTAATTTTTCTGCTTTTGTAAATAATATAATAGTTTAAAATTTAAAAACGTCTTTAAAAAAATTGTTATCTGTATGTCCCTAAATGAGTTTTTTAAAAAAAAAAACTCCTTGGGAATATTGTATATAATTATGTATAATATGTTTTCAATATAATAAAAAAAAAAAAAAAAAAAATTATTTAAAATATTCAGACGTCACTCAAATATTTTTTTTTGAAAGATTTTGTGTTATACGTCAAGTTTTTTTTTGGGGAAGCATTTCGATGGCGGAAAGGAAAAGTTCCTAAGTGACAAACGGCAGATTGAAGTTTTTTTTTGTTTTTAAGTAATAAAAAAAAATCAAATCTACCTATTATTTGAGCGTGATTCCTACCTTATTTAACAAAAAAATTTAACGTGAGATTTTTATTAATTGAAAAAAGCTTTCATTTTCCTTTTCAAGTAAAGCTGGTTGAATGAATGGCTGAATAGGCCTAGGGGGTTATTGAAAAAAATATTGTGATAGATGTGTTAAACCAGCCGATGACAGGTCATACATAAGCCGTGTAAAAGCCCAGACATCCATATTTCCCCCTCTTACAGGTTCTCTATCTCTGTTGTCGTCACATCCCTATCCGCATCCAGTGGTGTATAGGATACTTCATTGAAACTCTAATCGTAACGTATCTAGATCATTTTTGTTACATGAAAGGTAAGGTGGTAAGACTTACGTTCCAGGGACATTTTGTGTCGACCCTGGCAGGAATCGAACACAAAACCTCAAGCGTGGTAGGCGAATGCGCCAACCACTACAATTTAAGGCCAACTTATTCCCCACTCGATTGCTTTTCTCAGCAGTTTTACCTAAGAGTAGCCATCTAGTCGAAAACGCTCGTCCCAGATTCTGTCCAATTTCAACATCAGAAATGTAGATATTTTTCATCCGCCTGGACACAGACCAAAATAATAACTCAACATCATAATCATTTATCTTTCAGAATCTAGTAATTTTTAAAAAATATTTTTAATATGCACGGCACTCAGTACCTTTTACTTTACAGAGATACATATTTAAAAAAATATAAAAGCTTCAAAATAATTTATAAAACATTAAGATCAAATTGAAAAGTATATTGTTACATTAATATTTTAACACAGCAGTTTTGTATAAAGAACATATTAAGAAATAAAAAAAATAATTTAACAATGTGTGCAGATAAAATTTCAAAACGAAAATTATTTTTTTTCTTCAAGGGGTAAAAAATATAAATATATTAAATACAATAAAATTCTTTTATGTTTCAAAAGAAAAAAACAAAAAAATTGTAAGTATTATAACAGTTTAAGTAATTTAAAAAAATAAGTACACACGTAAATATGGTATACAATAGTACCCATACAAAAATAAACATAGAAAGATCCATAATCTAAAAAATAAAAATTACCGTTCACCATCTTCGAAATTATTAAAAAGTGAACTGCATTTGTAAACTAAATGCAGCGTATTTCGATCATTTGTTACCAGAAGGTCAAATGATTAGTAAAATAAATACTCTAAACCTTTAAAAAGTCTACGCTTAAAATGTGACTTAATATGAGTATAGACTCCCCTCTTAAGTTACACGCAGAACTGGCCGTAAACAAATCTACATTGCTTCATGTTTCACTTAGCCAACGTTAGTTGATTGGATGATTACTGAGGGTCAGTTGACACATTGTCAAATTATTTGACAATAAGTTACAACTTTGTATGAAGACAAGTCATACTCATATAAAACTGGATTAGAAACGAATGTAACAATTAAAGAAATGTGTCATGTGCGTGGGATTGGCATATTGCCCAAGCATCTTGGTTTAAAATCTTCTCCTTATATTGCTTTTTCAAATTTTAAATGATTACTTGCCATACTTGTTATTCCTTCTTTATTTTTTCTTTTTTCTCTGCTGCCATTGGCATGTTTTTATACTTGTTATACTTTTAAACTACTTTTAATTACTTATATTATATATGTTAATAAAATCAATATATTGCTGCTCTTACTATAATGTGTCATTAATTTTGAAGATGTTTTTTAAATTGACCTAAATTTAAATTTACTGTCTTATATTTCACTTAAAGATTCTTCTCATCGTTTCTTTGAATCCCTTAAAATAAATATGTGTTTATGTTTTTCCTTTTTTAAAAAAAAAAAAAAAAAAAATGTTATTACTATTTTATTTTATTTTTACATCTGAGTATGTTTTTCATTCTTTATTTCCATTCTTAATTCTTAATTACTCTTACAAGTTTTCTTCATTTTTAATATTATTTCCATTTGTAAATACTCACTACAAACTACAAACCTTAAAATATATTTTTTTTTCACTTAAATTTAAATTTTTAAACAACTTTCATTTATGTTTTCTTTTTCCTTCTCTTTTTTATACTTTCATAATTAACATTAGATTTAATTGCTTTTTAATATGGAAACTTCACTGGTCTATTAGAATTAAGTCCAATTGTGTAAAATATTATACTTTGTAACTGTACTGTATGTTTCCTGAATAAAAGAAAAAAAAAAAAAAAAAGAAAAAAAAAAAAAAATCTCATTTTTTCATTATTTATTGTGTTTGTACGATACTTTGTTTTCACGTTGGTAAATCTATCAGACACTTGCATCTTTATTATTGAAATATGAAATGTGAATCTATCATTTAAATTCAATTTCATTATTATTGCACCGAAATAACATAAGAAATAAAACAAAATATTTAAAGCGTTAAACAAAACATATTAGACCAAAAACCCTTGAGCAATATCTCGATATTATGACGGCATAATATTCTTCAACAGTAGCTTGCCCACCATATGCCGCACACCGCATCTGAGGATATAAGTCTTCTCGAGGATGCCCACATACACTAAAAAATTGCTTGTTGCCGAACGAGAAAAGCTGCCCGAAGAAGCCCTCTTTAATCTGGTATCCTTTGCATCTTTGCACTGAAAGACGGTAATCCAGGAGTTCATAATATGCATTTCATTGGATTGTAGATAGGAGGGAAGTAAATTTTTCACTGACTGGGATTAAATTAATTGGAAATGATCAATGGCCGAAATGATTATAAAACTTTTCTAAAGCATTCAAATTATTTTTGAATGTCACCAGATCTGTACATCCGACAGGACCTTTAACAGGGTCATGGATAGTAGCGAGAAGCTCCATTGCTCCAATAGCAAATGTATTTGCCTTTTAATCATAGTTTCACTGATGTAAAAGATGTCGATCTCCAAAGTTATTTCTCCCAAGTTGGAGCATATGCTGCCCACGAAGATTATCCGGGCATCTCTGTCAGCTGTCAGCTCTTGTGCATCCTCCTAAGTTAGATTTACGTCCCATAGTTCTAACATGACCTGCCGACGAACAGTCAGCAGTGGACGTCCAGGACGTTGAGAACCCGATGCCTTGTAAAGTAGGCAAGCATGGTTAAGGCTTTCAGGAGGCATCCGCAGTACACGACTAAGCCAACTTACCGCCTTTGCTTGATGATAGTTGTCACCGGAGTCTGGGTCAGTTCTCTGATTATTTATCCTTACAAAGTCTAACCACCGCACAGCCAATATTCTTCTGGAACACCTATTCCCAAAACTAAGTATTTTGCAGTTTTGAGCCGTAGTGAGATGCCACAATTCACTTCCATAGAGGAGAATAAGTGTTATGTGGCGTTATATAGGCGGCCTTTAGTTTTTACATTTTTATCATATAGATCGTCGTGATCGTAGAACAACGACACATGTGATTTTCTTAAACTTTTTGTACGAGCAGTTTATTTATTTTTTCACACTTTGTGTCACCACTTAATACGTCCAAAAGTACATAAATTGATACTTGGATAAGTTATATATATTTGATTCTGGAAAATAAAGCCTTTCCAAGATCAAATATAAAAAAAAGTCAATGTTGAATTTTCCGCACATCCATTGTTGTTCAAAGACCCCGACGATATAAATATAGTATATCTAGCGGACCCGACAGATATTTTCCTGCCCGAACGATGGCTTGCCTGCTATTAGCTGGTTAAACAAATGTTTTTTCGTAAAGACACACGTTATGTATTTTTGACTTTTTTGAGCTTGAGAATATATTCGTTATAAGGGTTAATTTTTCATTTTATCTATTCATGTGATGTGATTGTGTCGTGAAAGCGTGCAAACTGTTTAGATAAAAGGAAAAATACTTTTCATAGATAAACAGGTATCTAGATCTAGGTACTTGTTTATTATTGAACTCCAAAATTACATTTTATTTTAAAATTCAAATATTGAATTTTATCTGGTACCCAGGTACGTGTTTATGGTTGAATCCGAAAGCAAATAATTAATTTTTAAATAAAGAATTATTTTTACAAATGTCAAACTCTGCGCTACTTACCAAAAGTGGTGCATTTTGTGTAAGAATCCGTTTTTCAAAAATGTAAGGACAAACATAAATATATTCATTAGTTTTTATTATATAGATAATATTTTTAAAACATGGTATTCTAGGTAAACTTTAGTATAATTTGTTAAATGATCGTGGTTAGCTGTTTCTTTTTACAAAGCTTTATGACAGTTCAATTATTGTATTCTATTTGATGATTTCGTCATTAGTGTTTCAACATCGTCGTTCAAGTGAAGTTGAAATACTCATACGGATCTAAATATTATAATCACAGCAATAAATTATCCAATCATCCACTGTGTTTGTGTCAAACTCCTTTATGATTCCCAGAAACGTCATCGCTGTCTATTGTGTTGCCAGTAAATAAATATATCAATAAACATTACATTGAAGCTCACTTTACCATTGGTTTAAGTCAGTAAAATACAATTGAATTTTTGCTCCAAAAAAAAAACAACAAGTCAAAGTGAAAATTGTAAATGTTCTTGTAAAAATTTCGGTATTATTAATGAAATATTTTGAATACAAAAGTAATTTAATATTCAAAGCACTAAAAAAACCTGTTTGAACTTTGAAGAAGGACTGCACTGTAACTATTGTTGTGTATTCATATCCCTGATCAGAAGATGACAATATCCATCTCCGAATTTATTTAAATGTTTTAAGGTAGTGTCCACCTCCTGGTCAATTAATTTGAAAAAAAATACTTAATTATAATGGACTACCCATAGGAGGTACCCTAAAGAACATCGTAATTATTTTACGGTTTTTATTATACAATAATACTTTTAACGTAATTAAAATATTTTTTAAATAAACAATACAAAATGTAAATACTTAAAAGCAATTCTATCAGGTATTTTAAGAAAACTGCACAAAAAAAAACATATAGCAACTGAGTATAACTAAATTTACACTATTAAATTAATTTTTAACTGTGGTGATAGTGAATGTGGCGGTATATTTTACTATTTGAATGTGTAGTAAGTATACACAAGACGAAACGGGTATGCCTGAAAACCGGTTAGCATTTAAAAGTCGGTAATCTGTTATAAAACACTTTCTTGTACTCATATACTTATATTAACAAACCTCAGTTGAATTGTTTGAACACAAAGTTGAAAGTAACTTAATATGTAAATAATAAACTGATTATTTATGTAAAATTTATAATGAAAACCTTTATGGTTAATTTTTTGGGCTAAATAATGTTCTCCCGATTTTAGAACAACTGCAAAGGATTGAATTTCAACCCTCTTCACCTATTACTACGTGCCTCTACAAATACCGAATATTTTTTTTCACAACGACTTGCTTTATTACCTTCATATGTATTAGACTTAAGACGCTGCAGCGCGCTGTTAAAATTAAAACATTATTTTTTTAGGTTTTTAAACTAAATTCTCAATTACACCTTGATAAAGAAGGACGTGTTACAGCAAAACTAGTAGATAATTAAATAAAAATAAGTGCTTCCAAACAAAGCGTTTTTATTATTTTTAAATTAAATATTTTAGATTTGTGCCATTATATCTGTGAACTTCTGGCGTATGATACATCTCGCAGCAAATAGAGTGACTTGTCACCATCAAGTTATTAATTCATTCGGCTGTTGGGGCACGACCTTTTCCTTTATAAACGATTGTACAACATGCTACACGCCATTTAAGTCACTTAAATAACAATTCAAGTGACAGTGCTACAACTGACAGGAATGGGCACTTCGATAATAATTCACTGATTTAGTTCGGAGTTGGAGAAATAACCGAACCAGTGGTGTATTGGAAGCGCGACGCGAAACATTCTTAAAATAAATTGGAACACCAACACAAAAAAATATTAACATAAGGACTTAAAAAGTTCTTGGAAACTCTGTTTTTTTTAAAATATGTTTTAACTGCATAATCATTATACTTGAATAGGATGGAAGCTTTTTGATAATTTACCACAAAATCTACGTCAAGAAATAAATTACGGAAAATTTAAGGATAAATTAAAGAAAAGCTTCTTGACATAATTAACACAAACTGTATTTTGAAAATAGAGATGTATGTTTAATATGTGCCTGTGTTTATAAATTTAGTGTTTTTATTTAACATTATTTAGTGTTATGTTTTCTTGGTTTTTAAAATTGTTTATTTTTTTATTTATTTTATTATTTTGTTTTGCATTTTTTGTTTCTTTTTTATGTTATTTTGTAAACTTGTCAAACACAAGAGCCAGACTCTTTTTTGTCAAATTCAACCTTACGTGTTCCATTTTTTACTGAATGTATTGTTTATTTATGCTAATAAAGGTTTTTATTTAAAAAAAAAAAAAAAATCCACGTCGGAATGAGTGCAAATGACAAACAACATAGCAACCTTGAATAATTGTGCAATATTTATTTTATTACTGGTTTCTTATTTCCACTTCCATCTAGTAATTTTTTTGCATTTATTTAATTTTTGTTTTGTTTTTTATTTCTACATTTTATGATACATTTTTTTTCTTTAAATACATTTTCCCAGCTAACAAGGGTGCATACTCCGTTCCAAGCTTGGCAATTAAATTTAAATACACGATCATAATTAACAAGTTGATTTATTTTAAACAAAGAACAAACAAATAAAATATAAAATAGGTGCGAAGGTTTTTACGTTTAATGTATCAACATGTTTCTTTTCTGGTTTTTTGATTTGTTCTACAGTTTTGTCACACAGTTTACCCTGAAGATGGCTCCTGCAACAGTAGCTGTTACGTCGGAAGAAATCCAACATAAATGGTTTCACACAAAAAGAAACGTATTTATAAATAAAATATAAACTTGTTAGTATATACAAACATACATTTTTTTGTATTTGCTTTACATTTTATTTAGCTTACTTTACTATTTAAAAAAAAGTTTTTTTTTGGTACTTGTTATTTGTAAGAAGTTCTTAAATGAAATAAGTCGTCTAATAAACATGAAGCATGTTTGCATGGAAGTTCTATATTTATATTTTTAATTAGCGTAGCGTAAAATATATTTTTTTTAATTAGCGTAAATATGCGCAAAGTAAAAAGTGTTTATTTTGAAAAATTTCGAGTATTGTATTTCATATATGAAAATATAGGCATAAATTAAAAATAACAATATAATAAAAAAATCGCAGGAAATCTCGCTTTTTTTGTTACTTGAAAACAAGATTGTCAGCCTTCCGCTTCATTGCAGTGCAAAACTCTAAACTGAATATAAATTTCATGTCAACTATGTCAACGAGGCGGACAGTATTAAAAAAACACATGTAAGTATTTTTTAAACTATGCCTCTGGAACTTATGTTGATTTTTGCATTTACAATACACAAATATTTGTTTAAAATGTAAACAATTATGACAAATGATCAGGGAACTGAACTATCTTTTGCTAATCAAATTAACTAAATTATCAATAGTGCCGAGGTGTTTCTGAAATTAATAAAAAATAATGATTTTTTATAACTATGCTACAAGATGATCTAAAACTACAAAACTGCGATATAAATAAATAGCTATGTCCCAAAATTTCTTTATGCACAAATAAATAAAGTTGTTAAATTAGCTAAATTGTGAAAATTGAGAAATTTGTTAATAAATTCTTAAAATGTAATTAGTTTGTATGTGAAAAATACTTAGTAAGATAAAAATTAGTTTGTGAATTTATAAAAACAAATATAAGCTTACATCTAAAATAATAGTGAAAATATTATAAATAAGGACAATAAATTAATAAACAATATGTCAATTGCGTTAGAATAATTACACATGAAAATATGTCGTAAATACTATCTACGTTGGACTACGAATAATTATAAAACATCATAATCATCATCATCATCATTCCCTTTCCACACTTAATGGTACATAGGACGCTGCATACCAATCATTTGATTATTAATGTTATATGAAGGTTAGATGATCAGTCTTACGTTTCGTGTCAACCAATTACTAGACAATAAAATAAAATTGTGATTTATATCTATCGATCGAATAAAATGTTAAACAATAATAAACAGCTACTCCACTGGTAAGACGTATCAATCAAAACAGTTCAAACGCTTGTTAACTTGTTCGAAATACAATTTATGATCTGTCAATGAGATTTGTCACTCTCATTGGTTGATTTTTGGAATTCGAACATCGGTGATTGGTGATTTATTACACTGTCTTTAAATAATAACTATCTATGGAGACGGTATATCAAACATTTCAAGAGATTTTAAATTTATAGGTATTCCTTCTTTATTATTCAATCAACAATAAATATTTATTGATTTATATCAGTATTTAAAATATAATTTATGTCATTTTTGAAGCATGGTTGTTATAATTTATACGTAAACTGTAGTTCATAATATATTTAATTTTTAAACATATATTTATGTATTTAACTTTTTGTAAAAAAAAATAATTGTACATTGGCGAGCTAATTGCAGATTTTTACGTCGATAATTTTTTCTAACCAACCAACAAAAAATTTTTTTTTTTACATAATTACAGTTACAAAATATATTCAATAGAAAGTTAAATAAAAAGCTAAAGACATACAAAAATAGAAATAATTGTATTTGTATACAAATTACTTTAAATAAATACTATTACTCAATGGGAAAAAGGAGGGGTGAGGAGAGGAGGAGAGGTTAAGGAAGAGAAAGGAGATGTTTCTTTAGACGTGACTTAAACAGAAATACTGAAGTAACATCTTTGATAGTGGATAGGAGATGATTGTCCATTCGAGCCACATGGACACTATATGAGTAAGAGAAGAAAGAAGAATTGTGGATGGGTATTAAAAGGGTGGTTTGAGAATTAAAACGATAAGGTAAACCATAAACTGTCAAGCGTTAATTTTTCCACGGAGGTATATATTATACGCGTTAGGACTGTGAAGTACAGTGAACCAAAGTGAGAGGGGGTGATAGTCTTTCCGCTGTCTAATTTTGAGCTATTTCAGTTGGCTACGATAATCAGAAATGCGGTTTTATTTTCTTTGAACAAAATAAATCGAATAAAATTGATCATGCGTAAACTTGAATGGGCAGTAGCCTATTCTGTCATTTTTTACAAAGTAAAAATATTGCTGCCATATTCTGAGATAATCGGGCTTTGAGGTGTACAAGAATCTAACTAAATTAAATTATATATTTTCGCATATGTAATCGATTTTACTTCAACATTTAAGTATTTGAAAATATTAATGTATTTAATATATTAACAAATCTGTGTTTATCTCAAAATCGAAAATTTTGGGTATATCTCACTGTTGGTTTTGGCTATATAGCGATGTATGTATGTATTTACCACTGGCGGCTCCTGACCGAAAACATTGGCAATGCATTTTTTTACATTTGGTCAACTTGTACATTAAGTTTTATAATATTATAACAATATGACAGGTCTGACGTGATAAACGAACAATAGTATGACAAATGATAGCCCGCACATCGGAACCAGGAACGCTAAATTCGCCTAACATTATACGCACGTTATAGGATACTAAATCAACTAAAGTCGTACTAATATCATGTCATTACGCATTTCAAAGTGACATTGCAAACGAACATCTAACTTTAAATCTGCGCATGCGTTGGCAATGCCCGACGTATGTTTATTATCTTCTCCCTCTGACACACAATTCACCGGAATAAATCGTTGTCTATCTCGCTCAAATGACGATCTTAGGAGATATGACATATTTCATAGAAAATCAGGGTAAAATATTGTGCAAAACAGAACATCCACGGGGACGATTGCGCATGCGTAGACAAGGTGAGAAAATCGTCCGCTAGAGTCGATCTCGCTAGATCTTTTGGCGCTAGGATTGAATATTATGACGTTTACAAGTATAATATTGCAACCAATCCCTGTTTCTTTGTACCTATAACATATTTTTACTATTAATAAAATTACTAATTTATTCCACATATTTTTACTTGGCAGTGCACTGCACTTATGCACATACTAAGAAACTGCCTCTGGTATATACATACATGTATATATATATTAATTTATTAACTAACTTATTAACTACACAAATAATTAATAATTAACAAGAGGAAGAATTGAAGGAATATTTTTATTATTTTTTTTATTTCATTGATAAACCCTTACGGGGTACACACAAACCAAAATATTTTTACTTTTTAAATTCGTATTCTACTGTTAATGATAATATTTTTAACATCTTTTGTAAAGGTTGTCTAAGTTTTTTGTTTAATTTTATCTGGTAGTTTTTTGTTTAATTTCAGTCCATGGTTTATTAGTCTCGACCGTCCTTGTCTCGTTTTAGAAGGTTATGTATGAAATTTTTCTGATATTCTCGTATTGTGTCCATGTTTACTACAATTTTTTTACAGTTTTAGTTCTTCGTCTACAATAGCATCAGTGGCTTATTTATGAATAATTTTAAGGATTCTAGTTTAAAGAGTACCGTTACATTTAGTTGCTTAGTTTGATTAAAAAGTTATTTCATTGCCGTTAGATAGGGAAGGTCATATACTAACTTTAATATTTTATTTTGCTGTCTTTGTAGTCTGTTTATGTCATTTTGATTTCCTGTTCCCCATAGTAGTTGCATATAACATATTTTAGTTTTTACATAGGCTTCATACATTTTTTTCCTTTATTGGAACAATGTTTTTGATTTTAAAAAAAGACTCGATAAAGTCGCCACTTTGTTAATTAAATAAATTCGTATCGATGTGTAAACAATGGCAGAATGGTGAATGTCACGATGTTAAAGTGACGAACTAGTGACCAGCTAACGACACGCTACAGGCGCTGAAATATCGAATCCAAATCCAATAATCCAGTTGGTGTCTTCAATTGTTTGAACACACTCCAAATATTGTTTTTTTTGTTTACTCAAATTGTTTTCCCCTTCAAACGTTGAATCAAGGAATTTATTGATGGGTCATTAAAAAATACAATCAATTGTCTTAATGGTTGTAATTTTGTATTCAACTATTTCATGTTCGTTCCGATAGCGCGGTAATATTTCAAAGGACTGTAATAAGCTTGTGTAATAAAATACGCATAAATTACAATAAAAATAATATTTTTAATGAATTCATGAGGGTAGACAAACTGCGTAAATTAAAATACAAAATAAGTACTCGAAATTGAAACTATAATATATTTTTCATTTTTCCGCTTCGTGGTCATATGGTCAGAGCGTTGGCCTACCACGTAATAGATATTGCGTCGAGAACATGAGTGACACGAATTTTTTTTTCGAAAATATGTTTTTACCCTGTAGGGTTTCATAGTACCTGGATTGGTAACTGAAGTGAAAATAATTTTAACTTCATATAAAGAAAACATGAAATTACGAAAACGGACGCAGCAGCCTCTAATAACTAGCGTCTCGAAAGTATGGCGCGAGTGATGGATCTGACTGACACGTGCTGCAGGTGCTTCAGGAGAGCCTAAACCACAGTTGCTGCTTCTTCACACCAGCGGGCTCCCACCGTCCTAGAAGCCGTCAACGACGATCTTTTGGCTTTATGCGCTGGCTAGAGATGGGGTCTCCTGGAGGCGTCTGGTGATGTCCACATGCTCCACTCAGGAGAGGATGTAAAAAAAGAATAATAGAAATGAGTAATACACGCTGCGGATGATGTGCCAATTTAAGTGCCTTATGCACCATAATATGTGGAAAAAAATTGATCATGATGTTGCTTTTCATATGAATTTTGTCCATGCATAATTTTATTTTTTTAAATAAATTATTTAGCTGTTTTTAAAATTTGTTTTATTTGGAATCTACTCATATGTGTCCAAAAATTACACGGCTTATTTTTTTTTTCTTTTCCCTTTAGGTCATAGTAAGTTTGTTCCTTTCAGGACCCGCCATAAATTCGAATTAAGAACGATGTTGGACTGCGCAGCGCACGGCGCACGTAGACAGCTTTGATTGGCTGAAATGAATATTAACGCTGACAGTTTTCCGGCACTTTCCGCGGCCTTTCCGGTGTCACTGTTTAACTTCCAAAATGTACCTGGTGAAACAACTCGCCCGTGCTCTGAATAAAATGTGTTTGCTTTTATTTTGTGTGCGAAGGAAATATGAACAATAATTTGATTGAGAGCAAATGTTTATAGACAATTGCCGAATTAAATTCGCTATGAAATTCTCAGGGGAGATTCTATTCCTCGGCTATCATAATACTAAGTACGGTTTTCAGGCACCTCTTTCCAGAATGATCAGATTTGTTTACGAAACTCAGAATATGAATTATTTTGATTTTAAATGAAAAAACTGTTCTAATAAACTAAAAAAAGATTGATGATATTCTATAAATTCTTTATATCTATAATAATACTAGATCCCATAATGTTTGTCCAATACCCTTATTTGTTTTTTACGTTCAAAGCATTAACTTTGTGGTCAATTAAAAAAAATATCTATATATATTTTATATTATTAATAAAACATAAAATACCAAAAGTACATATTAAACTCCCAGGAGTTATAAAAGAAACTCATTTGGGACCGTACATAAAAGAACAATTTTGTGACAATTCATAATATCATTAATAACTATCACTATCAAAAAGATTTAAGTAATATTTTTGAATTGCGACACTTCTAGATTTTTTATTCAATTTTCCGTGTTTAAGCTCATCGGGCAAATACTTGACATGTTAGTCAATATTAGTATTTAACCACTTACCTCACTTAGCGATGTTTGCATCCCCTTTAACTCTGCATGTAATTGTTGTATTTTTTCGTAAATACTATGTATACTACGGTGACAGTTAAGGTGATAGTGTATTTTAGTATTTACATTTTGGTGTGGTGAGTGTCCTGACAAAGAGACGGGTACGTCTCGAAAACGGTTGACCTAAAAAGTCAGTAAGTGGTTTAATACTAATATTTACTGACATTAATTTATCCTCCTTTATTTTTCTTTTTATTGTTGCGTTTCTAATTTTATGTTAGTGAGTGCCATCATCCTTGGTTATGTGAACTTTGAAGTATTTAAAGATGTAAACTTTCTCGATTTTCTGCCTATCATTATCGACAAGACGGGATTCGTTGCAATATTATTATACTTCATTAAATTAGATGATATTATTTAAAGTAAAAAAGAATACTAACCTGATTCAGGATCGTATACACAAAATTATAAATATACTAGAGTCCAATAAGCTAACCGCACTATCTGATATCAAAGGGGAAAAGTATGAAGAGGTTATAAAGATTAAAATAGGTGGCTTCTTAAAACGGAAGTATGTATGGAAGTGAAAAATGGAACTGGCAGAGGAAGGATGAAAGCTAAGTAAACGCGGTCAAAATGCAATCTTTTGACTCAACGATTGCATAGTATGGTGATTTATCAAATAATGACAGGGTTACAAATCATAAAATCAGATGAGAGTGTAAATCTGAGTCAGGTATTATTGATAAGATTAAGAAAGGGTCTCTGAGATTGTTTTTTAAATATTTTTTTTTATTTTATTGGTAGCACATTTATTCATATTTTTTTATTATAAACTATAATTGATAATAAAAATGATGGTCCTCACTGTGGATACTCGTGCCGATGAAGTTTAACAATATATTTAAAAAAAAATATTTTTACATTTGAGAATAAACAAAGAAGACTAACTTAATAAACAGAGATAATTAACCAGATGTTCAGACAGCTTTAAACACTTTGTATTTATGTTTATAATTAATT
This sequence comes from Micrasema longulum, assembly GCF_059751315.1. NCBI lineage: Eukaryota > Metazoa > Arthropoda > Insecta > Trichoptera > Brachycentridae > Micrasema > Micrasema longulum. The sequence goes on along the minus strand of NW_028278133.1, from coordinate 274,820 downwards.
TATTTACATCATATTATTTATATTACAGAACGCACAATGAAATAACATAAACTTAACATAAGTGGAACAGTTGATTCAATATTGGTTTGGAAAAATGAGACTTTATTGTCAAATAAAAAATGTAAATAGGGGCTAGATTTCTTATTGTCTATGCGCTCTGTAGCTGCAAGACGTGCTGTAATCTAGCTCCTGTATATCATAATTAGGGACAAGAAACAAGAATCCCAACTGTCCATGCGCTCTGTAGCTGCAAGACGTGGTGGGATATTTATTTATTGTACAGCGCCCTTGAGGTGATTTTCACAAAAACGGCGTTATATAAATTATCCATATATATATATAATCCATTTTACTTCTACCTAGTGACACTATCCATTTTTTATAGCCTTTTTAAACATTTTCTCTTTACAAATTGTTTTAATAGACAGTGAAAGAATGTTATAGTAGGATTGATCATGTTTAAGGAATAGATGATAAAATAATGGTTAAACAAGTATATAATATATGGCGAAAATTGACGGTAAAGTAAGACGAAGACAACCAAGGAAGACGTGGCATGATCAGATAAACCAAAATCTTAAGTCTGGACATGTCAAAAGCAGGCATAACCAAAGGGCATATATGAAAAGATGTGAGTTGATTTTTTAACATAATCACTTTCTTAAGCGCCCTTGAGGTTTAATATCACGAAAATGGCGCCATATAAGTTAACCATAATAATAAAGGATGAATGTGGAAGAAGCTAGATATGTGTGGCGGTCCATTCTCTCTGCTTACCCCTACGGAGAAATAACGTGATGGTAGTAGTAGTAGTAGTAGTAGCTTTTTAAAAATATTATCTCATTTCTTCTTTTATTTATTTTTTTAGCAACTTGTTCATTTAAATAAAAGCAGACGTTGATTGTTTTCACAATAGTAAACCTGTAACACAGCCGTCCGGTGGAGGACAATTGGACAGTCAGCATTACTATCGGACACGTACGATCGACGAAGAGCCATCACGCTGTCTCCATGTTCCGAGGCCCAGGTGCATGAACGCAGTGGTGGTGCTTTCGTGAATGAAAGTCGAAGGAGCAAGCTTGGAATGAACGACACAAAACATTATCACTGTTTTTTTTTCTTCACTGAAACATTATTAAATTGTTTTCGAGTTATTTTTTGAAATATTGACTAAGACAAAATTTTGTTTTGTATAAAACATTTACTACCCGGGAGATGCCCGTAAAAGGATGAAATCGCTTACTGGTTAAATAAATACCTGGAAGCATACACTGGCACTAAATTAATAACTAATTAAAAAATATGCACCTCATATATATTAGGGTGTCCCAGAAAAAGTTTTATTATTTCAATGCATACCCTCTAATTTTGTTTGAATTATGTCAAAACTCTTATAAATAAAATTTTACGTAAATTGAATCACGGCAACCCGTGCCGACTTGCATCGGAACTTGTCGGAACTTACATAGTATGGCGCGCGCGAACTAAGTGTTAATGTGCTTGTTATATCATGTTTGTTTTTATCAGTGAACGCATTGTTTTCGTTGTGACATGTTTGTAGAGTTACGCAGTTCTAAAAAGGAAATATTTTTGGTTGGGGATATAAAACATCAAATTACAGGTTCTAACCTTCCCTTTAATGGACAAGTGCTGGCGGTTTTATTTTATAATATTCGCAAAGTCAATTTAAGCGTCAATGAAAGTGCAAATAAAACTATTCATGAGTGCATTGTTTATTGGGAAAAGGCACGTATACCGACTAAATCTTTACCTAACTGTGTTAAGAAACTTGTAGCCTTATACCAAGATTGAGGAAATTTGCAAAAAGAAGCAAACAAAACTCAAGATATGTTTGAGCAGCGTCGAGAAGAGTTTGTTACAAATAAAAAAAAAATCAACAATATTTCGAGTTTGTCCAAATTTTTGTAGACATAATTCAATTTGATGAATCTCAGCCGCATAAATAAAGGTTTCAGCTCTTTAACTTCACAAACATCAACAGATGAAAGAATTGAAGGAATATAGATGTTCAAATATAGGCAGAATGGTGAATGTTACACAGTGTGTAAAGTGGCCACTTAAACCAGCCATTGACAGGTCATAAGCCCTGTAGATGCCTGGACTTCTATATTACCTTCTCTTAAATGTTCTTCATATCTGTTGTAATATGTTAACAAAAAAAAATGTTTGATATTGCACATGCCGATGCGCTTCAATTAATAAAGATAAATGAAGATAAGATTTTCTTACAAAAGCAGAGAGAGCCAGGACGATCCGGTTATTTAGCTGGAGTGGACGAAAAATTGACAGAAAAGGAGGAAAAGGCGAGTCTTAGAAATATCCAAGAGCAAAAGCGCCTGGCCACTTATTTGGCATCCATAACACCCTCTACGTCTTCTCATGAGCCATTACAAGAAATTTCATCTTCTGGTTCTGAAGTAACGGACTTACAAGAAGATTTGTCCATTCCAATTGAGAGGAAACAGCCCGATACTATTAAAACTTCTGTGAAGAAAAATTTCGTTACTCCGAAACTGGTGATGGCATAAGACAGGTATCAGTTAAGTATGAGAGAATCTGTCTTTATTATTGAAGCTACTGTTGAAGCACTTGGCCACAACACTGACGAATTTCCTATAAGCAAGTCCTCCATCCAAAGAATTCGTACAGAAAAACGAAAACAGCGCGCAGAAGCTATAAAACTTAATTTTCAAAACGATGTACCAGATACTGTAACTGTCCACTGGGATGGAAAACTGTTGCCGGCTTTAGATGTACGCAAATCTAAAGAGGAACGTCTACCGATCGTTATTTCATACGATAGTAAATAACAACTTATTGCTGTGCCAAAATTAGAAAACTCATCGGGAAGCGAACAGGCACAAGCAGTTTGGAATGCTATTGTTGACTGGAATCTTGAAGATAAAGCACAGATCCTCTGTTGTGATACTACTGCTTCTAACAGAGGCCGAATTAATGGTGCATGTGTGCTTCTCGAACAGAAATTAAACAGAGAAATGTTGATTTTTGCTTGCCGCCATCACATCTACGAATTGGTACAAAAAGTTGTGTTTGAGACCAAAATCAGCCAAGTCACTATGTGTGTATGTGTGTATATGTATATGTATGTGTGTATGTATATGTACCAAAATGTGTATACGAGTAAGTTTATATTTTATTAGTCTGTGCTTTATATTAACTTATAAACTATTATCATGTATTAAAATGTAATTACCTAGCTTGGAGCGGGGTATGTACTCCTGTAAGCTGCGCAAAGTGAACATAAAATTGTATTTTTGATAAAATTAATAAATAAATAAATTATCATACCGTTAAAATTTTGGCGAGCATGATTTTTACTTCATTTATTTTTTTAAATTTAAATTTACATACTCTAATTTATCAATCTCCGTTATTACGATATACGCAAAATCTTTTTTTTTTTAAACAATCAGTTTTCTCTCATTTATCATATCTTTGGACATTTCATCTTACAATTTTAACCCTTTTTACATAAAGCTATTTTAAAATTTTGTTCCTTCTAAAGTTAACTATTAGAAAAAACAAATTTACTACATCAAAAATACTAATAAATACTTTTTATACCACCATTTTAATTTTTCTCGTATTTTCGACCAAAAGTACATAGAGAACTGCATTGGTACTCCAATTGCAGCATATATATCGATAATTTCTTGTATTTCAATAATGCACATAAATCTTACGCGTTTGTTTAATAATAATGAGCAGTATTCAATTCGCTATTTGAAGTAAATATTTTATTTCAACATCACTGGAGAACTTACGCATGTATTGTGGGTAAACGTGGATTAATATATACAAGTAATCTTTTTTCAGTATTTTCCCCTGAGAGTAGCCATTGAATCTAAAATACTTGTCCAGGTTTGAGCTCTATTTCAAACACAATCTCAACTGAAGTAATAATTTACTCGTCTTTTCAAATCAGGTTGGTTTGGATTACTGGTAAATCATAGGAACGCCACTGCATAAAGATTTGTGTCTATTTATCGCGGTCATCATGCGAGAGCGCTTCCTGGCTCCTGAATCCTGGCTGTCAGTCAGGACCCTGTGATTGACGCCTTCCGTCACGTCCCCAGGACCTGAAGAAGCGGGCTTTCTTGTCTCGATGGCATACCATGAATACATTGACTCGATGATCGTTAACAAGTTCATGATTTTGGATCGACGAAAACAACCCGCGATAACATTTTAAATATTAATAAAAACGATCAATTCTACCCAGCGATAATACAAAAAATACAATGATTTTCTTGATATAGAAAATCAGATTACTGACAGCTCTTTCGGACAGCTGTTCTAAGGTGGCGACGTGCGATTTTTCTTTGTATGTGAGCACCGCCAAGGAGAATCAACATGTAAAATTTCGTTTAACAGGAGTACTAAATGTGAGAAATATGTTTTGCAACCTACATAGCTGACAAAAGTAGGCGTCATATATAAAATTGCCTGGAGTCAAAAAATTTCAAAATCGCAAAAAAGCGTGTGTAAGATTTGTGTAGGTACGTTCCGAGCCAGTGTGGTCTGACAATTGGCAAATTTACGTAGTACCTATATTGTGAGCAAGCTATTCGGGGGACGGTCTAAAAATATTTCAAAATCATAGCCCCAATACCAAATATAATTTTAGCTAGTCCGATGAAATATTTTTGATTATATCACAAACAATAAACATATTTATTTCATTGTTTTTTTATTTATTTATTAATTTATTTTCATTATAAATAAGGATAAATAATAAAAATGATCTGACCTCACTGGGGTTACCCATGTTGAGGACAGTTGACAATTTACTTTTTTTTTTTTTTTTGTGAGAATATACAAAGAAGACTTAATATACAGAGATAATTAACAAAATGTTCACACAGTTTTTAACACTATGTATTTATGTTTGGATGTTATTATGCAATAACTAATAATTGAGTGAACTAATGCTGTTTTCCAAAGATTAACAACCCTAAGATTAATACGAATATTTCATTGTGCAATTAACCGTTTAAGTTTTTAATATAAAGGAAAAACGTATACATATCAGAAAGTGAAGAAAAAAAAAACAATTATCTGGATTTAATAAACAAATTTGAACTTCAAATGCGATTTACACACAACAATATTTTAGTGCTTAACTCAATATTGCATAACATTGTACATATTTCCCCGAAATGGATTCATAGTGGTGATTTTGTGAAGCATATAAATAATAAAATAATTCCAAAAGAGGAAACAATATTTATGCACTGATCAGGTAGGTGTTCTATCCACTCTACGTACATTGATTTTGTCCAAATTATTTGAATTATTGCTTCAATTTTATTTCAATAATTTATTGATTTCAAATAACATTTGTTTATAAACTCCCTAACTTATTATGGCTTTTTAGATTGTGCCTATGTTAAGTCAAAATAATTAACAAGAAAAAAGTATATGCAGTTCGTAAAGATAAATAATAATTACATGTAACACAATGGTGATGTAAAGAATAACAATCCAAAAGAAGAAAAAATTTACAACATTCAATTATAAATTTCAGTCAATATTTATAAAGTTACAAATATGATCGAATATAAAAAAATATAGAATCATTGAAATCAATACGAAATATTACAAACATATATTTGTAATAATAACTGTTATATGATCTATAAAATTTACATTAAAGTAATAGATAATGTTACCAAATAACAGTTTGTATTATATTAAGCAATAAAATAATATTTAAATATATAGTATGGATGTGGGAGCAAAAATGAGTAATCTTACTGTCAGTTGCCTTCTGTACGCCGATGACGCAGTCCTCCTAGCTGACAGCGAAGAGGAACTGCAATCCTTGGTTACAAAGGTTTACGAAGTGTGCAAGGAGAGTGATTTGCTAATGAATGTGCAAAAGTCGAACGTCATGGTCTTTGAAAGAAATGTAACTATGACTGAATGTAAGATTGTAGTAAATGGAGATAGTTTGAAACAGGTCGAAGAATTTGTATATCTGGGTAGTATGTTTACTAGAGATGGAAATATGGACAAGGATATTGAAAGGAGGGTTAGTGCCGGTAACAGAGTTAATGGTGCCTTAAAGTCTGTCGTAGCAAGTAAGTGTCTATCGCAAGAGGCTAAATTAGCAGTTCATAATGGAGTTCTGGTACCAACCCTAATGTATGGAAGCGAAGCATGGAGTTGGAAAAAAAGGGACGAAAGTAGACTGAATGCTGTTGAAATGCGATCCCTCAGGCGAATGTGCGGAAAAACAATGTATGATAGGTGCCCTAATGTCGAAATTAGAGCAGAATGCAAGGCTGAGTTAAGCATTATCGACAAAATTAAGAAAGGTCTTTTGCGATGGTTCGGTCATGTGGAGCGAATGAATGATGAAAGAACGGCTAAAAAGATTTATGATGCGAATGTGTCTGGTTGTAGAAGTCGAGGAAGGCCGAGAAAGACATGGCATGATCAAGTACAACAAATTCTTGAAAGTGGTCATGTGAAAAGTCGGAATAATCGACGTGCGTGCATGAGAAGATGTATGAATGTGAAGGAAGCAAAGGAAGTGTGCCAGGACAGAGTGGTGTGGCGTTCTATCCTCTCTACCTACCCCTCTGGGGAAATGGCGTGATGGTTAGTTAGTTAGTTAGTTAAGAGCAAATTAAGGTTATGAAGGAAAGCAGATACAATAAATTATTTCATTTGATAAATAAATGAGTGTGTGCATAGTGTCGAATGCAAAAAAATTTCACTAGTCTTGAACTTTAAATAAGATTTAGATTACTATTTTTAACGTCTCTGTAATATTTTGCCTTTCATATAAGCCATGTGTTTAACAATTATGATCGAATGTTGTTTGACTACTCAGAAATCAGTCGACAGTTAAGATTGTCAAATGATACATTTGAGGTTGGATTTCGCCAAAATGATTAGCATCAGATATTCATTACTTTCAATTAATTTACTCCTTCACCAAACGGCATAAAAAAACTCGTTTTAAAAAATTTGCATTGAATTCATTATGTTAATTCATAAATGCCCAATCATTGTAATAGTTGTTAACGACCACTTAAGTTTATATATAAATTTGAGCATGCAGTATCAAAAAACTAATGATTGATTTATTTGACATCATAACGTGACTTGTAACTACTATCATAAGGATAAATGATATTAATATTTAATTATTTTATCTACGACCCAAGCCAACTACAAATGTTATATGAAGAAACATATGCAAAAGATACTAAACAAAAAGAGCATAAAATTATGTTGCAAAGACAAAAAAGGACAGTAAAATGATGGTATTCAATATTTATAAAAATAAACATATGAAATTTTGAGCTGAACCGTAACCAAATCCATCTTTGTTTCACACTGTTTTAGTGGCGAAGAGATCTATGAAAACCGAAGGATCTACCTCAAAGAATTCCAACTTGTGTTACGAATTGACTAATCTACACATTCTGGACAATGCGGCATAAAAACAAAAATTGCTCTTAGAAAATATGATAAATAGCAGATTTTGACGTCTGGTGACATAGGTTGGGAACATGAAAAGAAATTGATTGCAACAGACATGGGACATCACTTTAATTATTTACGTATTAATTATTTTAAAAATGCTTATAAGGTCCATCTCAGTTCTACGTTTCTCCAATGAAGACGTATTAGATTACTCTACTTTCAAATATGAATAATTACTCCTTTGCAATCCGAGCAACCATGCTATTTTACTTAAAAAACTATGCTGGACACTATCGATATGGTCAATAGAGACCAAATTGGAGAAGCATATTCTAGATAGGGTTGACCTGGTGACCAATAAAGAGTTTTGATGGTATTGATATTTTTGAAGTCCATCGTCATTCTATTGATAAAGTTTGAGAGATTTGTTTACATTTATTCAAGTCAAAAAAGCAAAAAAAACTAAAAAGATACATAGATTTTTGAAAATATAAGTTGATTTCAAATCAAAACTCGGATTATTAAATAACTCAAAACAGTTAATTAATCAAGTTTATAAATTACTATGAAATAAACACGTGTGTTTCCAGAAATACACGACATTGCATTGGTATGTTTCATATTAATTTAATATATTATCAGATGAGCTGATTTATTTATTTGAAATATTATTCTAAATCAATAATCTGATGACGACCATCTCACATAGGCATGATAGTTGCCAGTACTAGTGAGCCTGCTTTAGAATTTTATAGAACACTGCATTTTTTTATAAAATTACGGGGAACTTTTATATATATATTTATAATGTATATTGAACAATGAAATCAAAATGTAGTAAATTAGTTTTTTATTCGGAAAGTACATTATTATACAAGTTTTGAATTAGAGATGGGCAATTTGTTTTTTTTTATAAAAGTAGCAATAACAGTTACCGTTTTAAAAATCAAGACGTTTAAAAAATAACAGTTTAGTGAAGCGCGCGATCCCTTCCCTACCCCAAATTTTTTTTCTCAATTTTTTTTTGGCTTCCCATTTCCCTTATCGCATTAAATCAATATAACATTATGAATAAAAAAAATAAACAAAAAAATAAAAGTTTTTTCCGTTACTCAGTCAATGAAGAAAATAGAAAAAAAAGAAGAAAAAAAATAAAAGAAAAGAAATAGCGACAAAACAAAGAGATAGTGAGAAGGGAAAATAAGAAAAAAGATGTGGATAGGTAAAATATGAATAAAGGAAAGTCGGAGTATAAAATTGCATTTGATTTGGTGACGAGAAATATGGAGCAAAAAAATAAAAAAGCTCTATCCGAGTTTTTCTAAATTAAGTGTGTTAGTTCTTTTCTGTACCTGTATGGAGTGTTAAATATATCTTAAGCATCTGACTAAAGTTTTATAAAAATAACTCTAATGAAGCTCAAATTCTTTGAAATCCTAAGCTAAATGCACGAGAACATTTCAATATTGTAATTGAATTATCCAAGGTTGTCAACAATAATTTGCCATATCAATATAACTTACTACAACCCTATTGGAAATAATATTTTCTTCATTAAAAATCCTTGTTTTAGTTAAATACACATGTATCTACTCTAACATGTTATTATGGTCTCACGGTAGTTTTCTTAAACAATCAGATAGCTCGCAGTATAACGAATCAGGAATCAGAAGTCCATCAGTCACTGGGTGACCGATTTATAGTGCAGATGGGACCATTTACATTGGATCTCGGTGCGGACAGGACCGCTCCTTGACTTTTTATCTTAACTCTTTGCCGGGACATTTGACAACTTCCTCTAAATCATTAACATGCAAAAACAGCATTAAATGCTTAGTGAAAATAATTTTAAAGCGTTATTTAAAAAAAAAAAAAATTAAATAACATATTAAAACAGAGATGGAAAACATTTATATAAGAGAAATATCGGAGTTTGGGCATTTAGGCTAGCGAGACGCTTCTTTCAATGCAGTAACGAAGTGAAGAAAATCATATTTACTTCGTATTTGACGTGCATGTATACAGCGGAACTTTGGAACAACTATACGCAAGGAGCGTGGAATAAATTAAGGATCACGTATAACAACTCATACCGACAATTATTCGGATTGCCTAGGTACTGCAGTGCCTCTGAAATGTTTACAGCTGGACGAATAAACACCTTCGCTGCCCTGCTTCGCCAAAGAGCCTGGAGCCTATGGGAACGCCTAAAAAAATCTAATAACAAAATTATCCAAGCCACTGCAGAGTGGATCCAATCACCGTTGTTCAAGCGATGGCGCGATATGTTAAGACCACCATATATAAAATTTTATTTTATGTTTATATTTATGTTTATTGTTATATTTATGTTTATTGTTATATTTATGTTTATTGTTATATTTTTGTTTATGTTTATATGTTCATATGGTAGAATTGGCTCTGCACTTTATAGCTATTTTACTGGAATAAAATAAAAATTTAAACAAATAAATTTAGAATTTTCAAGATTAAGTGGCTACTTTATCCACTGTATATATGTTTAGAACACCCATCTTACTTAAATTATTTCATCTGTTGATTTTTGTGAATTTAATTTTGTTTTAAAATTGAACGTAGTTATGCAGAAAGCAGCCAGTCCACAATTTTGGAAAAATGAGATATTGATGTTATCGGGTGCAGTAAGGTCGATTCTATGTTCTGCTAAAAACAGCCAGACCGCTTACATACAAAAAACTGTATTATCACCTTCGGAAAAAGGTGTCGGATCACTACTACTACTACTACTACTACCATCACGCCATTTCCCCGTAGGGGTAGGCAGAGAGAATGGACCGCCACACACGTCTATCCTGGCATACACTCCTAGCCTCTTCCACATTCATACATCTTGTCATACATGCCCTTCGGTTCTGTCTGCTTTTGACATGACCAGACTTAAGATTTTGGTTTATCTGATCATGCCACGTCTTCCTTGGTCGTCCTCGTCTAACGTTGCCGTTCATTTTTGCCATATATACTTGTTTTACCATTCTCTCGTCGTCCATTCGTTCTACGTGACCAAACCATCTCAGAGACCCTTTCTTAACCTTATCAATTGTGTCGGATCACAAAAACGATATTTCTCAATTTTCAGAAAACACCCACAAAACTAGAAAAACCTTTAATAATCTTTTCAACTGGTCAAATACATAATAAGATTCTTGTTTGTAATATGTATTCATTGTTTATCGTTTGTTAAAGTCAAAAACATTCCAACTATTGTGTAAATTTTATAATTCACTCTTTTCACAAAATGGCAATTATCTCAGTTTCACTTTTCTATGGCTGGCAGTTTTCTGCATAATCACGTTCAATTGATGTTACTAACTTTGTGGTTATTCATCACTATTAAAATAAAAATAAAACAATTTTGTTTTTAACCACTTATTTAATATTTTATTAGCGACGAAGAAAAATGAATATTTACTTAATTTTACCTTGATAAAGAAACCCGAGTAGCTTTGAAACTGTTCGGTAATAAATAATAAGAATAGAGGTTAAACACAAAGATTATATTATTTTTATTAAACATGTATTTTTATTAAATATATATTTTTATCGTTTTGTACGATTATATTCCCAAATTTGGCGGGCTTATTACCTAATGGCAATTTCTTCCAACCAACCATTTAAAGAAAGATTATGAGTTTTTTAGTTTCAATAGTTCAGTGGCTGTCACAGACTCGGGGGTTCAAACTTCACTCTTCCACAACTTGATTCTCATTTTTGTGATGAATTTGCAACTTGGTGGACTTGTTGAAAGTTATTTACAACTTGTTGGAAATTCATCTCAAAATTGAAATATTTCGTTGAATCATAAGAACGCAAATAGTTAACTTTTATTAAAAAAATCTTTATGTAGAGGTAGTTTGTTATGTGAAATAAAAAAAAATGCTAAAACGGAATTAATAAAAAATGAAAGGAAAGGAAGAGAGAAGTGTGGTTGTGTTACGGACTCACAAAGTTTGGAACCCCGCTCTGCTGCAACTTGTATATCTTTTTCTAGAAAGAAAACGTTTATCACACCTCACTTCTATTCCCTATACTTTACAAAATCCTAACGCTTCTATATACCTCCGTGAAAAAAATTAACCCTAGTTAGTTCATGGTTTATCTCTTCGTTCTTAATCTCAAAGCACCCTCTTGATTCCTATCCACAATTCCTTTTTCTTTTTTAAATTTTAATTATATGTATTTAAATATATTTTCATTTCAAAATAGAGTATTTTTATTCTATAGAATAAAGAAATTATAAAAATAAATTCAATAAAATTAGGTTTTGTATAAAAATAACATGTTCCGTACACAGTATCTTGAGAATAATATGTTTAAAGAGTAAGAGAATTTTGCAACGAAAAACTGCCTCAGTGACTTGAAAAATGTCAATGTCCAATATAATATTGTTCAACATAGAGAAAGTCCTTCCAACAGGCATAACAATTGGCAGGTTGGTCCTGTATATTGAAATGTGGAACAGTCTATGTCGACGCTGTATAATGTAAATTATTATCAGAAACGTAAAAGCTAATGCTCCTCATAATTTCAGGGATAACAATAATACCGCGCACTGTTTTCAATAAATATTTCATATCAACCATGTCGGGAATCGAACCCAAGACCTCTTGCGTGGCAGGCAAATGCACTGACCATAACGAGGCCGACATGTATGTAAGTGTTATCAACCATAAAATACTTACATTTTATAAATGGGGTCTATAATTCCAACCGCCCTTGAGCTAAGTAGCTGCAAGACGTGTATTCTTACTCCTTTTTGTGATTGTTAATATGAATATTTTTAATTTCACTAATTCACTAAACTTCATTGCCTATTTTAAAAATGTGGTAATGGGGGCTAGATTTCTTATCTCTCCACAAAAATGGAGCTTTGTAAATCATCTAATTATAAATATATTTATTTGATGTACAAATGTTTTTACTATGTCTTTTGTTATGTATTTTATTTTACTGTTTGTTTTTACTGTGTTTTTACTCCATTTTTACATTGTTTTTTTGCTGTGTATTTTGTTAGGTTTTCACTACGTTTTTTACCTTTATTTATTGTTTTATGTCTTGATTACTGTTTTTTATGTATTTTTTTTACAAGCTTAGAACAGGGTAAAAAACCCCAGTAAGATAGTCAAAGCAACTCAATACATGTAGGTATAAATTTATGTATGGAATGATTATAAATAAATATATTATGTACAAGAAATTATATGACATACCCTTAAATTAAAACGTTTCGTAAATCAAGATAGACCTTTTTATTTTACTGGCAATTTTGTTGAATTTAATCAAAGACATATTTTGTAGGTAAAATCCTACCTTCCCTTGATAAAATTTTAATTCAAAAGAGACTGAACACTTCTTGAGTAGATTAAAAACATCAAGCTTGTGAGTAACGAAATTTGGAATGAGGAAATGTGACAGAAAATTTACTATAAATTCCAACGATTGTCACAAATAATCTAAGAAGTGCGTTTAATTGAAACAAATGTCTTTTTAAAGCGTTTAAGTTACTCACAGCGAGACAATCTCGACATCCTTTCTTTGTTTTGAAGTATTCGAGTAAGGTTGGTACTTTGTTGGTACTGTGAAATATGTAAATTATGTCCGGGAACAAAATTTCAACAGGTCCAGAGCAAGAAAAAAACGAAGGAAATATAACTTAATTGACAAATTTCACTTAAACAATATTACATTATAAATATTATATAAGAATGCCGATGATGTGGTTATAATTAATGATTTAGTCGGGGGTCTTCAGGTTAACTGTAGATAAGCTAAATAGGTAATCCGCATGCATGGGTATGCAAATCTACATATTTTTTTATTTTTAAATTTTTTATTTAATCACAATATACTTAATTGGATTGTGGTCCCGTGGCTAGTGTCTCGGACTCACGGACCGAAGGTCCGTGGTTCGAATCCCACTCTACCCCAACTTGATTCCACTATCTAATAGTGAGTTATTTACAACTCGTTGAAACTGGCCTTCAAAACTACATATTTGGGTTAATCATAAGAACGTTAATATTTTTTTTTTAAAGAAAATAAAAATCATTTGAAAATTTATTGAGATGCAAGTCCCAACTCCATAGAAACAAAGTCGTGTGTTGAGTAAGAACAAATATATATGTAAAACTTTTACAATCAATTTCGCTATGTTTACTACATATAACAGAAACATGGCAAAATTAAATATAAAAAGGAACACGCAATAAGAAAAACATAAAAAAATATATGAAAAAATAAAAAACAAAACTGATTAAGGGGTTTTTTACTCAAATCCCTCCCCTTAAGGAAAATCCAGTCCTGAAACTTTTTTTTGAAAATAGATTTTGTCCTCGAGAGCTTTACACGTTCTTTTAACATATTAAACACTCTCGGTGCGATAAAAGAGAGGTGTCTCTGAGTAAAAATCATCCAGGTTTTGGTTTAACATAATTCATTCCCTGGAAAAACCTCGTACAAACATTTTGCTGAGACCTCTCCTTATTAATCGACCAGAAGTGTGCCAATGCCTCTTTTATGTAATATTGGAAAAATCTATGTATTGAGTAAAACTGATGCTCAAAATCCAATGACTCCGTCAAACCAAATCATCGAAACGGCCGGGAGTTTCAAATACCTGGGAGTATATGTGACCGAAAATGGCAGGTTTTAAAAATTATTGGGAGTGCGGATAGGAGTAGCAGACGCCACATTCAACAGTATAAAAGTGGTCAGGAGATTAGACTCTTACCCAGTGAAAACCAAACGCCGGCTGCATAACGCCTGTTCTCAGTGTCTCAGAACAATATTGGGTGTGCGATGGTTTGACTTTGTCAGGGATGAAGTCATATAAGAACGAACGCAGCAAACTCCGGTGAGAGCTGTCATCAAGCGGAAGCGATGCAGTTAGCTGGGCCATATACTGCGGAAGCCTCATGAGAGCCTTAATCACGCTTGCCTTTTTTACAATACACCAAGTTCTCGACATCCTGAACGTCCGCTGCTGACTGTTTGTCGGCAACTTAAGTCAGAAGTACGGGACGCGAACCTGGCTTGGGAGGACACATATCAGCTGGCAACTGAGATGCACGGAGGCTCTTTGTGCACACCATATGTTCTTAGTAGAATACACATTCCTCACTTTAAGTTTTGTCTCTGAATACGGGCATTAATTTCAAAACATTAATTTAAATTTATATCTTTTTTATTGCATCATGTGGGTACTTATAATAAGTATTTGCATATTTTCAACCGGTGTTGAACAGAGCACTGCATTAGAGCTTCAATCGCAGCGTATCTCAATTATTTTTATCAAATGTAAGGTAAAGTGATCAGTCTTACGCCTCCCGGCTTACCTAAATATAAAAACAAAGCGATTTTACTCCATTCTGATTGCAGCTGCCAGGTTAATCTTTGATGTATCAAAGTACAATCACATTACACCGTTGCTTCGAAGTCTTCACTAGCTACGATTTCCAGAAAGGGTCAAATACAAGCTGTGTTGGTTGATGTAAGTAGAAAGCAATGTATTACACGGTTCCTCAATACCTTAAGAAACTCTCTCCGGACGAGCTGGCAGATAGGCGCCTCACTCTCCGCTCAGCCCCCTGTTCTGTTGTAAAGAAATTGATACCTCATTTACGCAACCAGAGTTCAAAATTTGGCGATAGGGATTTTGAAATAGTCAGAACTTTAGCGTGGAACGCTGTACCTCCAGAAGTTTTAAGTTGTGCGAGAGAATCGCTTTTCAGAAAATAATTGAAAATTTGTTTATTTGTGAAATCGTTTCATCACTTGAAAAGTGTTACTTTTGTATATATAATTTTTAGAAGTACAAACATAATAATATGTGTATTGCATGATTCGACTTTAAGAACCTAAATAGTAATTAGGAGTTATCCTGCAAAAAGCACTTTTTTTTAAAATTAAGTATAATGTGCAGCGCCCTTAAAGTTATTACTCGCAAAAACAGCGCTAAGAAAATTTACAAAAAATATAACTATTATCAGCTTTCACTCGTCCAGTGTTAAACATTGGCCTTTTTTTTTTACCTCCGTAGTTTTTTGTCCATCGCCAATATGTATCATTGATGCCCTGCCACCCTCTTGCTATCCTCATACCATCTTGCTTGTGGCCTGCCTAGATTTCTGTAACCGGTTCACAGTCGCCATTCCAGAGTCCTTTCGGTCGATCTGTCATCTGTGGTTCTAATAATATGGCCAGCCTTGTTCCACTTTAGTGAGGCTGTTTGTATGCAACACCTATTCTGTAACCCAAGTTCTTTCTCTGATCCATTCGTTCCGTTTCCTGTCATTTTTCCATTTTGGGTTAAAGTTGAAACGATTGCAGAATGTTTGTATACGTTATATATTTAATATTCACAGTATCAGAAATAAAATAAACATATACATTATTTGACATCTTCACAATATTTTAAATAATCCCACTTCATCTGTTTATTTGAGAAAGCTCTTCCAACCTCTTTCACAACATGGGTTATCTCTTCGTTCTAGTAACGAGAGAACGCTTTTAATGCCCTTTCACTGCTTTAATTTTCTGGCCTCTTCTTTCACAGTAGTAGCCGCTTCATTGTGGAATAATCTACCAAATAACGTTAGAGACGCCCCGCTCCTTTTTTATTTACATTTAAATTGAGATTGAAATGTCAATGTCTAAATATTTTAGTTGTTTCTTTTCTCCTTCTTCTTTCCTTCCCATCTCCTCTCCTCCCTTCATTGTATAGTGTTTATTTTGTAAAAAAATATAAAATTTTATATAATTCCTTAGAAAATTACAAGTAAATGTTCATGTACTTGTAATTTTCTCAAATTGATCATCCCGATTTAATAACAATGTACTTTTAATTCTATGTGTTACATTTAAATTTTAAGCTTTGAAGATAGAATATTTTTAACATAAATTATTTTCATTTTTTTAATGAAACCGGGCCTGCTACAAAATCATAATAACTAGGTATAATACCCGTATTAATAATTTAATTAAATCATAAAACTAAGCAAAACGAATGTTCACGAAACTATATGCACAAACAAATGCTTGAAAGCTTTTGTCTCATTTTTAATTAAGAGGATGACAAATCGCGCAATAAATTATTCTTTGTAACTAATTTACATGGTATCTTTGAAGTACCTTCCGATAATTATTTTCCCGTTGAATATTTTTGACAGCCCGCCATTTTGTCGATCTCTCGGCGCACAAAGGAATATTTGAGTGCCTCAAGAATGTGTTTGCCTTTTTGTCCGCTCGTGATTGATGGCGCTACTGTCGCTTCGTGCGTCCAAATGCAATTATTCTCATTACACGTTGACAGGCGAAAATTTTGCAGCAACATCCGGAGTTAATTTTCATCTGTTTTCGCTTAACGTTTCAATATTTGTGAGGGGAAAATATTTTTATCAATGAGCACGACGCGACGCGACGTGTAATTGAGTTCTCACTCATAATTGACGCAGCGCACGAAGAACCCGGTAATAATAATGTAATTATGTGATATAAGTCATAATTCATATTTGTATATAGTATATCAAAAGATATCGAGAACATTTTAAAGAAGGGAATATAGAAGTCTAGGCGTTTACAGGGCTTTACCTTTACTAGGTTTCAGTTATTTTACTTCACAAAGATTGACAGATTGAAGTAATATAGAAGTTCAAACATAGGTAGAATGGCAAATGTTACACAGTGTTTAAAGTTGCCACTTAAACCAGCTAATAACAGGACAGCCCTGTAAATGCCTAGACTTCCATTATTCCTTCCCAAAAATGTTTTCGCTCTCTGATGCACCAAATTTTGTTTTCACGATTTACAATAAATTTTTTGGACCGTTTTCAAATAGTTGCAAATAACTTCTTGGTTGAAAATAGAAATCAAGTTGTGGTAGAGTGAACTTCGGAACTCCGATCCGTCATAAGAATAAAACTTTCAGGTATATAGATTTTAAATTAATTCAATTATTAATTTGAAACTGAGACAGGGGATGGTCAAGTGCTATGTGTGGTCAATACTGCTCTACGGGGTTGAAACATAGACTCTCAAGGTGAACTCCATGAACCAATTAAAGGCTTTTAAAATGTGGTTTCACCGAAAAATTTTCGGAATTCCGCGGACAGATTAAATGACCAACGTTGAGGTGCTGAGACGAGCCAGTGCCGAAAAAGAACTACTGTTCTCAATAAAACAGAGAAAAGTCGCATTTCTGGGCCTTATCATGCGCGGAAGCAAATATGCGCTTCTACAGAAAATCATGATGGAGATGATCAAGGGAAAGCGTAGAGTTGGAAGGGACAGATGTCCAGGCTGAGAAACATCCGCGACTGGACGGGAGTGCGCGGGGTTGAGACGCTATTCCAGTTGGCACAGGACCGGAATGCCTACTCTAGAAAGATTGCCAACGTCGGGGAGACCTGATATGGCACAGAAAGAAGAAGAAGTTTTAGATTTTTAATAATTTTACTTATTAAATCTACACCATCCGGGTTTCGGTGTGACATTGTTATTTGTTATATACATGTGGCTCAAAAGTCATAACTCTATCGGGAGATGCTATAACTTTTGCAAATGGCGGCAAATAACAGTTTTGCTTTGACATTTGTGAAGTAAACAGATACAAAATTTACGTCAACAAGATATGAATCGCTCTACTCCTCAAAAACGTGGAAAAATTGTTGAAATTTTTTTGCTGAATAATTCGTCGGTGGTGTTAGCACAGCGTGAATTTGAGTGCAGATTTCCCGGTCGTCCGACACCAACTGGGCAAACACTATGGCGTTTAGTCGTTTGCCTAGTAGACAAAATGAGACAAAAATAGATACTGCCAGATTTTGCTGGCCCCAAAGCAGCTGTTCTGCTAAGAAAATTGCGGTTGTGGCTGAAAATGTCGCAGAGGACCCCGGAGTATTGACCAAATGACGTGCCACGAAATTGAGCTTCAATCGGCGGTCTGTACTGATAATTTTGGTGAAAGACTTAAAGATGTTTCCACACAAAGTGTAGATAGTGCATCAGCTGCTAGTTGTTGACCGCTTAGCATGTGTAACTGACGCTCAAGCTATCCTTAATCTCGACCACGAGGAAGACAACTTTTAATCGAAAATCATCATGAGCGACGAGGCCTATTTCCATCTCTGTAAATATGTGAATAAACAGAACTATCCCTTTTGGAGCGCTGAAAATTTGCATGTAATCCACAAAGAGCCATTACACCTGCTCAAAATTACTGCATGGGCTGGTGTTTACCAATACCAATACCAACAAAACCAATACTCTGAGGACTGCATTTCCGGGTCGACTAATTTTTCGTTTTGGTGATTTGCACTGGCCGGCTAGATCACCCGATTCAATCGTTCCAGACTTCTTTTTGTAGGGCTTCTTGAAATCACGAGTCTATGCTTACAAATTTCAGACTCTTGAAGCCCTCAAAAAAAATACATCAAGAATGTGAGTACTTATCGTCAGAAGTTCTGGAAAAAATGATGGAAAATGTCATCAATTTTGACGGCGGCCACTCGATATAATTTTTTCGACTTAACGGAAAAAAAATTGACACATTTAATAAAAACATCCAAAAACAGAACCAAAATTTTTATTTTGTAAAAAAAAATACAGCCAAAGAACATCGGATGACAACTTTTGCGCAACTTTGCTTTTGAAACCTTGTATAAGTGAAACTAGTAGAAAAATTACAATTAGAAAGTCGTCAAAACTTTTTTACCTAGTCCACCAAAAAAAGTCAGTTGGGAAACTCAATTTCAAATAAACCATCACACCGTTTCCCCGTAGGAGAATAGGATATCATATCACCCTGTTTATTCTTGCAAACAGACCTTGCTTCTTCTGCCTTGAAACATCTTCTTACACACGAACTACGATTATTCTGACTTTTGACTTGTCCAACTTCAAGCATTTGTTTGAATTATGGCGTCCTGTCTTTTTCGGTCTTTCTCGTTTTCTGCATCCATCGACATTTGCATCGTAAATCTTTTATACAATTATTCTGCTGTTTATTCGCTCTACATGTCAAAAGCAACGCAGCACTTATTTTTTGGTTTTGTCGATTATGCTAGTCTCAGCCTTGTTTAACGCACGTATCTTGATATTTGCGCACCGCACCTATCATAAATTTTACCTACCACACACGCGCCTGAGAAATTAAACTAAATTTTATAAAAGAAAATTAAAAGTCTCATTACGACATGCGTGTATAAAGGCGATAACAACAAACAACATTATGTAAGAAAGACACTTGGTATACTTGTAAGAGTACGCATGTCTTTAGTCTTTAGCTTACTCCGCATATAATCCAAAATAGACATGGAACATGGATAAATCTAGAATCATCTTGCCGCGTACCTAAATCTACACTGATCTAAGTATGTGTCTACTATCTCAGAAGATTCAACGCCGACACTTCATCTTATTACTCTATTTTTGAAAAGCTCCATATCCATATATCATATATTGAAAAATATGCATTTACATATATATATATATAGCCTAGCTTGGAACGGGGTATGTACCCTTGTTAGCTGGGCAAAGTGAATATGGAACTGTATTTTGATAAAGAGTGTGAATAAATAAATAAATAAACATATATATATAAAAACTGAAATGAAAATCATCAAATGTTTACTGTAGCCCTAACAATAATATGATTTTCTTGTGATATTGCTTATTTGCATGTGTTATCATTCCCAAAAAATAATGGCAAGTTAATAGCGTTATTTATTTTATTTTTATCCAAACAGCATAAATTGCCTTTAACATATATATTGAACAGAAACATGAAAAAAAACATAAGCTCATAAATAAACATATTATATAAATACATAACAAAAAATTATAAAATTTCATAACTATAACAATAGTAACAAGTAGGTAAATACACATGGCAAAAAAAAAAAAATTTTGGCGCCTCAAAACCAAAACCAAACAGCTAAGGGAAGATAACCCCGACAGAAAAAACCACCAGAAAAGGCAACGGCAAGCCACTCTGGTCATCTTTTCCCAGGAATTACTATGGCGAGTACATCAAAAAGAAGTCGTCCTGGCTGCGAAATATAAAAATAGCGCAGGACAGATACATATGCTTTCGCTGTAGTGATCGCCAACGTCGGGGTGACCCGGCAAAGCACTAGAAGAAGAAGAAGAACCAAAAATATATACATGAATATGAAAAAGGAAAAAAAAAATCTTAAACAAAGCGAAAAGTTTAAGAATTATATTGCGAGAGAAGAAAATAAATCAGACTCATTTTATAACTATCAAGTCCAGGACCAAATATATCAGCCTAGTCCTCATACTGATTACCATATTTGTGAAGCCTAGGGATAGGAGAGTGCGTTATCCTACGTGTCTATGAATTAAAATAGTTTTTTTTTGAAAAATAAAATATCTATGCGAAATAAAGTATAAAAAATATTCATATGACACTTGTTTTGAAGCATGTGAATATGCATGAAGATACTTCGAATTTTCATACATATACTCATTTTCACACAGAAAATTAAATTTTATTACGGTGAAACTGCAATACCGCGTAACTATCAATTGAATTTTAAACTTTAAAAAAAAACCGCTGGAGTATCAAGTATCAGAATGTAATCTGAGCTCTGACCTGGGCCCCATTTAAAGAGTTATCTTCAATTGAGTATAAAGTTTAATCGAATTTTCTCGATGAAAATATGTAAATTTTTATGATTGTTAAGTAAAAACAAGTTTAATTACATGTTACCGACAAAAATGTTCTTAATTTTTCTTACAAATATTAACTATTTTACTAACAATAAAGACTTTACTTCACTGTATTCACTGTAATCGGGGCCCTGGTTTGATTCTTTATTTGTTTTATTGAGTATTTACATTCGATATTTATTTGAGATGGAGCAAGGTGTTTCTAGCTCGATAGAGTGACACGAAAAGGGGAGAGAAGATAGGATACAATTTGAAGAACAAAAGTCATTAGTGCAAGACGTTGGTCATTAATCATTCTGTCGGTAGGAGTCGTCCGCCCATTCGACTAACAACACTTATACTTCCTTCTCCTAACATCAAGCACTCAATACGTCTTCTGCTGTCTTTCTGGCTCCCTTCGCTTCCCGCGCCCGCGCCCGCGCAAGGGACGGCCGTACGGGAAGATAAATTAGTGAAACGAGGTAAAAAAATAGGGAGTTAGTGTGAAATAAATTAATGATAGGATTCACGATTTATTTATTTCCCCGGATCGAAATTAACGCAGTTGTTTGATGAGTGATAAATGAAGTGAGGTAGCATTAGTGCAGAAGTAAATTTTGTGTTTTTTTTCGATTCCATATCGACATAATTTTGTTTTCACTATCGTCATTATTATTATTAAAGCGCCATTTTTGTAATATAATACCTCAAGGTAAAGCGTTACAAAGTGATGTATGAAATACTGTCGAGAAAAAAAAATGGACTTAAGAACATTTAGCAATTTTTTTTTTTTAAATTTATAATTGCAATTCCCGTGCAAACGGTTCATTACATTGGCCACGCCCCTAACACGTCGCGATTCGGTTAAATTATGACCTTTGTTTGTGACCATTTAAATTCAAATAGAACGTCATCATAAATCATGATGATTATTATTATTGTGGATAAATTCATAAAGCGCCATTTTCATAATATAATTAATTCCTCGGGGGCGCTTTACAAAGTGATTCTATCAATAAGTAAATTCTTTAGTTTTTTGAATTTGTAATTTAAGTAGAATATTAATATTTAAGTGAATCTCGTTATGTGAGATAAGTCGATTGTCAAGGCCATACATGTCGCGTTTTCGCAGAGACGTTTTTTTAACAATTTAATTTTCAAAATAATAAATGAAAACATATTGATTTTGAAAATTCAATTAAAATCCATTAAACATATTTTTATCGCTATTATGGTGTGTGATATTTCTACATTATGGATCCAAAACCTAGTTTCAATGGGTACATTACCCGAAACAATTCAGACTCTAAAATTTATTTGTTGCTATGCTAAACTAATTATTGTAAACACTATTTTTATATACTTTTGATCTTGGTACTTTTTGTAGTGGTTGGAAGAGCGTTTAAATATATAGGTCATAAAAATAGATTACATTATGCATGTATTCGGTTATCCATATCTACTAAAATGTGCGGTCCTTTGATCCCTTTAGCAAGAGGAATTCGCAAGTTAAACATACCAATATAATTGCATTTCTGGAGTCCTTTGAAGATCCTTATTGAATTCCTAATGCAACGGGTCCATTTACTTGTGATCACTCATATACGCCACTATATCCTAAAATTGTGGTGCTTTTATTTAATAATCACTTTTATTTATTTAATACACAAAATCCACAATTTTATAAAATCATAAGTATTGATTTTCATGTCCCACTTTTTTAAGACGTACTTACTTAAAATAATCACTTTATATTTTCAGGCATATCTTAGTAGCCAAACGATTCGTTGAAATATCGTCTTTATCATCATCATAATTCCTTTTTCGCACCTAATACTGCATAGGACACTGCATTGGTACACCAATCGTTGCGTATCTTGATCATTTTTGTTTCATAAAGGTAAAGATGATCAATGGTACGCTTCAGATGCCAGTCCAGGGACTATGAAATATTCCTGTATGAAATCATATGTTTAAATAACTATTTCCGCGTCAACCGTGTAAAGGGTAAGAAAACGCGCCGACATACAATATCACTCCCTTTATTATGAATGAGGATTATTTATTGAAAGCCTCAAACAATGTCCATTTAAATTTGAGCTCCTTTACCGTACAAAAATCAACAGATGGAAGAGTCGAAGAAATTTTTAGATTCAAACATAGGCAGAATGGTAATAGAATACTACTGTAAAATGCGTAAAGCTGTCAATAAAATCAGCAAATGACAGTTCAAATGCCTTATAAATATCTAGACGATCATATTCCATTGTAAAAGTAGTTTTTTATAATTGCTGAAATATAAATGTCATCTCTGTAATACAAACACTCTGATGACTTTTTGTTTAAAAACAAGCAATATATTATAGCGTACAAAATATAACATCATGTTTATTGGATGGTAAGCAAAATTTTATCAATTTAATGTTCGTAATATACACTGACACCAATAAATCCATTTTCAATCATATCCGGATATTTTGTACAGCTTAAATTGATTTATATCACGTGATATTATCTGTAAATCACCATTCTCCATTCAGCAAACGCCAATGACTTGTTCATTCCTTAGCCGTCAGCGATGTTGAGTGATATACCTTGGCAATTTGAATGTTTTGTATACATTCTGGTAGTAACTCGTACTGACAGATTAACAATAACATCACGAACAGTTGTATGTATGATCGATGATTTTTTAGATTAATGCTTTTAAAGGACGCCCTTTAAAAGCGTAAGATTATTTTCGTAAGACTGATTCAATTAATCAAAACTAATAACTTGACGTCCAGTGAAAGCGTTTAAACAAGCGTTATAAGCTTATGAATACGAATAAATTATATTGATTAAAATTCATGAATTGATTAGTGACATAATGCAGATTCATAAAATATAGAAGTAGGCAATATAATTACTGTTAATTGACAAATTTATTAAATAAACGCACAATATAATTAACCGACATACATATTTAAAGTTTTGCCTTTTTCAGCGAGTTGTAAATAACTCACCATTGATTTAAATTGTGCTAGAGCAGGGTGCAAACCTAGGACCTATGATCCACAATTCCACGACACTAGCCACGGCGCCACGAGGTCATAAACCGATTCGAATTATTGTTTGATACTAAATAAATGATTCATTGTGTACCCTTTGTAAAAAGTACATTAGGTATTTAAAAACCATTTGTGTGAAAAAAAATCAAACTAAACTTAAATGGTAAAATGTGTTCCTCGGCACAAGTTCTTCCAGTAAGGAATACGAGTATATTATTAATTCAACTAGGTATATAAAGTATTCTTTTGAGGTATTAAATAAATGAACTTATAAAGTCACATACAATCATCAGTTTGAAATATTAAATTTAAAATGACGATCCACGTTATATACAAACTAAATTTTACAATTCTGATTGTTTTCACGCTGTGCCGCGTGACGAGCTTGAAAAAAACTTTTGTTTTTTTTTTTATTATTAATTTGTTATTATTATTTGCCAAAAGACTGTTAAACTAGGCAAAAAAAGTCGTATTATCAGCGCTACGATTTTTCGAAGTTTTGTAATTCTTAAATAACTAAATGTGTGTGACGTCAGAGGTTCGTTTCCGCTTATTCTCATTCGGTACTTCCCATAGGTCCATCAATGGCAAGCGAACCGGAAATCTTCCACAGCTCTCATATCATAGGTTGATTCATATGAACCAGTGACGTCATTCAAAGTAGTCTGTTTTCATTTAAATGTTTTTTATAATTTTTTCTGTACATTTTCAGGAAACTTTTCTTTGCAATTAGATGCTCCGATTTTTACCAGGCGCAAGAAAACATTTATTGTAATCAATTTTCCCGTAGGGCTGAAGTTCCATATTGCAACGCTCGAGTATTTGATGAAAGGCAAAATATTTTTCGTATCTAGTTCAGGGCCATGATTACACTGGGAAGCTAACAGAGTTATCTTTAATTGTCTATAACTATGCCTTGCATGCACCAATATCCCAATTGTGTCGTATTGCAAACTCGAGGCAAGATTTGGACTAAGTCTTTATGGATTTAAAAAATCACTAAGATAGACTGGATCTTGTCTTGAGGTAGATTTTTTTTGTCCTAGCTTTAATTTTGTTAAGTTGTATTTTATTTCATTAGTTAGTACCTGTATTTATTATAAAAAAATATTTACCATTGTTGGAATGGACTGCATGAGTCCGTCAATTTTTATTATATTTGTTTTATTCCTATTTATTTATTTAGATACATAAGTTTATTGTACATTATTTGAGAAATAAGTCCAAACTCCATGGGACTAAAAGTCCTGTGTTGAGATGGGACTAGCAACTAGTTGACACAGACAAATGAGTATATCACCACAAATATAGGATCAGAAACATAAAAAATAATTTTAAAAAAAATACATAAATGTATTAATTAATTAAATAAATAAATAATAATTTAATAAATAAAGCAAAATCTGTTTTTCCCGTCAAAAATGTGTGGATATGTATATTTTATTTATTTTTTTATCTTATTTTTATTTATTAAGGAAAAACAACAGTTGTCATATAAGAATACAAAATATAAAAAATAAAAAATAATAAATACATCCAGTCAAAGTTTTTCACAATATACTGAGAGAACATGTTACACAGAAAAGAGAAAAATAATATATTATATAAGACAAAAGAAAAAAAAAAAAAGAGCTCGTAAGAAGGTTAAAGGATGAGGAAATAGAGTGGAGGAGAGGGATTTTCATAATATATTTGACCAATTCAAAATTTTGATATTATAATAAAATAAACATATTTAAAGGAACATAGACTTATTACACACTGACAAATGTTTCATTTTACAGTCACAAAATTTTGTTTGAAAAATATCTAAATGGGGACAAAGTAAATTAAATTTGGAGCAGCTACGATAAATGTATTTTATATATGTATTTCAAGTGTCTTTGTTTGAAAACTGTAGTTGAACATGGTTTCTCAAAATCCATAAAGCGTCACTACTGCACCCATAATCTAAAAAAAAATATTAAAATAAAAAATATGATTAATTTACATATTCGAATCGCGTTGTTAATTAAGTTATTGAGTAATGCAAAGAGCAACAAGTCTTGATTTATGGATTCGATTCATAAATAATTTAATAAATTTGTTATTTTTTATACTCCCCATAGTTGTGTGCCATAAGCTTAATGCTGCAATGAATCAAGTTTCACCTTTATCGCGCATAATTTATAATTCACAAAATCATAAAGACCGAACCACACACGCGAGATGCGAGGCAGACTTAAATCTTGATTTATGAACTTCCATCGTATGTAGCCTGACTGTAGTATTACAGCATTTTGAACGAAAACTTGTATGGGGATTTGGGTCGAAAGTCATAAATACACGTAGATGTGTAGATACGTTACTTCTGTATAAACTTGAATTTATAATATGAGGCGATAAATTTACTCATTCTACTGACATGTCGTTTTGCCTTAATTTGTGCATGTACTTTATTTATGCGAGAAATAATATATAAAATGATTTTTTCTACATATTCATTTATTTATTTATTTAATTAATTTTATAATACGCCCAAGGGACATTTACAAAAAAATATACAGGTAAGTACTAACATAGTAAGGAATAATTTTAAAAATAAACAACACTTTTTTTGCATACTTATATTATAGAAACAAAAAAACATGCTGCAATGTACATATGCACCTTTGTTAATCAAACTCCTTTTCAGGAGTCGTTAAAGATATTAGATTTTAAAAATATATTTGTGATGTCTACTCATCGGCATCGTGGAGTGATGGTCAGCGCGTTCGCGTATCATGCAAGAGGTCTCAGGTTCGATTCCCGAAATGAATGATATGAAATATTTATTTAGATGGGTGTTTATATACTAAGCCTCGTGTTGTAATGCTGAGCGCGTTCACTTACCATGCGAGAGGTCTCGGGTTCGATTCCAGATATGGTTGAAATGAAATATTTATTCAAAAGGGTGTTTTCACACCAGGGTATTTCACAGTCCTTAGACTGGAACCTGAAGGGTACGATTGATCTTCTTACCTTCATGTAGGTGTGCCAATGCAGTGCTTTATGCACCATTAGGTGCAGAAAAGGAATGATAATAATGCTATTTCATACTAGAATATTTCATAGTCCCTGGACTGGTACCTGAAGCGTTATACTGATCATTTTACCTTCATATAAACAAAATTATCGTGTACCAATGAAGTTCCCTATGCACCATTAGGTACAGAAAGGGAATGGTGATGATGCTGATGAATTTCTACTCGGGATTAGTTGCATTTTAAAGTTTATTAACTGTTGCGTTTTCGTCAAAATTGACAAAATTTGAATGTAGAAGTAAAATAAAACAACCTCACCCTTTAACTAAGGGACAGGCATTAGGCTAGGGACCACGCGTGTGTTTGGTTTTTTGTATGATGTAAAAAAAAACACGTTTTTTGTAGGTAGATGTATCAAAAATTTTACAACGACTTTAATTTCAGACGTAATTTTAGAGACTGAGTTTGCGTTCGGCAGAAAATAATTATTCACTCGGATTACTCAGTATAAATTTGTATGGAAATTAAGAATGTTCAAGTTAGTGACATAACAAATACATTTTTTATTTAGTGGCTTTATAATGTTTTTCATATTATACGAGTTTATATTCTATGTACTTTTTAATGATGTTTTAGTTCTGTATAATAAAAATTGTGATATGTATGTTGTAAAAGTATTATATTCGTCCCAACTCAACACAGGACTTTGGTTCAATGGAGTTGGGATTTAATTCTCAATAAATGCTACATAAATATATTTTAAATAAAATAAATATAAAAAAAATGTTTTAGTGTTCAGGAAAAGTTTTGAAGTTGACTTTCTTGTAAGACTTTCAATTAATTGTGACTTAGTTTAACTGTACTTAATTCCTCAACTGTAATTAGCTTTCTACTCATATTTCTTGGTTCACGTTTCATATAGATAGATGTAATGGTTTGTTAACAGTAAACTTTACTTTTTTACCAATCATCTTGCAGTTTCGCCCCCTTAACATATTTGTATGATTGATCCTCAGGAACAAAATAAAAAGAATTACCATAAGCATACCATTCAAGTCAAATATACTTGTAGGTATATAAAATTACTGTGGTGTTTGTGCAAATTTAAAAAGTTAAAATAAAATATTCTTCTACAATGTTTTGAGTATGTCCAAATGTTTGCGGACAGGCTGGATTTCATCCCTAGAGAGTTATTCAGATCTAAATTGTTTTCAGGCGTTGCCTAGTAGATGAATTGGTTCAGCCGGATGAATCTTACCCACACGATAAAGGTTTCAGCTCTTTTACTTCACAAAAGTCAACAGATGGAAGAGTTGAGGAATTGTGGATGTTTAAACATAGGCAGAATGGTGAATGGTCATGAGCCCTGTAAATGTGTTGACTTCCATATTCAACTTTCCCAAAATTATTTCCCTCTGTTTCAAGAAATTAAGAAAAATATTCTTTACAATTACTTAGACTGTCGGCCCGTCGGCCTTTTGGTTTAATGGTCAGCGCATTTGCCTACCATGCGAGAGGTTTTGTGTTCGATTTACGACATGATTAGTATGAAATATTTATTTAAAACCGTGTTTTTACACCAGCATATTTCATAGTCCCTAGAATGGTACCTGAAGCGTAAGACTGATCATCTTAACTTCATGTAAAAAAAATAATCAAAATACGCTGTGATTGGTGTCCCGATGCCGTGCCTCATGCATTATTAGATGTGGAAACGGAATGATGAGGATGATTAGTTAGATTTAGACTAGATAAAGAAAATAATTATAAAAAACATATACGCGTTGGTAAATTGGATGGGTTCATCATTTTTTTTTATACAACCGTTTGCGTTCATTTTGACGAAAACGGAAAATCATTTAATTTTTCTGAACTTTTTGTTGAAACTGGCCGTCATGAAAAAAAAAACAACTGAATTAAATCATTTTATGTTAATTACATTTCTTGCTTTTAAATTTCAGTTAATTAATAAAATTTAACGTTTATTTTCAACGTGTTAAATTTATTTATTTTGAAACCGGCACAAAATTGGTTATGTTCGCAGTGGCAGACACAGACATAAATATCTTCAGCTGGAACCGACTCACATTTATATTTCAACGGAGACTGTCCTGGAAATATATTACATCTCATTCCCTGCTCATTTAAACAACTTTTAAATTGGTTGTAACTTATCAGGGGGCCTAATTTATTGTGCGCAGGGGCGGCGCTCACCCCGGAGCGGCCTTATTTATGGCGTCGGGTGATAATTTTATAAGAACGATCAGATACCAAGTCACGAGCGTATTTGGGATTTCATTTCATCATGCAAATGCCGCCATAAAGTGTAATCATAAAAATTAACGTTTATCACGAAGCGATACGTGACTAACTTGGAAAATCAATCAATAGTGTTTTCACAATTTAATATCTTGGCAAATTCATTAAGTGTCAATTTCAAAATACGGTTTACATATTTAAATAATAATATAATTACACAAAAAATATATTGGTTCCTAAATTCCTATTGAATTATGGTAATTATTGAAAACATAATTATAATATAATTACAAATTAGTCATTGTAATATGGTAAAAAAATGTTTGTCGCGAGAGCCAAAATTAGCAGTTCACAATGCAGTCCCGGTGCTGACCCTGATGCATGGGAGTGAAGTATGGGCTTGGAAAAACTGGGATAAAAATAGGCAGAATAATGTCGACCTCTTAGTCGGATATGTGGTAAAACTATGTACGATAAATGCACAAATATCGAGTTCCTTACATTATGTACGGCTGAGAAAAGCGTCCTGACCCTGATCAGCCTCTCTATAATAATAGACAGAGGATTGAGAAAGTTGACAGCTTTAAATCGGGTTGTGGTCCTGTGGTTAGTGTCTCGGACTCACGGACCAAAGGTCTGGGGTTCGAATCCCACTCTACCCCAACTTGATTCAATTTTCTAATGGTGAGTTATTTACAACTCGTTGAAATGGCCCTCAAAAGTAAATATTTGTGTAAATCATAAGAACGCAAATATTTATTTTTACGAAAAAAAAAAAAAATACTTGGGAGTACACATAACTGAGGATGGAAGCATGCATAAAGAGCTCGCAACCCACCTAGGAACTGCTGGAGCAACTTTTAACATAATGCGTGTTGTCTGGAACTCTAGTCTATACTCGGTCAAAACGAAATGCCGATTATTCAACTCTTGTATAATGCCAGTTCCCCTATATGGGTGCGAATCTTGGTACCTTACCAAAGCTCAAAACACCAAACTTCTGAGTTTTGACAGTAAGCGCTTGAAAAGCATATTAGGTATACGGTGGTTTGATTTTATAACTAACATTGAAGTCCGAGAACGGACGCAGCAGCCTCCTATAACGAGCGTCTTGAGGATGCGGCGGTGGACCTGGCTTGGACACGTGCTGCGCATGCCTCAGGAGAACCTAAACCCATGTTGCTTCTATTTTAAACCTGCGAGATCACGCCGTCCTGGAAGGCCGTCAATGACGATCTTTAGACTTTATTCGGTGGAATAAGAGGCGCCGGATTGACATGGGAAGAAGCGAGAGTGCTGGCTGGCGATAGGGTCTCTTGGAGGCAACTGGCGATGTCCACATGCTCCACTTAGGAGCGAATGTAGAAAATAAGAAGAGAAGAGATAAGCGTATTTGACAAAATCAAGAAAAGAGCTCTGCATTCCTTTAGATACGTTTAACAAATGGACAGCAAAAAAACAGCTTAAAAGATTTACGATGCAAATAAAGATGGATGCAGAAATGGGGGAAGCATGAGAAAGACGAAACCGGTACATATAGAAAAGTTGGTAAGCGGTTTTATATAATAATTTACTAACGTTTTACATTAGTTATTACATATTATAATAATAAATTATTATATTATTTAGTTGCTAATATAACTTAAAGCACAAAATAAAACGTAGTGATCGTAAAACAACGACGGATGTGCGAAAAATGCACATTTTCTTTGTATTTGATCTTGAAAAGGCTTTACATTTCAGATTGGAAAAAAATACATATACATAACTAATTTAAATACCAAAAAATCCTTACTCAAACGACATACATAACCCTAAAAATATATCTCATAAAAAAATATTGTCACTAGATCCCCAACACAAAGACAGTTTAAACAAATACGAACTAATACCATTTTCGGACAAAGGAAATTTGAGTATTATGCAATTAAAATCTTTAACCTGCTTCCATTATCCATCAAAACAATAAATTAATAAAGAGAAAATGTTCAAAAAGGCTATAAAAAATAGATAGTGGAGGTAGGTAGAAGAAAAATATGTGGATTGTCTCATTCCCCTAAACCAATATTGAATCACTAGCTCCACGAACGTATAGTTTATGTTATGTTTTTGTTCTTTTATTATGCGTTTTGTAAAATGTACTTATTATTGATTTTAATGTGAAAAAAATGAATTTAAAAAAAATGTACTTTTGTACTCAACGAGTTATGGCATAAAAGTGTCTAAAAAAAATGAAGTTACTCTAATGTAAAGATGAAAAAAATCACATGCGTTTTACGGTCATAAGAAAATATTGTTGAATACTTCGACAAGGGTTGTTCTCTGTGTTGTTGTGTGAAAAATTATGTCTATTTTGTTAACATATAAAAAATACATATGTTTACAAAATAGACATAATTTTTTTATATCATTCGTTTTAAAGAATATAGAACAGTGAAATCGACACCATTATTATTGAGAAGCTACCATATTTAAGATAATATTTTAATATTTTTATGTGCATACATTAAGGCTAAATAGCATACAAAAACACGCAAGTTTTAAAATTGTCTCGTCATTCATAAACTTTTTCTTAGATATAGCAAATATAACGTTGCCCTAAACTATTTGAAAAAAGAGATAGCAAATGACAATACACAAGTAAATATGAATGTAAGACAGAAACGCAAGAAAAGAAACAACTATCAACGAATTGAAATGTCACCATTGACGAAATTCAAGACATTTCAGAAATAATCTAGCTACAAAAAACGTTTAAAAAATCTCAAAAGGCGCTTTTGGTACATTAAAAAAACATTACGTTTTCAGTGATCAGAAATAAGTAAAATATCTATATGAAATTTATAAAAATACGTTTTACAAATCGCTAACCGCGAATAATAGTGACACAACTCAAAAAACAATTTTTTACAGGATAACGGTTTTATTTTATTTATTTATTTAACTTTTTGTACATAATGTTATTTGTACATTAGCGGGCTTATTGCCAAATGGCAATTTCTTCCAACCAACCAATAAAATAAAAGTTTTATTTTTATAATTCAAGTTACAGAACATATTCAATAGAAAAAAAGATGAAAAAGCTAAAGATATATAAAAATAGAAATAAACGTATTTTTGTTATAAATTACCTTTAATCAAAACTATTACTCAATGAGAAAAAAAAGAGGAAGGAGGAAAGGAGGAGAGATTAAGGAAGAGAAGGGAGATGTTTCTTCAGTCGTGATTTAAACAGAGATAATGTAGTTTTACCACTCAGGCTATAAGTAAAACAATCACAATTCAAAGTTCACTCACTTGTGTCATCTAGTTGTAAATGTTTTCAGAAATAAAAATGACATTGTGGTAATTGTGCCACTATTATTTCTTGAATTTGAATAAAAATATAGCACAACATTGTCGTTTTAACGCCAGATAAATATTTTAAAGAATTGGTCCGTTAACTATGCGGAACATTACTGCATACTCAACTTAAAAACGAAAATTTTGGACTTGTGCAACTACGAGTATTATTGTTCAGGTGCGAAAGAAAAAAAAACAGTTCTCCACCTCAGTTAAAATACCTGAAAATAAAAAATATTTTCTAATATTCTATAGAGATATAGATATACCTGAAAAATGTAAGTATGTATATTATAAACTTTATTATCATCCGATGATAAAGCAATATTCATAATACAGAGTTAGGGTATTGAAAGATTACTCTTAATTTAACGCTTCGGGTAGCTTAGCATAATACCGCCATAAATCATTTAAAGAAAAATCGTATCTCACTCTTCGTGTAGGTAGATATAAGATATATTACATTTTTTTATTACTCATAGGTATAAACAAATCAATCAATTGTTCACGTTACTTAGCGGCAACCGTAGGTAGGCCACAAATAATAAAGTTATAATTATTCCCCCCCCCTGGACTAAACAGCGCGCCCCCCGCTGTGAATGGACTGGCCCTTTTTATTACACATTTATTTTATTATTTTCGTGCGCCAATGAATTATTTTCCGGCGGCCTCACCCGACGGGTCACCCTGTAGGTGTCTGGCAGCGACTTAAGGAAGAATGATAACTACAAGATGTTTAAAAATATTGACATATTATTTACACGTATCCTTCAAAGATGGGTCAAAATGTCGTCATCATCATAGCCCTTTCCGAAAACGATGGTGCATAGGGCACTGCATTGGTGCGCCTAATGAAGTGTTCTATAAACATGTTTACCTACTACTACTACCTACTACCTACAAACTTACAATTTATTATTATGTAATAAATAAAAAAGTCAATTTCGATGCAACATTTGTTTTACCTATAAAATTTTAACTTCTTCACTAATTAGTTAAAAATATTTTTGGAATAAACAATTCTTTGCTAGGAAACTGAATTATTAAGGCATCTTTTTTTACTTGCTTTAACTTTTCTTTCCTTTTCTAAAAAGATAAGCCTGCCAAAATAAAAAAAGGAGACGATATAGAAGGAAGTAATTAAAAATGACAATGTTTGAGTATATCCAAATGCTTGTAGACTAACTGGATTTCTTCCCTGGGAGTTTTTCATATTTAAATTTATTTCAACAGAAGGGGGAAAAAATTGAGAAGGGAATATGGAAGTCTAGGAATTTACAGGGCTTATGACCTGTCATTGGCTGGTTTAAGTGGCCACTTTTACACACTGTGTAACATTCAACATTCTGCCCATGTTTTATTATCCACATTTCCTCAACTTTTCTATCTGTTGGCTTTTGTGAAGTAAAAGAGCTGAAACCTTTATCACGTGGGTAAGATTCATCCGGCTGAATCAAATCACCTACTAGGCAACGTTTGAATTTTTTTTCCGATTTTCATGCTTCTTCTTTTACCAGGTAGTTAATTCAACAATGTTTGAGTATGTCCAAATGCTTGCAGACTGGCTGGATCTACTCCCTAGGGAGTTATTCGTATTTAAATTTATTTTAACAGTGAGGGAAA
This sequence comes from Micrasema longulum, assembly GCF_059751315.1. Classification (NCBI taxonomy): domain Eukaryota; kingdom Metazoa; phylum Arthropoda; class Insecta; order Trichoptera; family Brachycentridae; genus Micrasema; species Micrasema longulum. Next base: position 240,358 of record NW_028278133.1, on the reverse strand, counting down.
ACATTTTTGAGAAGGGAATATGGAAGTCTAGGCATTTACAGGGCTTATGACCTGTCATTGGCTGGTTTAAGTGGCCACTTTACACACTGTGTTACATTCACCATTCTGCCCATGTTTTAACATCCACATTTCCTCAACTATATTCCTTTATTATGTCAACAGTGTCAGGAATACACTAACACTGACTAATAAAACGTCAGAAGCGGCCTCCATGGTGTCATGGTTAAGACGGTTGACTCACACACTGAAGGTTCCGGGTTCGATTCCCGGAGAGAACACAAAAAAAGTGATTGTCTTTAGTCTGGGTATTCTGTGATGTACTCGTAATTCTCCACTGCAATTGGGCCTCTTGGCCTGTCACGATACAAAAAAAAATTAGACTCGCAGAAAGGAATCTACGAAAAGGTGAATGTGGAAGAAGCTAGAAATGTACAAACTTCTGGATAGACGTCTGTGGAGTTCCACCCTTGAGTGATAGTAGTACTAATAGTATTTATAATAGTATTAATGAAATGGTTTTGCAGAAATTTAAAATTTAATAGTACCCAACAATTCCAGTTTTGTATGTTCGTGAAAAAAAAAATTCAAAATATTGAAAAAATATCAATTTCAGCCTCAACACCAATCTATTTAAATCAATAAATTGCGCCTTAATTACTTTTTGATATGTTTAGTCGCTGTGCACGTAAAATATTTTATAAGTACGAGTATACATTAAAAATATTCAAAGCTAACATGATAAAATCTACAATGTTTTATTGGCCATCCTTTGCCTAAAACAGGTATAAAGATACCACCACACAAAGCAAGATGAATAAAAGTCGGATTTATGGATAAAGTAGGCAATAATTCACATCAGATCCAAAGGTTTTTATATCTGACGAAGACTTTAAGGCAGGGAAACACCACGGCTGTCACATAAAACAGAATATTAGACCCACCTCACTGTGTTAAATTTTACCTCTCGGAATATTTATTGAAGGAACCAGGATGTTTATTTACTATTCAAGGGGGGCTTTGTTAATAGTATTTAGTTTCAAAACGATGCTTGAATAAATTTTACAAATTAATAGATAAAAATAAATTGAAATTTATTGGAACAGAGGAAAAACATTTTCAGGGGGAAATAAAGAAGTATAGGCATTTTTATTGTTTTAAAGAGAAACACTTAAATTTTTATTATTTACTAAAATATTTAAATTTTCGGACTATATTCTAAAAGTCGTAAATAACTTGTGCTGGAAAAATGGAAATCGAGTTGTGGTAGAATGGGATTTGAACCTCGGACCTTTGGCGTGAGTCTACAATACCACCACGAAAACACAACCCTTTATATTATTTTATTGATTTCTTAAGTTAGCTTATGTAACATAGTATTTTTTCATACATTTTAAAATCTTCAAACATAACACAATTTTGGTATTATTTTTTTTTAAATTTCAGCTTTATTTTATTCTTATTTCTAGTAGTAAACTTATAAAAGTTTTCATTCAACACTATTTTATTTATAAAGTCTTTAGGCATTTTTAAATATATTAACATATTATATACGAGTATCAATCTCTTTTTATTGGTATCGAATTGAATTTTTTTGTCATTTTTTCAATTTTGTTATGTCGACCTTTTTTTATTACTATTCTCATGGCTCTATTTTAAAGTACTCCAATTTTATTTAAATTTTTGTCACTGACTAAAAATAATACTGTAGAGCTGTATCCTATAATATGTGGAATATAATTATGACCCATGATAGGCTGGTTTATTTGTCAATTTTACACACTGTGTATCATTCACCATTGCATTTTTGTTTGAACATTCGCTTTTCATCGGTTTATTTATCTGTTAACGTTTGTCCTACCCTATCACCGTCAAGAACTGAAAGCATTATTGATGTGATAAATAATCTTCCTATATATAAATAATCAGCCCTATCTACAAGCATTCGGTCACTAGATTAGTGATCACTTTACACTATTCTGTCCTTATGACATTCATATTACCCTACTGGCCATTCTTTCGATTCTCCAATATATGCTTGTTTTGAATATTATATTCCCATGCGTTTTAGTTTACTATAGATAATAAAAGCATGCAGAAAACTAGCGACATCTATTGTTTAAATGGGATAGCTTTTTATGGACCTGATATTTTAATATTGGATTATTTTAACTCTCAAATTTTACCCATCTTACTTAATCAGATAATTATTATCAATAAAATTTTAGATATAAATCTTTGAATACGAATTCTGGGTTAACATATATATAGTTGGATAATTTATATAGCGCCATTTTTGTGAAAATCACCTCAAGGGCGCTGTACAATCAATAAATATCCCAGTACGTCTTGCAGCTACAGAGCGCATGGACGGTTGGGATTCTAGCTCCTCGTTTTCAATTAAGATCAATCAAAAATTATAACAGATAGGAGCTAGATTACAGAACGTCTTGCAGCTATAGAGCGCATAGACAGTTAGAAATTTAGTCCCCATTTACACATTTTAAAAATTGACAAATAAATTTAGTGTATCAATGATACTAAATAAAATTAAAATTATATGAATAGTAAAAAGGAGTAAGATTACAACACGTCTTGCAGCTACTAAGCGCATAGACGATTGGAATTATAGACCCCATTTACAAAATTTAGGTATTTTAAAGTTGATATATGAAAGCTAGATAACCAATCATCGTGCAGCTACAAAGTGCATGGACGAGTGGAATTCCAGCAAAGTTAGAATGATATCAATAAATTTACAAAAAATAGAGCATAATTATAAGTTTGTCCAGTGTTCATGCCAAGAAGTAAGCAATAAAAAACTAAACAAATAAACCACTAATATCAATATTAAACATTTTTACACGTACCGTTTTAACCTTTTATGTTCATAATCGGGTTGTGGTCCCGGGGCTAGTGTTGCGGACTCACGAATCAGAGGTCCGAGGTTCAAATCCCACTCTACCCCAACATTCTAATAGTGAATTATCTACAACTCGTTAAAAATGGCACCAAAATCGAAATATTTGTTTCAATCATAAGAACTCCAATATTTATTTAAAAAAAAAAATTAACGGCTATTTTGTGGTAAAGTAAACAACGTGTTTTTATTTTTAAAAAGAAAACAGTTTTATTTTTTTATTTTTTATTTATTTCTTGTCAATGTTGATTTGCGTTAATTTAATGCTTTGACATTTGTTGTTGACATTATCGGAATAAGGCGTATTAAAATTTAATTATTGGTATCGCTTGCAACCCTCCCTAAATTCACTTAGATTTATTACCATTGATTTATCGACTGTACTATGAAAACTCACTTCCTCGGATGAAAGCGAATTTGATCTTTATGGCCATAGATGTTATGAGCGATGGTTGTGTGCTGCCTGGCGAGGCGCGGATCGTAAATTATTTGGCGAGACGCGATGCATTTTGGCCGACAACGGGTTAAAAAGATATGGACAGGGTTGTATTTTTGAATGAACATATATTTTTTTTTTTTATATATTTTAGTTCAGGTCAAGATCACGCGAACGTAATTGGCAAAAAAACTTTATTCGTGAAATTTGAGATTTTTTTAAAATCTAAATGTAGGTATTTTTTTTCGAATTAAATTTTTTTAGGGGGCCGATAGATCTTATACATATATATTTTTAATAAAAAAAACTTTGGTATTCACATTATAATTTGATGAGGAATTTTAGAATAGGTAATGAGTATGGAAGGAGAGAGGAAGAAATAAATAAATATGTGTAAAATAGAACCAAAATCCTGAACGAGTGATTGTGACTTAATGGCAACTCTCAAGCAAAAAACCAGAAAAACGTAATTGAGTAGAAAATAGTCCACCTTGTGCAGTGTTGGTGCATTCGCCTACTATAATTAATGTACTAGGTTCGATTTATGACATACGGACTTGAAATAATGTTTCAAAAGTAGTTTTACAAAGCAAGATTTCAGTGTTCCTAGACTGGGGTGTAAGACGAATCACCTTAGCTTCCGTGTAGCAAAAATGATCTAGATACGCCGCAATTAGAGTGACAGTGCAGTGCTTTATGCATCACTAGGTGCGAGATAAGGAAATTAAGATAATTACGACATTGTAATGTCTTATAGGGGAGAAAAAATAAAAATATTAATTCAAAATAAACTTGAACCACTTTAAAATACATGCATTAGGTATATTTTTCGTCTAAAGAAATGTTATTTTTCTTCTGACTATCGTAGGCAAGCTTATGGTCTTCGATAGAATACCAAGATGGTTTGAAATTATGCAACGAAGAGATTATCACTCCAACTCACTTCTGTTCACTGTACTTAGTAGTCCTAACGCCATCACAGTTCATGGTTATCAGACACAAACAGATCCATAACCCTGGACACCTCATTTACGACCATCAAATGGCTTCTTCTAAACTAGGATCGAAAAAAAGTTTCCTCAAAGTACAACTCATTTGTAGATCTCAAAAAACGCAAGGAGGATCTGTGGAGAGAGGGACTCAGCGATAAGCTCTGGGTAACACCATCCGAAAGCACAAATACTGCTCACAATTCGACTTCCCTACGTGGAAACCTTTCAATACACAGGTTAGGGGTGACTAGATGCAAATCACTGGCGGCTCCTGACGGAAAACATCAGCAGTGCATTTATTTACATTTTGTCAACTTGTATATTAGGTTTATAATATTATAATAATATGATAGGTCTGACGTGATAAACGAGCAATGGTATGACAGCCCGCGCATCAGAACCAGAAACGCTAAATGCGCCCGACATAATACGCACGTCATAGGTAACTAAATTCGTACTAATATCATGTCATTACGCATGTTCAAAGTGATATTACAAATGAATTTCAAACTTCAAATCTGCGCATGCGTTGGCAATGCCCGAAATACGTATAAAATCTTCTCTCTCTAACGCACAATTCATCGGTATGAAACATTATCTGTCTCTCTCAAATGACGATTTTAGGAGATATGGTATATGAAATGGCATATTTTATACAAATTCAAGGCAAAAGATTGTGCAAAACAGAATATGCACTGGAACGATTGCGCATGCGTAGACAAGATGAGAAAATCATCCGCTAGAGTCGATTTCGCTAGATCTTTTGGCGCTAGTATTGAATACATAAAATTAAGAATTGTCCAGAAAGGGCGTAGAATCATATTTGAATACATGGGACGGTGTCCAATAATTCACCCACTTAGACACACTTTTGCCGCGCGCATACTTGAAGTAATATTGCCAGATCCGCGTAATATTGCCAGATCGCGAAGAATATAACCATAACACAAATGTAAGATAAAAAAAACATTTTGTTCATTTTTCTAAAAAAATATTGTGCACTCGGAAACATTGATTGACACAACAGAGTAGATAAGTAAAGGGTCATTTAATAATTTAATAAATAAACTTTGAACTTGAATATAAAACAAATTTTATTTTACATGAAACGGATATTTTTATATCATGTTAAATAATATTTTATGTTTTGAAGATAATGTCGGTCAAACGTACACCACAGCGTTGTTTAATCCGAGGTTCAATTTTCATTATTTTTCTTATTATATGAGCAAAGTAGGGTAAAAAAATTACTACCCTGGTAACACTAACGAAATTTCCATTTTGTTTCTTCGACAATCTGACAGATGGAAAAATAATTCAATTTTTAAGTAATGCATTTATTATATACACATTCATTCGCTAATTACACATGAAATGCGATTGCATTTTGTTTTTTTAAGATCCCAGCAGTATTTCTACACTTTAAAAGGACACAACACGGCATAGTTGAATTCAAATTAGGAGTTGCGTACTGAGCGACGTCTACAAAGAAACTAATGGGTCAAAACGTAAACCTACTCATGTATGAGTAGTTGAGTCGCCTTCTGTTTGATGTGCGTATGCGGTTTCTGGACTATTCTTAATTCTATGATTGAATATTATGATGTTTATGAGTATAAAATTGCAACAAATCCCTGTTTCTTTGTACCTACCAATAACATATTGCAGAGCACTGCACTTATGCACATACTAAGGAACCGCCTCTAGTGCAAATACAATCAGCAAAGTTGGGATTTTCTTGAGAGAGATGACACGAGCTGCAATTGTGGAGAGGTGCAGGATGATCCTCTTCTGCATCGGTGTCCACAAATGCGGCTAACTTGTGTAGATAATGATTTGAGGATAGCCATTGACAAGGCGATATCTGTAACTACACATTGGAGTGGCAAGGTCTTAAGTCTGGACCCGTGAAGAAAGAAAATTACGAATTTACCTCTTCGTTCTAATTCTCAAAGCACGCTCTTAATACTCGGACACAATTTATGTTTCTTCTCTAATTCATAAAGTGTTCATGCGGCTTGACTGTGGAATCACTTTTCATCCACTATCAAAGATGTTTCAATAGTATCTCTATTTAAGTCATGTCTGAAGAAACATCTCCTTTCTCTTCCATTCTCTTCCTTAATCCAACCTTCTTTCATCTTTATTACTTTTTTACATGGAGTACTATTATTGATTTAAGGTCATTTAAATACAACTAATATTAACATATTACAACAGAGATATAGAACATTGAAGAGAATGTAATATAGAAGTCTAGGCATCTAAAGGGCTGATGATCTGTCAATGGCTGGTTTAAGTGGCCACTTTACACAATGTGTAACATTCACCATTCTGCCCATATTTGAACATCTATATTCTTTAAATTCTTTCATCTGTTGATGTTTGTGAAGTTAAAGAGCTAAAACCTTTATTTATGCGGGTGAGATTCATCTAATTGAATTATTTCACCTACATACTAGGCAACGCCTGAAAATGTTATTTTTTCAATTTCTATTCTTCTTCATAGACCAGGTGGATTTATCAACAATATGTATATAATATTAAAGTTATACAATATAAATATATATATATATATATACAATACCAATGTTACACAGTGTGTAAAGTGGCAACTTAAACCAGCCATTGACAGGTCATAAGCCCTGTAGATGCCTAGACTTCTATATTACCTTCTCTTCAATGTTCTTTATCTTTGTTGTAATATGTTAATAAAAACAGCTCCCCGGGGAATTGAATCCAGTCCTTGTCTACAGAAATTTTGACAAACTCAAAATATTGTTGACAAATACTATTATTTCTACTTGACGTATATATTAAGTTTTTTATTTTATTTTCTATAGAAAACGTTTTGAAATTGATATATTATTATAGAAATTACATTAATTTTAATTGATGGTTGGAAAAAATTACATTTTGCAATAAACCCGCTAATACACAATACCTATTATGTGGAAAAAGTAAAATAAATGTTTCAATTGATCTTTTTTCAAAGTCTTGTTAATCCGATCCTTACCTGAAAAGAAACATAATAATCTGTCCGATATGTTAGTTATATGTTATACCATATACGTATGTATGTGGCTTCTCATATCTTCAGACAGGGGAGATAAATGCATGTTGGCAGCGGCCCGCCGCACATAATGGCGTATTGTGGGCCCATGATTTATATCCCTGCACCTCCTCTGAAGGGTTCGGGAGAGAGATGATTGTATTCACCGAAACAGCGATATAGCCAGGGGTTACCAAGCCGATACATCATCGTGGAGGGTGTATCGCATCTAACTAGCAGGTATCGTCAACAATGAGCAAAGAACTGATCATATATAAATATACTCGTATTTATATTATTATTAATTAACAATTTGAGAAAAATGTAGGTGTGTCTATTAATTATCAGATAAAACATCATTTGTAGTAAAGGCCATCTTTAAAGTGCATTAAGCTTCTGTTCACTCATAACTTCAGTATGGCATTATTAGATAAGGAGAGTAAAATAAAATTATTAACTCCATAAAATTGTATAAAAGTTCATTCCGTTTTATTTGAATCCTTGTAAACTGTATACTACAATATTTTGAGTTTGTCAAAATGTTTGTAGACAAAAGACTGGATTTCACCCCCTAGAGATTACCATATTTTCTTTTCTAAAATGTTCTCCATCCTTATTGTAATTTGGTAAACTGTATGTCATTTGTTCTTATGTAAAACTCGTAATTGATTCAGTTGTTTGTTGATTTTTCGCATGTATTGCATGTGATGTTTTAATTAATAAAAACAAATAATCTGGTAATGGCCCCGTGGTTTATTTTGCGGACCCACGGATCCGAACCAGAGATTTGAGCCCCGTTCCACACGAACTTGATTCCAATTTTCAATAGTGAGTTATTTACAACTTGTTGAAAATGCCCCCGGTATTAATTATTGTTATGTTAAGCATAAAAAACAACAGGAATTTAAAAAAATAAAGATTAAATAAAACGAAAAAAGTACCTCTTTAAAAAAAAACATACGAAGTAAAATTCTCAACGCAGACACTTTATTCCAAACTCTACGGCAAGGGTTTTAACTAGCCTTACCTATTTGAGCCAGACAATTTTACTATCAGTATTTTTGGTCGAAATTTTATGTCGAAACCTTTGTATTTTATATCCAAAATTGTTACTAATACCACCAGAAAAAAATCTAGAATTTTTCTACAGTGATTTGGCCAAACCCAAAGTATTGTTAATGATAACCAGTTGTAAAATGAACACTTTAAAAAACAAGTACAAAACAAATGTATTTTTTTATTAAATAGTGGTTTTTAAATAAAATAAATAAGAAAAAATAATGTATCACGTTCCAATGGTGCATTATATCTTATTTAACTGATGGTAGGCACGGCCTGGCTCACGTTTTCACGAAGTAAGATGATTTTAAGCGTTCCTTTGTTGTTTAAATTATGCTGTTGTCATTTGAGATATAATAATACACAACATGATATTTATGTTCGGCTCTGGACGTGAATCGGAAATATCTGATTGAGAGGCCCTTCTGTGTACATTTCTTTTCTAAGGTATTGAAAATTTTTGACTTTTGTCACTAACCGGACGTGGAAAGAAAAGAAACAGAATTTATTACGTTTCGTTAAATTTTTTGTAGGAATATTTGCAAAATGTCAAAATTTTTACAGACTGAAAATCAACTCTCTTAGAATCTCTCTAAAATACCGATTTCTCAAAAAAAACAAAAAGAAGCATAGTATATATTAATGGGTTTTTTAAAGGTATTTTATAATCGTTCAGAACAAAATAAAGATGACCGATTTCATGCAAAAAAAAATCACAAGACTAAAAAACAAAAATTTCCGTTTTACACAGACTAGGTGTCAACTAACTATTTAAAACAACCAACAATTTAGTTGGTTTTATTGTATTTATTCATTTATTCATACTAATATACATATCACAACAAAATAATAATGTATCCCTAGCTCTATGAAACCATGAGCCCTATGTTGAACTGGGATACAACATAATGGAAAGTGGAAGCATACATATTATTAAAGAATACTCAAAATAAAAATTATTACATACTTTTAAATTTCAATGAACATCTGAACAGCACGCTGAATAATATATACATCTATGCAATGTATCGCAGTAATATCCAGAATATGCCAGCAATATAACTATAGATTTAAGACAGCTGATAGTTTTTATTCCAATGCACGTAAATTTAATTCAAATTCATTTTATTTAGTTATTATTAGAAATATCTGTCTGATTCCTAATTTTCTGAATTTGTTTTATGTAACATAATTCGAATTATTATGTCTCGTGCTTGAACAATTTTTTTGGTGTGAGCATGGGTGTTCTACACTAATAATACAAAAAACTGTCGATATGTTTTGTACATAATATTTGTTATAAAAAATAATTAAATCTCTGATAACAACGAGCTAACTCAGTACTTCAAACAAAATATATGTGCTTTCGAATATTTAATAAGCCCGTGTTAATGTATTATCGCCTTTTTGTCGGTGAACTAAATAAGCATACATATTTCGTTTATGGTAGTCATGTTAATTTTTTTTGTAGATTATGCATAAATTTATTTTGTTTCGTTTTTTTTCTTGTTTGATTGCATTTTTAGGCACACATTTTTTTTTTTTTTAAGTTTGGAAATCTTAATGTGAATGTTTATTATTTAATTCAATTGTATTTATTTCTCTATTTTTTTTAAAAGCATCTTTCATATTTTTTATTACCAAATTATCATTATTTTATATATGTTTAATATTATGCACGTGTTTTTGTATTTTAGTTTGAAGTAAAACTTGTTTCTGAGCACCGGATGACAAATTATTATTTGATAGTTTATCGGGAAACGTTTTAATGTTTTATGTTTATAAAACATGTAATGTATTTATATTATAATAACATGTGTATTTTATTGAAATAAGACTCTATGATAAAAATATAAAAAAAGTAATAAATTATAGCGGGTAGTTAAATTAGCGTTATTAAGGGAAGATACCTAATCAACAGTTATTACGATGAATAGTCATGCAAAATGGTCATTAATATCTGCTTACTCTATCAGAATTCGTTTATCTCACCCCTATTGTTCCTCTGTATCATTTACTCGCAAAATGGCAGTTAATCACAGGCTCATTGTGATAAATTCCCGACCGCCTGAAGACGAAGGGAATTGATGCAATACTTTGGAGAGAAGAATGGAATTATAAAGAGATACACCTGGAAATTTCGCCGGAGGGTAATCTTTAACGTTTCCAAATTATTGTATCTTTAGCGATTTGTTTCTCGATTTTAAGTATTTTGTATGGACGTACAAAAGAGTCTAATTTGTGTTAATTTTTCATGTTTTCTGTTTAATGTTAAATATACGGTACCTAATTTCCGTAAAATGCATTTGTTATTATAAGTTTGGATGCAAATTATGCAAGTCATGAACACTTCTTTATTCCGACGTATGTTTTGGTCTTCTTCACTTATACTCTTGTGTGGCTGTGGCGTAACACGAGTCTACGTAGGGTGCAAGACTTGATATATCTTTCTTACTTATTTAAATGATGACGTTGCATTTTTTTGTAATCTTCAAATTACATCGGATTTTAAAAGTGAGGTTAATATCGATATGCTGGATTTTAATACAAAAAATATCTCTCCTTAGTATGTGAAAATTAATTGTACAAAGAAAAATGATGCCAATACCACAATAAATTTGTATTACTCTTTAAGAAAGAGCACGGAATAAACCTTTTAACAAAGAAGGCAAAGACACTTTTCTGTGGCCGGTGTTTGTGTAAAAGAGATAAAAAAAAAAGAAATTGGTTCAATCAAATTGGTTTTTGGCAGTGAGCGGGAGTGTCCAAATTATATTTTGTTTTTTATCAATTATGGAAACGGAATTATTTAACAGTGTGTCTCTAGGTTCTTTTTTTTATTTTTTTATATCTGAAATTCAGAATATTATGTATTTTGTTTGAGGTAACACGATATAACATCACCGCGTGTAAAGACATTTTATAGCACAGCCTTTTAGGAGTCCACTAAAGGCTAGTTCTACTAAAAAAGGAAAGTCAAATACTTTTAAAGTTAAATAATTGCTACGTTCTCGTTTAAATGACTATGTTAGTAGACTGGACAAAGGACAAATTAAAGACTGTTTTGCCTTTTTTGACGAAAACGCGGCAAATAGCTTCAAGGTTTTTAACTAAAAAAAATTGCCGCGAATATCTTTTAAAAATGCAAAAAAACGTATTCTTTCCACAGTTTAAATTGATAATTATGTATTTTATGCTCATTTTAATATAATTAGTACGAGTATATTTGTTATGTATGTGAATAGACGAAATACCAGTACAGCAGTATACGAGTACGTATGTGTATCTTGATAATTCTTAGCTTCTTTAAATTCGTAGCATCATCCACTTTTTTAAAATACCTGGTCATTGAGTTGTGTCTACTTCTACCAGAAAGGTTTTGATTTATATGATCAAATTTTTCTTAGTCGACCTCGCCCTACGTTAAAATTTCTCTCGCCTTATGCTTACGGTTTACCTGTTCGTTTTTATTCTTAAATCACCCTTTTAATTCCTTTCCAGAATTTCTCATTATTCTATAATTCATATTATATTGTAATCTCTATAATTCGGAATCATCTACTATCCACTATCAAATATGTTTTTACAGCCACTCTGTTTAAATCACGCCTAAAGAAACATATTTTTTCTCTTCCTTAGTATTTCCTCTTTTCTTATTCATTTATTTCTTTATTCCAGTGAAAACTAGTTTTTGTTTGTCGTAATTAATTTATATGCACTGTTGCTAGTTTTTTTTCTCAAATAAAAACGTTTTGAAACTAAAATTACATAAATTACACCTTCAATTTTAATAGTTGGTTGGAAGAGATTTCCATTTAGTTCTAAACTTGCCAATGTACACATATATCCTCTACTTTGTCTGCCTATAGATCTGACGATCTGATTTACTCAGACTCCAGTAATGAGCTCAACTATCCTTCCATCGCTAAGAGTGGGTCTCCCAGGTGGGCGTCGTCCGGAAGGCAATTTTTTGGTTGCTGTGGACACCAGTTAATTGCTGCTCATTCTGTTTAAATGGTCTCCAAAATCTTCCACTCACAAATATGTACAAAAAGTTATTGTATATTCTTTTAACTATTTTCATTATTCATTCGGTTCAAATGACCAAATATTATCTCTCTTACATCTTATTAATAAATAATAGAACTGTTCCGAATTTTATTTAACAGATTCTATCATTCGTACCTATTTTATTTCATATGACTTATTTATGAAATATATAAACGGCCTAAGCCAATAGCAGTTACACGAAGAAACATTTGTATAACAAACTGAATAAAAATAACATAAAACTATGTATCAAAGACAAACAAGGGCAATAAAATAATGGTATACAACATATTCATAAAAACGATACACCTAAGTATAAGACTTCGACCCAAACCACGCTGATCTTTCTTCATCCCACAATGTTTTAGTAGCAAAGAGATGTACGGAAAAATGAAAGATCTATCCCAAAGAATTTCAAGTTGTGTGACAAATTGACTAATCTTCACATTGAGGAATAAAAACAAAAGTTGTCTTAGAAGATTATATCGATTTTCCTCGTATCCATTTTATATTCCTTTTATTTACGAGGAAAAAGAACAGCAATACAAATAGTTTCTAGTTGTTAACACATAACATTTTATTTAAGATCTTCTTGTTTCTCAGTATAATCTAAGCGACACATTTATTAGATGAAAAATCAACATTAGGATGTAAAGATTGTAACATTGTAATATACGCGTCCGATAATATTCCTTCTGATGTGACGTTTGGAACATAACGATCTATGTTGACAACTTAAGTATCGCGAGGAATGATTACTGACCACCGTGTATTTCTGGTTCATAGATCTAAATAGGTCATCTAGGTAAGTAAAGATTTATATTAATATATCTACAAACGTAGAGAAACATTTAAGTTTGTAATTGAAAATTCTTGTTGGAAGTTCATTGTAATTTATTAAAAAAATAAAAGACGAGTGATACTTTGATCCACAAATTTGGAATTCCTTTGATTTAAAAAATAATGTAAAAATAATTCACATTGCACCTAAAGGCCATAAACTTGACAAACTAAAAATTCTCGAAATTAATAGAATAAAAAATAAACCCAACGTAGAATTACTTAATGAACAGATAGCACACGTGCATTTTCTATTACTTTACCCATTGTAATATATTTTTACTTATGACTTTACCCTCTGAGTTTCAGAAATCATAACTGTCAAAAATCACACTCACGAAGGATGGGACACTAAAGGTAAAATACTTAAACTCATTAAAATAGCATTATATCAACTCATTAGTTAACCCAATTTTTTTTCGATAATGATCCTTAAGATAAAAATAACTTTTTTTAATTTACTTTCATATGATTTGAATTATCTATCCTTATCGAAATCTCTATTTGTTTATCCTATCAGTTTTAAAATCAGAAATATTAATACGTAAAGATAATCATGACGAAAGCATGATCAAATTTAACACATACTTGAAAATAGACATGTAAAAGTTGGAATAATCAGCGTGCGTGCATGAAGAAATGTATGAATTTAGAGAAAGCGAGGTCGGTATGTAAATTCAGAGTGATATGGCGTTTTTGCCCTAGAAGAAAATAGAAGTCTAGGCAATTACAGGGCTTATGACCTGTCATTGCCTGGTTTATGTGGCCACTTTAAACCCTGTGTCACATTAACTTGTTTGTTCGTATCTTGATTATTTTTTTCACATTAAGGTAAGATGATCAGTTTTTCGTTTCAAGTGCCAGTCCAGAGACTATGAAATATTCTAGTGTAAGAATACCTTTTTTTATCAATATTTCATTTCAACCATGTTTGAAATAGAAATTAAGACCTCTTGCATGATAGGCAAATACGCTGACCACTACACCACGATGCCGACGACTTTATAAAACGCATTAAAAAATATTGTGATATGGGAAAAAACTTTACTGAAGAAAAAAACAAAATTCAAACTAATGTTCAAGACATATTGTAATATGTTTAACAATAAAAAAATTGTACAATTTCATCGTTTGAGCACATTTAATAATATGTTTATGTGTGCCTTTAAGGCTTAAGATTCAATTTTTTTTTTGTTTAAATAGGGTACGAAAAGTTTGGTGCTTAAAACAAGGAAATGCATATACGGAACTCTACTAAATAAACTTATTTGCTATCAGTTATAATACTACTAGATACCTGAAGTAAGTAAGCAATTTATAATTCTTACAAAGATGAAATAAAAATAAATTAAATTAAGCATTTAAAGGTTGGTTAAAACTTTTATGTAGGTACATGTAACCAACGTTTTATTGACAAGGTGAATAATTGCACCAATGTAAAATGTCGGCTGCATGGGACAAATGCAGAATTAATGAGATAATGCACGCGTTCAGTATTTATTGGTGCATTTTCTCGACACAGCCTCGTAACTCTGTGATAAAGTAATGTACGCGTCTTCCGTTCACACCTTGTAAACAAAACGAGGCTCGCGGTGTCGTATAAGGCAGCTGGACATGCACTCCCATGTCGAAGGAAAGGAGAAACTAAACGACAACGCGAGCATTTTTATCTTCTTGTCATGATTCATTGACTTTACAGGACTTACCGAAAGTACGAACTCACAAGTAGTTATGAATTTATGAACCGCGAGTTTGTACAATGTACACATCGCACGTAGGAAATAATAGTAGCACAACTCAAAAAACTTATTTTTCACATGGAAGAAGTTACACGCACGACCGCGCTATTTGTAAACCAGCATTAATTCACAAAAATAAATGTAAATGACAATACGTTAGGAAATAGACACCATTCCTAATAAAATGTTTTTACTATTTGTAATTTTTAAATTTTCTATTTATTTACTTGATAACTTCCTTAATTTTTTCATTACTGTACTTTTTATTTGTTTTTGGTCAGACTGTAATAAATTGCTAGTGGCAATAAGTCTGCCATTAAACCATGTGGGTATATTTTTTTTTACTTAAGATTTTTTTATTGTATTTATCACATTGTATATATTATGGTTAATAATCGTCATCATCATTCCCTTCTCGCACCTCATGGTGCATAGGGCATTGCATTGGTACACCAAGCCCAGGGTTTCTTGGTCATTTATGTTACACGAAGGTAAGATGATCAGTCTTTCGCTTTAGGGACCAGTCCAGGGACTATGAAATATTATTTTGTAAAAACACCCTTTTAAATAAATATTTCATATTAACCATGCCGGGAATCGAATCCAAGATTTCTTGCATGGTAGGTAAACGCGTTGACTACTACTCCACGAGGTCAACTTATTATTATTATTTTGAAAATTTAAAGTTCAGTGTCATCTAGTTATAAGTGTATTCTGACATAACTATGGCACAATAAATAATCACTATCCGACTATTATTTATAGAACTTGCGTAAAAAAAAAGTATAATATTGACAATTTTGTGTTGTGTGGCCTTTTGAAGGCCACACAATCGTTCTAAAGAATATTGTCGTTAATTATGTGTATATTTAACTCGAAAACGGCAGTATTGGATTAATGCCACTATTATCGCTCAGAAGCAACTTCTGGTACATATTTACAAACTATTAAAAATGTCCGCTCGTGATCGAAATGTCATTGCGTTTGCTTACGATGCAAAAGGCTTGGATTAGATTCCTGGCAAGATTGACGAAAACAATTAGTTTTGAGGATAGTTTAATACTGGAATATTTAACTGCCCCTAGACTAGAAGCGTAAGACTGATCACTCTACGTTAACATAACAGACGATCGAAATAGTACAAAATTTATGTTCCAATGTAGCTGGGTACAGATGATTGTAAACCAAGATTTTTTAAAAATTATTTATGGTATTTTATGTTTATCAAAAAAATCATTTTTATTTTCCTATCCACACCCAGTGGTGCATAAAGCACTGCATTAGCACTCCAATCACAGCGTATCTAGACCATTTGGTCATGATTCTAGAACAACGACGCAGAGGATTTTCTTCGACATTACATCATAGTGGTAATATTTTTTTTACGCTTTTGTTATAACTCAGTATGTGCAAAAGCACATTCTTTGATACTTGGGTTAGTTATACATATATATATTTTTAAACCTGGAATATAAAGCCTTTGTTAAACATTTTAAAGATCAAATATAAAAAAGTCAATGTCGCATCTTTCGCTCATACGTCGTCGTTCTACGATCATGACGATTCTTGGTACAAAGAAGGTAAAGAGATCACTCTCACGCTTCAGGTACCGGTCTGAGGACAGTTAATGTTGCAATGTTAAACCACCATTAAAACAAATATTTCACGTCGATCTTGCCAGGAATCAAATTCGAAACTTCTAGAATGGTACGCGAATGCGCCAACCGCTAAATTACAAGGCTGATTTATCTTAATTCGATTTCCCTTTTAAGATTTTTACCTGAAAGTAGCCATTAAGTTGAAAACGACAATATGTCTCCCAATGCGTAAATTTAAAATAATTGTACAAAAACAAATGAATATACACGAGTATTTCCGAGCACTAACATAATCCAATTGAAATTCAGCTCTTTATGAATACGGTTCTGTGTCTTGTGATACCCACGGTAGTCGCGTTGGTTATTTAGGCTCCATAGTTCGATTCTACGAAGATACACCGCGTTGGTCGCCACCCGTGAGGTGGTACATTATCACCCACCAGATCTCGAACCAACAGTCATGTTTTTCACCACCAGTCGGGTTGCATTCTAAACGGATTCCTGGCTTCGGGACACATTTTTTATTATTTGTTTATTTGGGGACACATTGTACAGTCACGGACTCAATACCATTTTTATTTATTTATATTATTTCGGAAAATGCTTTTTTTTTTTCTTTTTTCTGTTCTATATGAAAAAAATTAATAAATTAAATTATCGGAGAACTAAAACATGTAAAAAATTGGAGTTAACGTAGACATAATACGAGAATATCGAGAAAAGATAATTTACAACTTTCAAAAACAAGACAAGGATAGTCAAGACTAATAAATCAGAGACTGAAATTATACAATAAACTACCAATAAAAGACTCGGACAAACTTTTCAAAAAATGTAAAAAATATTATTTTGAACAATTGAGTATAAATAAAAAATGTATATATTATTTTTGAAAAATACGTAAAGGTTAATAAATAAATTTTCAAATAAAAAAACCTTCACTGAGTCCAACCCGCGTCGAGACATTCATTTACATTATTTTATTATATTTCTAGCCGTTACAAAAGTTATTTATGATAATATAATATATTTACACTTACATAAATGCATATTTATACATAAACATTGACAAAAATCTTTATTATTCATACTTTTTTTCTCGATTGATATTCTATTGAATCACATGTCATTACAATTTAATTTATTTTACGACGTATTTTTTCTTCTTGTTTAATTATCATGACTTAACACGGTCTCCTTTATTTTTCAAATTGTTTATTATTATTTTTTTTTTCAATAGTGTGCTCTTTATTTGTTTTCGTTCAGACTGCAATAAATTGCTAGTGGCATTAAGTCCGCCATTTCAACGTATATACCATTGTTATATTTAAGATTTTTTGTATTTATCGCATTGTATATATCTATACCTCAGAGTCAGACGAATGCAAATTTAAACGTCAAATGTTCAATCAAAGCCTAAAAATATATTTTCTCTAATAATTTGTAGCATTTTTTTATATTTTCAGTATCTTAATTCATTAGTTCTTTTTTAATAAGACTTACATTTTTTTAAATCAATGGACATGATCATAAACAGGATATGAAAATCGAAATGCCATTTCATCAAATTCTGGATTTGCATCCGTCTTTCTCTGAGGTACAGATATCATGGCTAATAATTATCATCATCTTTCCCTTCTCGCACCTAATAGTGCATAAGACACTGCATTGATCGCAGCATATCTTGATCCCTTTTGCTACATGAAAGTAAAATGATCAGTCTTTTGCTACAGGTACCAGTCCAGGGACTATGGAATATTCTAGTGTGAAAATACCCTTTTAAATAAATATTTCATGTCAACCATGCCGGGAACCGAACCTATTTGAATCGAATTTGAAGCTGTTACAATAGTTATTTATGATAATATTATTTACATACTGTAACATAAATGCATATATATACATACATATATACATAAACATTTACAAACATCTTTATGATTCATTCTTTTTTAATCGATTGTTACTCTATTGAATCACATGTCATTACAATTCAATTTATTTTACTATGTCTCAGCCTAAAAAGTCATAATTAGTTAATAAATTTACAAACAAATGTAATTTCTAATGAATGAACTCCTACTGATAAAAAATAGGGACAAAACAAGGAGATGGTGGGAAAGAAAAAAAAGAAAGCAATTAGAAGTGGTGGAGGATAAATGGAGTATAGTAGAAGTGTAAAATTGAATTTGATTTGATGACGAGAAATCGAGGGAAAAAAATAAAAAAACGTCCTTTCTCAGGTATTCTGAGTCGAGCTTGTTAGTTCTCTTCTGTACCTAATATATTGAGACTGTTAAAATTTCCGTTAAATGTTTCACGTAAACGAGGGATGGTATAATGCTTCTGGTATAATGCAGATGAGGTTACGATGATGAGCATTCGTCCTGATTCGATATTTGTATAAATACGCGAATAATAATTAATCTGGCTTCCATAATCTGCTCACAACATACTTATCGCGTCAAGTTTTCCTGTCACTCAGTTGTCATGTTTGATGCAGCACATCTTGAGGCGGGAAAATGTTGGCAATGATCCATCATTTCGCTGCGGACAGACTTGACGTTGACATTTCACTGTAAATGTATTTAATTTCAAGCACGCCGACGTGACAGCTTCGTGCGTCAATGTTTCTAATATGATTGTTCGCGAAGATATTATTTTACATTAAAAAATAATTGTGTTTCCTTACACATTGTTGAGATATTGCTAAAATAACTGAGCATTGCCAACCGTAGCCACTACGTATTTAATAAACTACATTATGACTTCGTCCTAATTTTTTAGACATGAACTAGATTTAACCTCCTAGAGAATTATTAATAATGACATA
Organism: Micrasema longulum; assembly: GCF_059751315.1. Classification (NCBI taxonomy): domain Eukaryota; kingdom Metazoa; phylum Arthropoda; class Insecta; order Trichoptera; family Brachycentridae; genus Micrasema; species Micrasema longulum. Next base: position 220,842 of record NW_028278133.1, on the reverse strand, counting down.
TTACAACAAAGATCGTTTACCCAAATATTTCAATTTGAGGGCCATTTTCAACGAGTTATAAATAACTCACTATTAGAAAATGGGGATCAAGTTGGGGTAGAGTGGGATTTGAACCACGGACCTTCGAGCCGTGAGTCCGTGACACTAGCCACGGGACCACAACCTATTAAAAAACATTTTAGAGATGGTATTATAGAAAATTAGGCATTTGCAGGGCTCATTTATTTTAAATTGTTTATTTAATTCACATACACACCCGAAGGACTATTACAAGCATGTTATTTACCTAATAAGAAAATACATCTTTAAAATATATACACATATTTATATAAAGATGACATAAGATACGATAATATTGTAAAAGAGCATCTATTATGCAAACTTTCAAAGAAAAAAAACCCAATAATTTAGAAAATTCTCGAAACCATAGATTTCCAAATAATTTAACTTTACACAGATGCAATACAACTGAAGCTTTAAATCATTATTCACATGTTGAGAATATCCAGAGAAAATCTTTAATAATCTTCCAGAAATCTTAAAATCAATAGTAAATATGAAAACAATTAAATTTAAATTAAAAAAAAAACACATGAGACCCATCCTATCCTAAACTAGAATATTAAACTTAGATATATTTGAGAATATAATATCTTAAAGAATGTATTTTAGATAGTTAAAATGAAATATAAACAAAATATAAAACATAAATTTTTACATAGAAAATTATAAAATAAATCAAACTCCCTCTCTAAACACGGGTTATCACTATATAAAAAAATATTACTTTAAAAATATGGTAAAAACGTTATTATTAATTGAGTTTATACAAAATATCTGAAATTTTATACTTATTTTGTAAACAAATTACAACAGGGGTGGAGAACATTTTAGAGAAAGAAAATGCTTAGATCAGAGCTTATGATCAGTCATTGGCTGGTTTAAGTGGCCACTTTACACACTGCGTTACATTCACCATTTTACTTATGTTCCAACATCTACACAAACGCCTAAGTTTATGGGTAAGGTGACGATGACGAGTTTTAATTTATATTGTTTTCAAAAATGGACATTCTACAAAATAAATTAATGTAGGTAAGCAAAATTTTCGTGTCTCTAGAGTACCGTATTACTGCAAAAAGCCTGCTTCTAATTTAATCAAAATAATATTATCTTTTACATAAATAAATAATTAATACTGTACTTGACGTCTTCTGGTAGACTATCAGGTTAAGCTGGCATTATCCAGCTTATCTCCAGTCTCGCCCTAAGGGAGTTTTGGTAATAAGGAAACAGAATAGCAGATTTACTCCGTGCTGTTTGTCAGTTTTCTGAGATAAGTAATGTCAGATCTCACACTGACCATTCCAAGAGACAGAAGCTGTTATACTTTGTTAATACCAAACTGACACGTTAGATATTAAATGATAAGCGATCTTCTACACAATTTTTTAAAACATATATTATTTCGAATAATGTTGATATTTTTTTTTATTTTTTTTTTATTTGTTTATTTTTATACATAAATTAATTTACATAGACATATAATTTGCTCAGTTGAGTGTAGGTATTCGGCATAAGTTACACGGATTTAATCAGAAAATTTGAAAATTCGATGCCAAATGTTTGCCACACAGTTAAATGTAAAAAAAACATAGTTCTATTAAGACTTGCCTAGTGAAAGAAATGAGTAGAAAAAAGGAAACAAAATTATTTTCGGCGTCATGAGATTGTCACGCCTGATGCGTTGTTTTGTATGCTGCACTGTTTCATGAATTTCCGACGCCACTGCATTCCAAATCGAAGATTTTCGCTGCCGCTGGTGTTTTTGAAAAGCTTTTTTAATGATTCTCGTTTAGCAGAGCGAATGCCGCATTTTGGTAACTGGCATCCATTGCCCTTCATATCGTAAAACCATTTTCTGACGTTTCATGGTATATCTTCATAATATTATATGTTCCGCATCTTCGGTGAATTTTGTTATAACTGCATTGTCTTTGCCCGGAGATGACATTCATGATGATAGTGAGCTGATATGAGAGGAAACGAGACAATATAAAAAGTAATTTAGTATTTATTGTATATTAGTATCTTGTGAGAATGTTTACTTGCTCGAATAGATAAATATTACGCTCTACGAATACCGATAAAAAAAATATGAAATGGATTTAGAAAAATTAGTATTATTTTCAAAATCAAAATGGGTATTGTGCAAAAATGTTTCCATATATAACTTTAAAAAGGAAATAGAAAAAAATATGTCACTAAAAAAACGTGACATGTTTGGCATTGATAGTTTGGCATGACAGTGTGTAAGTGTATGTTCCTTTAAATATATTTATTTTTTTATAATATCAAAATTTTTAATTCTCTCCTCCACTCCTTCACTCTATTTTCTCATCCCTTAACCTTCTTCCGAGCTCTTTTTTTTTCTCATGTTTTATATAATATATTATTTTTCTCTTTACTGTGTAACATGTTCTCTCTAAATATTTGTGAAAAACTTAAACTTGTGTGTTCTATTTTTTATATTTTGTATTCATATAACAACTGTTGTTTATCCTTAATAAAGAAAAATAAATAAATAAATGACGCCAAGATTCGTGATATTGTCCCAAAAAATTTGAATGGTTTGGAAGAAAGTTGAAAATGAACATGAACCGCGACGTATAAGGGGCGTGGCCAATTCAATGGCCGGTTTAGCGCGAATTCAAATTTATAAATTTGAAAATATTTTTTATGCTAGGTACTAGCTAAGAAGCATTTTTTTTTATTATTGGACAGTATTTTATAGACCTTTATTACTTTAAAAATGTGATATTTATCTATTGACAGACATCTTACCCGCAGCTCATATTGTCAGTTTAGGGAATACCTAATATTTTTTTACAGGCACATTTAGGTATTTACCCCTACACGGTGAAACTATTTAAACTCCTCAACTGTCTTAAGGTTAAGAGTTTTTTTTTTTAAATATCGTTTGTATTTAATTTAAAAAGTATATTTAAGAAAACATCCTGACTTTAAATGAAAAAAAATATATGCAATCTTATAAGCACATTTTTTTTCAGTTTTCGGAATATTTTTTTGTAAATCACATAAAAATAAACTTCGGAAAAAAACAATCTACCTAAATGAAAAATAGCGCAAGACTTGTCAATAATAGCCAAAAATTGTAAAAATAATATCAAAATACATTATCGTATAGGTGGCTTAATAAATGTTAAACGGATTTATTTGTTGAAATAAGTATATTCGTTTTCATGATAGACTCAAATATTAAACATGTTTTCCACTTTCGGTACAGTTTTTAACTTATCATTTGTAATGATTATGATAAAATTATGAATAAACTTATCAATGTTCTTGGTTTAGTTTTACTTTTGAAAATGCCTACTTAGGCGAAAGCGCTGGTTGGTCAAAATAATAAAAAGTAAAACTAAACCAAGAAGTTTCATTGTTAAGTTTATTTATAATTTTATCATAATCATTAACTATGGAGTTTTATCAAGAAATATCAACAAAAAACATCAATATTAATCATTTGTAAATGTAAGAAGTAGAAAAAAAATTCAATTGCGGTAGGTGGTAAAGCGGAGATGAATCTACTAACATATCATTTTCTACGACACTACAACGCAACGGGATGACAACCCGACTGAATTAAAGAATATTTTAAAATAATATTTACCACTGAATCAATATATTATTCAAGGCTGTGGCACAAATGTTTAGTACAAGCAAGATTTTATGCAAAATACCCACATTTTCAAAATTACTCAGTTTTGATCAAAATATAATAAATAACCTTAAGCCGATGATATATTAACGTATTTGTTAGCAAATTGCCAGGTGCTCAGGTGTGCTATTAACATATTATGTAGATAAAAAAACAAAAACCACTTTGGTTGTCTTTAGTCATTGTTGGTAGATAAAATAATTATTTTATCAACTTTTGTCAAGGCTATTAAATTGTTAGAAAAATAATTGTTCAAGCCCTCCTTACCTTATAAGACAAATACTGAATTACATTTCAAAATATTTAAAGATTGCTTTTATTTAACAAAAGAGATTCATAACATTTTCATGTTTCAAAAACATTATTCATCTCCGTTGTTACATAAATATTATCATAAAAATTGTACTCTCCGTTGAAAAATATTACTTTGGATATTGATATTTTTCACGTTTCTGAAGGAGGTTTTCGATGCGATCAATGAGGAAGTTCAGTGTCTTTTTTTTCTGTTTTTATTTGTTAATGAAATATTAAACTAAGCCAATTTTTTATTTTGTTTATTTTTATACATCGTATTATCAGCGCTATGATTTTTTAAAGTTTTGTATTTCTGAAATAACTCCGCGTGTGACGTCAGAGGTTGTTCTATGACAGTTCTTCTGATTGGTTCGTTTACGGTGACAGACCGGATATCCTTCAAAGCTCTCATATTATTGGATGGTTCATATGAACCAGTGACGTCATTCAAAGTAGTGCGTTTTTAATAAAATATTATTTTTTTTGTACATTTAAAAAAAAAATTACCGTACAATTTAATGCTCTAATTTTTACCGCGCGCAAGAAAACATTTTTTGTATCCAATTTCCCGTAGGGCTAAAATTCCTCATTATCTTACTCTTTTAACATTTTTGAAATAAATGTATTGATTCGTACATATTATGTATGCCGGCCTCGTGGTGTAATAGTCAGCGTGTTTGCCTACCATGCAAGAGGTCTCGGGTTTGATTCCCGACACGGTTGGTATGAAATATTTATTTGAAAGGGTGTTTTCACACTAGAATATTTCATAGTCCCTGGACTGGTACCCGAAGCGTAACACTGATCATCTTACCTTCATGTAACAAAAAACAAATCAAGATACGCTGAAATTGGTGTACCAATGCAGTGCCGTATGCACCATTATGTGCTGAAAGGGACTGATAATTATGTATGAATTAAGATGCAATATTTTGTAACAAAATTGTATTTAAATATTGAAAACTTAACTTTACTACGTTGTGCTGTAATGATGCCAATTTCATTCATTTATTTAAAATAGTTATAATTTTTATATCAATAATCCAACTTAGATAAATATACAAAGGTACGATTCTCATTTTTTTACGAATGTAGCCTTCACAATAATCACTCATTTTATCATTTTTGTTTTCAATACCAAACTAAAAGTAATGTTGAGGTTTTTGCAGGCGTTTTTGCAGGCATTTCTCAATAAAACTTTGAAGTTCTTAGAAAAACTTAATAATTATAATTTTTGATTATTTCAATAATATAATTTACGCTTCACGTATAATGGTGGTTTGGTAGTAACAAGTATGAGAGTAGAATTCTTAATAATTCAGTACTAATCATTTTTAATTTATTGGCAAAAGAACTTAAATTTAACATGTACTGTAACGATAGCAAAAGAAGAGAGTGGTTACTCAATTAAAAGTTTATAAATGTGTACACAAAAAGTTATGAAACTAGTTTATGCGTGTATATTTTTATATTTCTTTTTTTTTAAATAAAAAAAAATACATTTTTATGTTTGACAACTATTTTTGTATTTTTTTTTTTTTAATTTAGGTCATATTATTGTATATAAGTATTAATATAAATCTTCAACATTAAGCCATAAAAGTGGCTCGATGGGATTTTAATTGTTTAAAATTGTAATGTTATAAGTGTATAATGTATCTTTATGAAGATAAATAAATGAAATAAAAAGTTTAATAGAACTTTTTGGTTAAATTGTATTAATTTATTTATTGAACAATGAACGATTTTGCCTAAGTAGGCAACTCTACACGATATGTTCAGTCTCGAATACTTTATACTAAATATCAACTCATGTGTACTTTAAAATTTTCGTTTTTTGTGTTATTTTGACTTGTTTTTTAGTACAGTGCTCATTACCTTTCCTATGAGGCGTTGCATTTTGCGTTCTACAAAATTAATTGCTTTAATTGGTTGCTTAAAGTCATAGCCGTAATTTTTTTTTTTTTCAGCAGCGACATTAACTTTTGAAACAAACTTGTAATCCAAACAAGAATAACACAAGGCTCGACTGTGGAATCATCTCCCATCCACCATCAAAGATGTTACTACATTATCTCTGTTTAAATCACGTCTGAAGAAACATCTCCTTTCTCTTCCTTAATCTCTCCTCCTTTCCTTTTTCCTCTTTTTTTCCTTTTTCTCATTGAGTAATAGTTTTGATTTAAGGTAATTTATAAACAAATACGTTTATTTCTATTTTTACATTTCTTTAGCTTTTTAGTCTTTCTTTCCATTGAAAAATAATGATGAAAGTAGTTTGAATGCTGTCGAAATGCGATCCCGCAGGCAAATGTGTGGTAAACGATGTATGATAGGTGCACAAATGTCGAGATCCGTGAAGTGTGTAAGGCTGAGACATGCATTATTGACAGAATCAAGAAAGGGGTGCTGCGTTGGTTTGGACATGTAGAGCGAATGGACAGCGAAAGAACGGCTAAAAGGATCTACGATGCAAATGTTGATGGATTCAGAAAACGAGGAAGACCGAGAAAGACATGGCACGATCAAGTCCATCAAATACTTGAAGATGGACATGTCAAAAGTAGGAATAATCAGCGTGCGTGCATGAGAATGTGTATGAATGTAGAGGAAGCGAGGTCTGCTTGCCAAGATAGAGTGTTATGGCGTTCTATCCTCTCTGCCTACCCCTAAGGGGAAACGGCGTGATGGTTTGTTGTTGTTGTTGTTGTTGTTGTTTTTGTGTTCCATTGAATATGTTCTGTAACTTGAATTATAAAAATTAAACTTTTATTTTATTGGTTAGTTGAAAGAAATTTCCGTTTGGCAATAAGACCGCTAATGTGCAAATAACATTATGTCCAAAAAGTCGAATTTAAAAAAATAACAAAAACTGGTTTAAATTCACAGCATCTACTATATATTTCTAGTTACAAATATAATTTGCTGCTGAAATGCTAGAACAATTTGAAATGTATGTGTTGTTAAAGAGGGTTATACAATATCTAGCATAGCTTGTTTTAACATTGTCTTTGTAAAGAACTATTAATAGAGATTGTCTATTTATTTTTATGTCAAACTGACTGTACAGTTAATGTATGTATGTAATAATCAAATAACGTGATTTTTGAAATTTACACAACTTTATAACTTTTACGTCCAATTTTCCACACACGATTGATAGAATAAAAGAAATGTTAGAAATTCAAATAAAATATCGGGAAATAATCATTCAGTCCAAGATGACGGCGCTTGCGGCATTGAGCAATATTTATGTTCTTAGGATTTAATCTCCGACACTTGTAATTTCTTCCCTTGTAAAATGGCCGTCATTTATCATTCACGGTAAAGGCGGAGAATTGACGGAGGGCGGAGAGTTGGATTAATGGAGGTTTCTCGCCATCAGAAGAGATTCTGACGGGTGCAATTTGCCACTTAATCTTAACTAGGGCCCCAAAACTGGTCAATTGGTTATTTTTACAAAAACAAAAATAACTCATGCGATTTGAAACGATGACCCGCTCGCGCCTGAATCGGTGTCAACTATACTTGTGAACGAAAAGGCGGACTGTAAATGAAAATCGAATTTCATTCAGTTTTGTGAATTGGGAAATATTTGAGAAAGGAATAGGTACACGGAGTGGATACCTACCTTTAATTTAATCTGAATATTCTTCAATTTCTGGCACTGGATCTCAAATGAACTTCAATATAACAATATTTTCCACGACGCGCGACGATTCCAACCACTATTTATCCGATTTTATGTCAAGTCAAAAATGTTGTTTGGTTTAAAACGCCATGTCGCTCTGTATTTGCATACATATCTCGCTTCCTCTACATTTATACAATTTCTCATGCATGCGCGTCGATTATTTTACCTTTTGACATGTCCGTTTTTAAGTATTAACAAATTATACCTACAAATAATTAACCTGAAAAGACTGCATAATCCATTTTTTATATATTGAATCTTAAAATAGCTACTAAAGACGCTAGTTCCCTTTGATGACTTCAAAAAGCGCATGCTAAATAAATAATTAATTTATTGTACACATTTTCAGAAATCACAATAAATATTTTTTATTTAGAAATTTATGCCCAACGTTTATTAATTTTAGATAGTATTAAGGCACTAAAGAATTAAATATTATGGGTTGTCCTCAATGAGATGGGGGTACCAGCACACCTAATTTGCCTGATAAAATCACTTTACAATAAAAGCTCAGCAATTGTGAATTTTAACAATGAACTATCAGATAACTTCCCAGTTCGAAAAGGTGTTGAGACAGGGTTGCATTTTGTCTCCCGTCTTGTTTAATGTATTTGGTGAATATATCATTCGAAAGGCACTTAACGGCTGGACAAGTAAGTTCACAATTGGAGGAAGGAAGTTATCCAACCTAAGATATGCTGATGACACCACACTTATTGCATCGTCAGAGATTGAAATAAAAGAACCAACTGACCGAATAGATGCTGCTAGTTTAGATCTGGGACTTTCAATGAATATGAGCAAAACTAAGCTTATGATCATTGATTGAGCTAATAAAGTAGCGCCATTATCCTTACTGCGCAACTTAGAAAGAGTAAACTATTTCATTTATCTAGGTTCTTTCATTAGCGATGGCGGTGGGTGTGAAGGTGAAATACGGGGACGTGTTAGTATTGCCAAAAGTGCTATGAGTCGGCTGGTGAAGATCTGGAAGAATCACAGTATAACCATTAACACCAAAAAGAGACTGGCGAAGGCCTTGGTTTTCTCAATGTTCATGTATGGTGTGGAGTGTTGGATACTGAGGGAATCTGAAAAGAAAAAAAACAAAGCTTTCGAGATGTGGTGTTGGCGGCGAGTGCTGCGGATTCCGTGGACGGCCAGACGTACGAATGCATCTATTCTCCAGGAACTGGACATAGGAGGAAGACTGATATCCATGTGCGAGAAAAGAATCCTGCAGTTCTTTGGGCATATTTCCAGGGGAGATTCTGATAGTTTGGAGAAAACTAGTCTCCTGGGAATTGTCGAAGGGACAAGGTCACGTGGACGTCAACCGACAAGATGGAGCGGTACAGTCACTGAGTTATCAGAATCATCACTGACGATGCCTATAGAAGAGCACAAGACCGTTCCAGACGGAAGAAGACTGTCCACAGACGAACCATGCCTGGAGTCAAGCGTAATCACCATCCTCAGACATGAGGCACGGATTGAAGAAAATAAGGCACAAAGGCAAATAATAAAAATATGAATTATAAAGGTACCTTTTGGTTGTTTTTTGATGAAAAAACACAGTGTAGTATTTCGGAATGATCCTAAATATATTCAATTTCCGTGTAATTAACGGAATAATTCTTTAAAATATTGATGAGGCGTTAAAACAAAAAATATGACCGTGTTTCTATATTTTCAAATTCATGAAATAACAGTGGCACAGTAAACATTATTTCAAAAAAACATTTAAAACTAGATGACATAAGTGAGTGAATTTTAAGTTAAATTTGAATACTGTCAAAAAAATATCAATTAATAGAATTTACAACACTTTCATGAATAAACATATCAATTTTTAATTTTTTTAATGTAGGTATCACATTAGAATAATTGACATAAGTATCAATTTATTATTCGCAAAGTGACAGAATCCATCAAGGCAATTTAAAACATTTAAGAATAACAAATTTTGAACATTTGATGGTGATGTTAATATAATATAAATAATATTAATGCTGCCTTTTAATACGAAAAATAATCTTCTTATTCATACGAAATGCCCATTTTAAAATTAATTTGGCTTCTTTGCCTATTTCAATGCAGTTGCGACAGGTTTGATTCGAAAGGGTATGAAAGAATCAGAGACGTAGGGATTTTTTTTATGGGTGATTAATATTGTTACACAAAACGACACTTTCTTCCTATTACATTCGACATTAATGTATTTCATTAAAATTATTTTTATTCAAATAAAGGAAAAAAATTAATAAACTATATTAAAATAAAATAAAAATATTGAAGGATATACGGAATCAGAGCAGTTTGATAAATAGGTATTTCTATATACATTTTTTTGTGACTCTCCTAAATACATTCCTAAAAAGACTACCACATTTCAGACTGATAAACCTTAAAAAAGTCGTCGAAATCGGGGTCTTGTATTCCCGCTTTCCGCACCCCAAATCTTAAAAAAAATGTTTTTTTTAAAAGACAAAAAGTCGAAAAATTTATTTTGCGTCTCCAATTTTTGTGTTTTTTCAAAGTAGTTATCATGTTTGTATACTAAGACTAAGATAATAAATTAAGACTCATTATTTCTGGCTGCGATACGATCCCACTTACTATTTGATGATGCTCACACTTACGCACACTTGAACACTTACTCCTACACTAATACACATAAACACACATCTACACTTAATCTCATACACAATTTAATAATATGTATAATTCTTATTTAGAAACATTGCTGGTCTGTCTTTAAACCATTTTTTTTTTAAATGTTGCTATATCATTGTCAACTGTTTGTTTTTTTTAATAAATAAATAAATACCGTACGTACCAAGACGGCAAACAAAACGTGGATGGTTCTAGTTCCTTTAAAAGACAATTCATCAACAAAAAAAAACAAACAATAGAGACACGTCAATAAGAAATATCTATATTGTGTAAAAATTTGACGCTATAGTACCATAATCTAGGGAGAAATTACGGGAATACATTTGTATGAAGAAAAGTCAGACGGCGCATCGTCTTAAAAGCTATGATTATCTCGGTAGTCAGATGGCAGAAGGGACCATCTGTATTTTTCAAAAATGTTCAGGAGCGCTGAAATAAGACTTAATTTCATGACTTTCATCCACAAACTACAATATTTTCGAATTATTTTTTAATGATAAAATACCATTTTAACTAATGCTGTTTTTTTTTTCTTTTTTTCATGTGTGTTTACTGAAATATTAATTTAAACTTTTGAAAACTAAAACACAGAAAAAAATACAGATGGTCCCTTCTGCCATCTGACTACCGAATTCTATTTCTATGATTACGCGCGCCCCAGAGAAGAATACTCACTTTAATACTATTTGATATTACTAACGATATTCAAAGATAAGTGTCCATAAACCTGAATAAATTTAATTTATACCACACGACAAACAGTAATTTTCTCTTTACTTCTTAAGATAAATGAACCCCTCCACTTACCATATATTACTGTCTGCTTAAAAGGTTTAATCTGAAACCTTTCATTACATGTATCTACAAATACGAATGGGTACTTAACCCCGCTCTTTATAGACACAACACTAATATGTAAATAATTAAACGTGTCCATCGAAAATTACCCATTAAACAAAGTTGAATTTAATGTAAATATCCGACATTCGATTACATTCAATACCTACTTTTGAATCATCGAAAAAACGTGAATTATGCATTCGAGTCTTGTTATTAGCTGGATAAAATAGTTATTTATTCGGCGTATCTCTTTTATGGATGTTTTAAGTGTATTTATTATTACTACTATCGTAAATTTTGGATCTCGTCGTCTCTGCCGATAGTTAAGTAATAAATTTAGGATTTCATCGAGTGGATTCATGATACGGCGTAGGAGTAAAAGGTATGGCATAAATATACCGACACGTCGGAAGTAAAATGCCCCATGTCCATAATAATTTAGCAGAAACGTGAGGTGTCTCTAAATGGATAACCTACATTTAATAGAAATATACTGGACTTTCTTTTTACACGGTGGAAACGTTCTACACATCGTCATCATTCCCTTTCCGCACCTAATGGTGCACAGAACACTGCGTTGATATACCATTCGCAGCGTATCTTGATCATTTTTGTTATATGAAGGTGAAATAATTTGTCTTACGCTTCAGGTATTAGTCTAGGGATTATGACATATTCTAGGGTAAAAACACCCCTTAGAATCGGGTTGTGGTCCTGTGGCTAGTGTCTCGAACTCACGGATCAAAGGTCCGTGGTTCGAATCCTACTCTACCCCAACTTGATTCCTATTTTCTAATAGTTAGTTATTTACAACTTGTTGAAAACGGCCCTCAAAATTAAATATTTGGGTTAATCATAAAAACGCAAATATATGTTTTCTTTAAAAAAATAAATAATAATATTTCATTTCAACCATGTCGGGAATCGAACCCGAGACGTCCTGCATGTTAAGCAAATACGTTGACCATTACACCACAAGACTGATAACGTTGTACACAGTACCCTGTAAAAAAAGGATACTTAAAAATAATGCTGGATGGATTTTCTTGTTGAAAAATCAATTCGAGAATTGAAAAAAATCATTACTTTTGTATTATATAATACGCAAAGTAATTTTCAAAAACGTTCAATGCAAGGCATTTAAATAATAAAAAGTATTAATGTATTACCATTACGCATTATTAAATAAATAATAATCCATTTATGGATTTTTAAATATATTTTTTGTTCATTTTAGTGATAATCAATTCCATATTCGATAGTTAACTCAAATTTTTGATTAATCGAAAAAAACTGTTCCTAAAATTTTGTCTTTATCTTGAAAAATACCTTTTGAAGTAGATACGCAACACAAAGTTGAATTTTTGAAAATAAGATGAAGGAAGAACTATATAAATATGGATGTTCAAACATAGGCAATAGGGAATGTTGCACAGTGTGTAAAGTGGTCACTTGAACAAACCAGTGCAGTTTGCAGCTTTATCTGCGGTTTTTGGACGTTCGGTATGCAAATAATATAAATAAATATTTTCAAAAACAAAAAAGGTACTATAGTAGACTATAACTATGCTCAAATACTTATTCATTAAATTTCTCACACCGCATATACCCTTAAATGGAAACGTTGTGATCACTGAATATATATTATTTTAATTCGTTGCCAATCTTGCATCTCTTTTTCATGTTAATATTTTCATACAGGTGGCAAATCGTGTTTTTTTTATTTATCGTCGAGTGCACCGCAATATTTGCTTTATCTAAGATAGAGATAGTATAGGAATAACGCGTCTATTTATTAAACATCAGTGGCAACGTGATATGAGCCCCGTTAACGCCTAGACTACAATATTTCCTTCCCTAGACTGTTTTCCATCTCTGTTGTATTTTATTGATGAAGATACGCTGCGATTGCTGTACCAATACAATGGCTTATGCGTTATTAAGTGTAAAGAAGGAATGATGATGAGATTTGATGTCAAAAAATGCACAAAGAAATTGGCTTGCCTGCTTGTAAAGCAGCAAATGAAATAAAATGTAGCAATTTTTATAAATAAAATAATTAAGGGGATGAATAAAATAAAAACAATAATAATATTTAACCAACAATGTCATATATATGAAACAAGAGATAAAAAAAGATAGGATTATCAATGAGGAGAAAAACAGAATCTCAAAACTCATTGTACAAGAGATTGAAGCTGTACAATGAGTTACCTGAAGAAATAAAGGAGATAGAAAAGATCGAAATTTTAAAAATTAATTAAAAAAAACATGTTATTCAGAAATTTCGATAAAAATACTGTAATGTAATTAAAAGTTTATATTTGTTCTTAAGATGTTATGAGCTAACTTAATAAAGCATAAATAAATAAATAAAAAATATAATTTCAAAAAAAAATATTTTCTGATAATTTAACGGACATACGTCAGAGAGATTTCAGCATGACGGCATTCATTTAAACAGTACTTTATGGCTCTTATAGCAACTCACGGAGTTAAGAAGACACAGTCGTTATATGTAAAAATCCCACACAGCCGTTGTATAACCGTCTTTTAAAGGGGCGATAAAGTATCGAATAAAGATCAATTCTGTATTGAATAGTAAGCTTTACAAAGCATATATCGTTTTATGTGCCTAATGCCCTGATATTGGCTCAATGGGAGGTGTGTAAGTGGATTGTTTGGATGATGGACTTGTGTGGGTTTCAGTGGATTGTAAGGTTAATTGTCAATCATTAGAAAGCCTTATTTATGACCGGTGTCACAATAAGCCCATCGTTATAGCTTGATCGAAAATAAAATAACTTATTTATACCTAATCGATTCTAATCGTCTAACAAAGTGGTCAATATGAATAAGTAATTGAAAATTGTGAAATAATTAGCGATTCACTTGCAAATACTACTAACTACAATATACATCAAAGAAATACAAGAGCGTCAAATAATTAAACTTGCGAACAATCTAGGACTAACAGATAAAGAAACAGTTTTGTGTATACAGCAATACCCAGGATACATAGGTATGGAGATCAATTTGAACAAATATTCGACATTTTTAACACAAATTCTGATAATGAAATAAAACGTAATCTCACTCGTTATTTTTGAGAATAGTAATGGATTTATTTTCAAATATATGATTAAATTTAACTTCGTTTCCTAGAATACGTGATTTTTTATTTCTTTATTTTGATGAGTTGGACATAATACACATTGTTAATTGGTAGATTTATTGCCAAATGGCAACTTTTTCCAATTCACTGATGACGATTCCACCAAATAAAGGTATTGATTAGTTAATTCAAATGTTTTGCTCTAAAAAAATTATAATTTATTAGTTACTAAAAAAATTATAATCTATTAAGATGTGGGAGACGAACAAAAGTTAAGAAAATGATTCAACTTTTAGATATCATGACAATTGATCAAATAATCAAATTCAATGTTGCTAATGAAATAAACAAAATTATTGAAGGAATAGTTCCGAGATATTTTCAAAATAAACTAAAAAATAATGACTTCTTTCATAACTATGCAACAAGAGGATCTAAAAATATTAGACTGGAAAAGAAATCAAAGAAATGTCTCAGAACTGCCTTATGTACAAGGGAATACAATTATTTGAGGAAATGCCAGAAACCATAAAAAATTAAATAAATGTAAATATATTTAAAATTAAATGTAAAAAGTATATTTGTGAAAAATATTAGGTAGTATATAGTGTTAATAGTGAATATAATTAATGAAAATGTACATTTGAAACAGTGAATATTATAATTTAGGATATAAAGTGTATAATAGTGATAAATAATGTTAGAATAAGTATAGATGTAAATATTGTGTTGTAAATAAATATTAGACTATGTTTATCATAGAACTAAATAAAATAAATAATAAAAAATAAAAAATAAATAAAAAAAAAGATGTATTTTATTTGTTTTTATTATTATTTGTATTACCTAATTATTTTCAACTTTCCTTTTTTTATTTATATTTGGAACATTATATTTTATCATTGTTATTGTTATCTTTTATTTAGAGATGTTTTGTTTCTTTTTACCTTTTTTGGTTTTTTTTTTAATATTCTATGTTCACAATATTGTTAAGTTTCAATTATTTTATTAAATTTCATATCATGTACAACATAATTATTGTGCACAGCCGTGATTATTTATGTAATACATTTTTCGGAAAAGGTTTTTTGAACTGTTGATATATAAATAAAAAATAAAATTCCACAACCCACTTTCTTATAACCTAAAAAATATACAAAACATATAAATACTTTAAAAACAACCTAATAAAACAGTTCTTACAGCCCGTGCGACGAGTGATATTATGTCATAATATATAAAGGGTCTCTGAGATGGTTTGGTCACGTAGAACGAATGGACGACGAAAAAATGGTAAAACAAGTATATATGGCGAAAATGAACGGCAACGTGAGTCGAAGACGACCAAGGAAGACGTGGCATGATCAGATAAACTAAAATCTTAAGTCTGGTCATGTCAAAAGCAGACAGAACCGAAGGGCATGTATGACAAGATGTATGAATGTGGAGGAAGCTAGGAATGTATGCCAGGATAGACGTGTGTGGCGGTCCATTCTCTCTGCCTACCCCTGCGGGGAAATGACGTGATGGTAGTAGTAGCAGTAGTAGTAATATATTATATACACTCATACCAAAACTTTTGCTGACTGGGGATATTTCGTAAAAATAAACATAAAAATGTAATGTAGTACGTTACGTCAAAAACTATGTATTTTGTTTTACATAAATAAATATAAATCTTAAAAAAAATATATTTAAGGCGTGTACCATCACACTAAGCATTTTATTTTATTTTTGTTAGGGAAAAATAACATAAATAAATAAGTAAAAAAAATAGTACAGTGAAGTGTTAAATAAATAATAGATATTAAATATTCAAGTGAAAAACAACTCTTAAAAAAAAATTTCTTCTTTACCAGGAATTGAACCCAAAAACTCAAATAAGATAGGCGCCACTACACTAAGAGGCGGACTATATTTTACTCAATTTTCGTTTTAAATTTTTTTGCCATAGCCATCGAGTATAAAATAATCATCTAAAATTTTGGTTATATTTCGTACATAGAACTGTATTCTTCATAGACCTGGACACATAACTTGAAAACACCTGTCTCGAAACTTTTGTCTCATGATAAAGTCTTTGGACTTAGTGGGTAACTAAAAATATAATATATCGAGGCTTTAGTGGCAGAATGCATTAAGTAATTAAAACAAGTTCCAAGATAATCGCATTTAAGGCTTTTTTATTATTTCAACGTATTATTTTTTAAAGCTTTGAAAGAGTAATCTTTATTCTTGGCATAGCATAAAATTGAAAATCAACACCTTGCATCTATATTTTAAAAAAATATTTGAAATATATTAATGCTGTTGTCTGAATGCATTCTGTCACTAAATCCTTGATTTTACATTATATTACTTTTAAAATACTAAAAAAACTTCAGATTAACAATGCGCTATATCTGTAGAGACGCCTTTTTGCTTTGTTGTGTAGAACAAAAGCGTTACAAACTTTTGGTTTTTGGTTTAACAATAGACGTTTAACGGACAGTTTTGTCAATGTGCCTCCGATTTTCGACCTGAGTATCAACAGCCCAATGTTTTTTCTGTATACTATAACTAACTTATTAACGTAACTGATAATCGTAGAACGGTTTTTGTCCATATGGGCGGCCCTATAGCGGTATAGCCTCATTACTCCGAGATATAAACGCTTGTCAGCAACACAGAAACTGAAGCTAAAATGTATCGAACAATATTATTATGGTTTTTGTTCACAATATAAAAGGTATAGGCATAATGGTAAATGTTGTAAAGTATAATATACAGTGGGTTGCACAAACTAGACAAAAACGGGTCATTAAAAATAGCTGTAATTTGAAAACATATATTTAGTAAATATAAAAAAAATAAAAATATTTTTGCTATTTTTTGTTGGATGGAAGATTTGTCAATAAGTCCGTCAAGCACATATATTTCTGTACTTGAAGCTGAAATAAATAGTTCCCGTGAACGCCTAGACCTGCATATTCTCTTTTTTGAAAATTTTCTACGTTTCTTTTGAAATGAGATATACATCAGTAATTATATCCATTTTTATTCGTCAGGTCATAATTATAAAATCACAGATGGTAAATAACATTTATTTTAAAAGGCTCATTACTGAAACACATTCCAATTTAATAAAGTGGTTATCTAGTTATCCTTTGAAAGGTGGCAGTAAATAACTCGTAATAACGGGTTATAGTGAAACTGCAAGGGTTGGAGTTTGGCGGGGTGGAAAACCGGAAGTGGCAAGGCGTTTCCGCTTCCGTTACGAACCGGAAGTTAACGAATTTTGATTTATTCCAGTCATGATAACGACCAGCTTGTTGGTCGTTAAATCTGCGCTTTCAATACGAAATAAAACCGAATATCAACTACTGTACTGAAATTCGCGTTCCACATAAAATTTTATTTATAGTTTTGATTCTGTTTTGATGAATCAACTTTTTAATTAAAAATATAACATATAATGATAAAGGTGCATCAGCGCATTTGCTTTTAAAAACCAGAATGTTAAATGTCTATTAGCTGCTAGTACTTGTTACATAATATACTATGTAACTTGTAACCATGGCCACCAAAATTTAAATATTTGGGTAAATTATAGGAGCGTATATATTTTTATTTATTTTAATATTAGCGTTCTTATAATTTACCCAAATATAAAAATTTTTGGAGGTCATGGTTTCATATTACATGGCATATTATTTAATTATTACTAGCAGCTTATAAACAAATAATAAACCCCATAAATGCCTGTTCTCCAACTTTGTTACAATATCTTTCAAAAATATAAAATTGATGGATCCTAAGACTTTTATATAAATATGATAAAAATTAAAAGGTATTATGTTTAGTTAATTTAAACTTAAAATCAAGAAAGATCATTATTACACAAATATTATATAGATGTACACTAAAATTTTGCGAAAACAAAAGTATGTAAATTGAGTGCTTCGATAGGTATTGAATGTCTGAAAAAAATGTCTATTCGAATCAACAATGTTTGGAATGTATCCAAATCTTCGCAGACAAGTACTGGATTTAACTTCCTCGAGAGACCTACCAAGGTCGGAGATATCGTAAATTTTTAAGCAAAGATGAAATTTATGAAAAACAGAACATTCGTTTTTGATATTTTCTTCATCCTTAGCTTTGTTCTCTCCACTGTTGGATATACAGTGAGTGACAAAAAAATTTCCGCACCCATAAAATTTTAAAAAAATCTCATAATGCAACATATTTTTTTAATTAGTATTTTTAATTATTCCTAGGTACGTGTTTTACCTTAATAATCCTTTTTTGTTTTATTTTTTTATAAAAATGGAAGACTATTTAACCATCAAAAAGAATTCGACGATTTTACTAAATGTTCGAAGTTCGTATTATACATGAAAAAAGTTATTCAAACATTTTTTTTTGAATTGATTTAAATTCATGTAAAAAAATATTAAAACTAATAGTTTGTGTATATGATACATAACATAAAACAAATCAGTATTTTATTGTTCCCCCTTGGCCTTTATAACGGCTGAAATTCTTTTGGGCTTTGATGAATGTAAGTTTTTTAATAAATTAAAAAATATTTTACTATCCCATATATCCATAATAAGAGCTTTTATATCAGTAGTATTTTTTATAGGTTTTATTTTTATTTTCCTCTTTTCGATAAAATTTTAATCGGGACTTTTCTCAGGCCATGCGAGCGACGTAATCCCTAAAGATTATTTAAAATCAGTGATCTGAAAAAAATAAATCTTTTAAGAATCTAATATTATTAAAATTAGTAAACAAAAAATAGCAAAAGAACTAAGCGAAATAAATAATACAACTCACAGCACGCGCTCGATGGCAAAGTGCAGAATTGTCTTGAAATATTGTTGCTGAAATATGCTCTGTTAGAGCCTCGATCGTTGGCAAAACACTTTTTTTAAAGGTTCCTTGTACTTTTTGGAGTTCATCATACCTTGAACAAACTCAAGATAACCCACTCCATAAGCTGTGATGCAGCCCCATATCATCACATACAGAGAAGGTTCAACAGTTGGGAGGATGCATTCATCACTATATCGTTCACCTTTTCTACGACGTACTGTAGTCTTTCCATCCGACCCGATCAAATTGAATTTAGATTCATCTGAAAACACTACTCTACATCAATCATTCACAGTCCAGTCGCGTCTCTCAAGAGCCCACTCTAGACTGTTTTTCTTAATTTTCTTAGTTAAAAGGGGGTTTTTTGCTGGCCTTAACGCACTTAATCCGATTTTATTAATTTTTATTTGAACTGTTCGAACACTAACTTGCGTGAAATTTATTTCCTGCAGTTTGACGAATATGCTTGATGCAGATACAAAACGATTTTTTTAAAACTAGTCGTTTTATTACGCGCTCATCTCTATCAGACAACTTGCGTTTCCTTCCATTGCCTAATTTCCTCGTAAGGTAACCAGTTTGACTTTTTTTTTTAAATCGCCTCACATCAGCTTCATTATACTCCACTCTTTTGTTTTTGTAATGTTTTCTTTCACCAGATTCAATATAATGCTTTTAATTTCCACCGACATTTATTTGCGCCCGGACATATTTAACGAGAGGTGTTATCTATCAAAGGTTTTAAATTAAACTAAATACGAAATTGAGGGTAAAGGTATGTAACTGCAAGACAAAAGTCTTAAGTACCGTTAAAAAAATTAAAAGTGTCCGGGGGTTCAATGGTCGATTCCAGAAAAAATCATTATTATTGAACTTTACCTGAATTTTAAGTGCGGATCTTTCATTGTCGCTCACTCTAAGTCTCTTCCAAACGTTTCCACTCCTTTCTATGCCCGCTGTTTTCATTCATGCTCGCTATCGAGGCAATGTCGTCAGCCCATCATTGCGGCTCTACAACCTTCAACACTTATTTTTTGGCCCATGGTCTGCACTTTATTATTACGTCCACATATCATAATTTCTTCTCTCCAAGTATCCTGCCCACCGCCATTTTTATTTTTACGACACTTAAATGATATCTACGACTCTAATACTATTTTTTTAATTTCTGACTTGTCTTTTAGATAAACGCTATGCATTTATCTTTGCATGAATCGTTGCATGCACATTAGTTTATAGTTACTTTTTTGTGTCATAGACATGGTTTGGCATAGTGGTACGGGCCCTTGTTTTTTACAACTCTGCTATCCGGTTGTCTTTTTTATATCCTAGGATTATAAAATTTATCGAACACTTTTTGTTATTGTTAATAATAATGTATTTCCTTGTTGGTATGTAGTTTCATAATTATTTTGCCTAGTTTATGTATTTTGTGACCACTATGTCATCTAAAAATTTGAGGTGACTTAAGAATGTGACATCAATCTTTACATCCTTATTCTCCTAATTCAGGGTTCTAAATACATCGCTTTTACGATATTTTGTCTCCTTTCAGAACACTTTTCTCTATTTCAATTTGGTCATTTTCTGTGTCCTCATCAATCCTCATATTCTAAGTTTACCGCCAACTCTAGAATTTTGAAGAGCTTCAATAACAGCCCATTTTTAATTGAGTAAGACTTTTGGTGCCCCTTCAGGTGTCCTTAACGCTGGCTATTACTCTGGTGAAGGTCTTTCTGTCCAGTGCTGCCCGGAATATCTACTCAACAGCTCCGAAGCCAGTCCAGTCTCGTATATTACACAACCAGGATATCTACCATATTCCAGTCTCCCGGTGACCCTCAATCTTGCTTTTCAAAATTAAATTAGGCTTATGGTACTTTTTTCCATGCGTTATAAGCCTCAGGTATGAAATTTTACGAACTTTTATGGTGGCTAAGAGATCTCAGTTGGTTTGAACTCGACTTAAGGCTTTTGAGTTCCTAATCAGGTCTGTCCGAGATATCTTAAGCATTTTGCGATGTAAACACATCTCAAAAACCTTCAGTCTGTTCATAGTGTTCACTTTCAGACTACAATTCTAACAGCCATACAACAATACAGACGATGCATGACACTTCATCAATAATTAGCTCTTGCTGCCTCAATTCATCACTTAATTTCTGTATCTGAGTCGAGGGTCTCAGTTAAAATGCTACCGTGGTACTTAAATTTGTCTACGTTTTCAATGTCACTACCCTTTAATTAAAAAAATAATGCGGAGTAGACAAGTCGGTCGAAATGCCTTATAACGGGTAAAAATAATGCAGTCAATTTATTATTAATATTTAAAGCATTAATTTTGCGGTCAAACGTTTTCCTAAATGTTAAAAAATATTTGTATATAACCACTTACCAACTTTTCTTTGCCTATCGGTTATGAGACGTATCCGTCTCTTTTTCGGGACACTAATTAAACCAACATGCAAAATCCACTATACATCTTCACCATAGATGTTGCACAAAAATAAAAAACCAACACAAAATAAAAGGATGTGATTTTACACTTACTTGTAAGTTTTTTATAATGTTTTGCTTTTAGTAAAATTGACGTTGAGTTTCAATGTTTGATCGCAAAGTAAATGCTCTTAATATTAACAATATTTTATCGCGAGTACGGTCTTAAAAGTGAAACATTATAAAAAACTAACGGGCTATGTATAGCGTGTGAGCTCGCCAATATATGACAGTAAAAATTTTATTGTCTTTGAATTTCCTAGAGTTTTAACCATCGAAAAAAAAGAAGATTGCAAATAAAATCAACAGACAATGGAAATTTGATGTGTATTATTTTAATAGATTGTTTATAACAGAAAAATACATAGAGAAATATGCATTTTTATTTTTTGTAATAAAAACAGTCTAGTAAATTTGAATAAATAAAAATACGCTTTATATTAACAATATCAATTAAAATGCAAAAATAACATTGAATACTTGAAAAATAAATATTACTGAGTGTTACAAACATAATTTAAAAAACGGATAGCGATTAAAAGTAAAAACTATCTTTAGTTTAATTCTTATAGCGATAAATACATAAACATTATAAAACAGGAGTTATACAAATACAAAAATAATATTGTAACTAGGTGGCTACCTACACGGTTAAATTTCGAAACACCACGCAATTTCTTATCTCGGCTACGCTATGTAAAATATTTAAATTAATAATTTCATCGCGTCATGAAGTCGCCCCTGGGTAGCGCCTGCTAACGTCAATCAACAAAAACATCCTCGTTTTAATTACAATATTTCGGCTACGCCATAAATCTCTTTTTTTAAATAATTTCTCCCGTCACAAAGTCGCCCCTGGGTAGCGCCTGCTAACGTCAATCAACAAAAACATCCTCGTTTTAATTACAATATTTCGGCTACGCCATGAATCTCTTTTTTTAAATAATTTCTCACGTCACAAAGTCGCCCCTGGGTAGCGCCTGCTAACGTCAATCAACAAAAACATCCTCGTTTTTATAACAGTATTTCGGCTACGCCATGAATTTCTTATAAAAAATGTCAAAACGTCACAAAGCTGAGTGTCGCTACTGACATCATTTACAAAAACATAATTATTTGTGCTTTTTTCAGGTACGCAACATTTTTTTTAAATACACCTACCTAACCGATAAAATACTATTAGTAATTAAACCAAGGTGTGCTTTAAAGTTCCGTATGGCCAAATAATATTATTTATTATTAGAATATTATTGACATGTAGTTCAAGCATTGCTGCATTCACGTTGCTTTACTTCTGAGAGCTCAACTGCCATGTTTTTCTATGGTTATGTTAATGTCATCTGTCATGTATTGGCGAGCTCACAGGCTATACTTACGCCAAACTAACAATTAAGTATAAAATAACATCCTTTAATGTCGTGTTGGTTTTATGTTTTAGTAAGTGTGTGAGAGGGTGAGTGAGTGGCCGTTATAATGAAATGAGGGTGGACATGTGTGTAAATGTTATTGCACAAGGGTCAAAAATATAAATATACATAAAATATTAAGAATTAGAGATAAAATAAGATTTTATTATAGAAACTAAGTATAAGAAAAACAAATTTGTTTTGAAATGCGCATTTTAAATGTTAATTTGTGACAATTATATACAAATATTTAATAACGATAAATTTATCTTAAATTAAGGTTTGAGCTTTGCTTCAAGAATATTAAAAAAGATAAGAATTTAAGGAAAACGTATTTTCAAATAAATCTAGTACTTTATGACGTGGTAAATGCATTTCTCTTCTCAACTACAGCACAATAATTGAGGTAAATTTTATATGCACGCCGCCTCGTTAATCTGCGAGTAAGTATGGGTGTTGCTAGGCTTATGAACACCGCTGTACATTCTAAAATAGTGTTATTAGTGGAGAAATGGTTATTAATAAGTGAAGAAACGTGTCACAAATGTGTTGTGACTGTGACAGTTCACAGTAGTGAAACACGTTATTAGTTACAAACTACAAATTATCACGTAAATTCTGTATTGAACTGATCTACACGCTACTTATTAAATCACATTAAAACATAATTGATTTTCAATGCGGACACGGACACCAGAGAGATAAAAAATACATTTCTATATGTGCAAAAGAATTATAACATTGGAAAAAAAATTCGACTGGATTTATAAAGTAAATAAGATAAGCTTCTTTATTGGCTCTATTATATATGCCTTCATATAAAGTTTTTCCCTAATAAACATATAAAAAACAGAAAACAAATGCGTTAACCACTGAACATGAAATGTTCACTCGATTTTATTTTTTAGTCAGCTTGCTATTTATTTATTTATTATTGTTTGTATTATATTATTCACATATTACATTACATCACATTACATTTTTTTGCACAACAACAGGCCAGGAGGCCTAATTACAGTGGTGAATTACTCCACAGAGCATTTAATTTGTTGTGTTCTCACCGGGAATCAAACCCGGAACCTTCCGTGCGTGAATCAAGCGTCTTGACCACTACACCACGGAGGCCGCCACATATATGATACAAACAATAATTACGACGTATCCTCAATTCTATGAGGCAAAGAGCCCTGTCTTGAGTTGAAATACAACATAATGGAAAATGAAAGGATGTACATTATCAAATAATAGCAAAAATAAACGTTGAAATTTATTATAAAAGTATATATTTCAATAAACAACACGCTTAATAGTATATAAATATATGCAATATCTCGCAGAAGTCTCCTGCAATGGTCCATTCCTTATACAAAATCCAAACTTGCACACTTCTCAAGAAAGTGGCTTCATTTTTGGAGAACTCGATACGTCCATCCGAGACATTGAACACTCTTGGGGCCACAAAAGAGAAATTTTTTAAAAATGTTTTATGTCTTAAATTTTATACCTGAACAAGGGCACAGCCTAAAAAGCCATAATAAGTTGGTGAATATGTAAACTCTTGTGGCTGTGATGTCACGCTAGTCTACATACGATACAAGACTTGATATTTCCCTTTTTTTTAATTTTAGAATTGATTTTTGTAATCTTCAAATGGACATTTTCACATCTGAAATGGAAAGTAAAATGTGTATGACCATGCTGGATTTTAAAGCAAAAAGTATTTATCCTTATCATGCAAAGAATGATTGTCCGCCAATACAGCAATAAATCTGTATAAGAAAGAGCATGAAGATAGTACTCATAACAAAAAAGACAGAGACGCTGTTTTATTGCCAGTGTTTGTGTAAAACAGATGACTGAATCTGCGGTTATTGACAGAGATGGGAGGGATGCACGCTTGTAAAATCAGCGGCGTATTTATGATTTTAAATTTATTTTATTATAACAGGGCTAAAATATATGTTCATTTTTATAAATAAGGGAAAAAAAATTATCAAACAGTATATCTCCATGTTTTTTTTTTCATATGTCTGAAATTTAAAATGTTCTGACATTTGCTAACACGATGTTGTATCATCGCACCCAAAGGAATTATTTATCACATTCTTTAAAGAGGTAATAAAAGTAATTTGAAATGAATAAATAAATAAATTTATACCTAAACAGCCATCGTAAATCGTGTCTAATTGTCTATTGCCAGTTTTTCGGTAGAAGTTGCCAAAAGCTCTTTAATTTTTTACATAATGTGGATATTTATCGACAATTTCCCGTCAAATTTGGCCACACGGGTGATCTTGTGTTTTGTGTGGCATTTAACGCCGTTTCGCACTTTGTTGTTCCGTTGTTAGTTGTTGTAATGCCTTTTATGGGTTTTACTTAAAACAAAACTAACACCTAACCGTGGAAAGGTGATTCCGGAAACCATTGAATAAAAAATATGAATACCCATCGAAAGAGCACGGGTCATTTGCGTGCAAAAGTATGATATAATAGTTAAACGTAAACTCTATGGCATTTAGGTAAAGAGGCACATGTCGCTATTAATAGGGAACTCTAAAGTTTTTTTCAATTTGTTTTTTCCAATTATAAAGTAATAAGGGTCTATGAAATACTGTCCAGTAAAAATATATTTTTTGCTAATTATTAGTAGCAATTTTTTTTTTTTAATTTGTAATTTTTAACTCCCGCAAAAACGGTCATTTATGTTGAATCTTGGCATCACAACTATCAATGCCAAACATGTCGCATTTTTTTAGTGAAATACTTTTATGTATTTTCTTTTTTAAGTTATAAAAATCGTATTTGCAGGGGAGCCGTTTAAAGTTTCTCACTGGTTTATTTCTTAAAATATAGTTTTGGGTGCTTTCTTAGAGTAAATGAAATGTGTAAATTTAAAAATAAATTCCAAAAGCAGTACAAGTAATATTGTATTTTTCTCATTTCTGATTTTGTTGTTTTTGAAAGTTGTTTAAAGAAGATTTTTATACAAGTAACATGTACATTTTACCAAAAAGTAGCTTTGAATTATACGGCGTTAAGCAATTTAATTATTTAAATATTTAATCAAACGCATTTAAAATATAAATAAATATCTTTTCACCCAACCTTCCGTAAACCTTTTAGAGTGGAACTGCATACTTAAATCATTTTCGCAATTTCAGTGACATGTACTCTTTACTCAAATGCCACAGAACTACTCATGTGTTATCCTTAATGAATAAATTGTTCTTGTATTATTCATCACATAAACGAACTTTTATGTTGGTTAAAAGTTCTCTGTTTGTTCTAGCTCGACTTAAGACTTCTGAGTTCGTTATCAGGTCTGTCCAAGATATCTTAAGCATTCTGCGATGCAACCACATCTTTTTTATTCATAGTGTTCACTTTCAGAGTCCAAGTCTCACAGCCATACAACAATACAGACCACACATACATAACATATACAACAATACGTAAAATACTGGACCGGAATGAGATGTGTGGAAGAGTTGTTACGGGAAGCACAAGACAGAAAGGTCTTTATAGAAGTGATCGCTTTTCGGGGACACCTGATAAGGTACAAGAAGAAGAAGAAGAAGACGAAGAAGATGTGTAGTGAATGATCGTTATCACGATTTTTCAAAGTATTTTGATGTCATGAGATATAAAAAAAATTGTACTAAAAATAGTAAAAAAATAGATTTAAAAAAAATCTTGAATTGATTTTTACATAGGAAAACCTTTCCAGGGCCCCAATTACAATGGAAGTTAACATAATTATCTTTGACTTTCTATAAAGAAAAACCAATATTTGTGTACAAAAATGATCATGTTTGCATGAAAATTTAAAGTATTTTCTCCGGTAACCAATAATTGAACATGTTTATAGAAAAAAACTGTTGCATATTTTGCTTTTCATACAGAAAACTTAATTTTACTAAGTAGATAAAATTGAAGATAAATGTATATTTTAAGCAGAGGTGGTTCCTTAATATGTGCATAAGTGCAGTGCACTGCCAAGTAAAAATACGTGAAAATAAATTAGTAATTTTATTGATAGTAAAATGTTATAGGTACAAAGAAACCGGGATTTGTGTCAATATTATACACGTAAACATCATAATTCAATACTAGCGCCAAAAGATCTGGCAAAATCGACGCTAGCGGACAATTTTCTCATCTTGTCTGCGCGTGCGCAATCGTCCCCGTGCATATTCTATTTTGCACAGTTCTTTACCCTGAATTTGTATGAAATATACCATATCTCGTAAAATCGTCATTTGAGCGAGATAGACAACGCTTCATAACGGTGAATCGTGCGTAAGAGGGAGAAGATAATATACATACTCTGGGCATTGGCAACGCATGCGCAGATTTGAAGTTTGAAGTTCATTTGTAATGTCACTTTGAACATGCGTAATGACATGATATTAGTACAAATTTAGTTACCTATACTGTGCGGATAATGTTTGGCGAATTTAGCGTTCCTGGTTCCGATGCGCGTGCTGTCATACTATTGCTCATTTATCACGTTAGACCTGTCATATTATTATAATATTGAACGTAATATACAAGTTGACAAAATGTAAAGAAATGCTCTGCCAATGTTTTTGGTCAAGAGCCGCCAGTGATTTTAAGTATGTTTTTTTAAACGGACCGTGTGGAACGTAGTTCCGTGGTATCTCCCATGTAAAAAGAGATTTCAGTGTATTTTTCAAATATTTATTTATCTGTTAAGTCTTGCAGTAATTAAAATACTCAAATATTTATGTTTTAGGTAAAACACAAAAACTAACTTTTAAAATATTTTAGCGTTTGGCCCTTCAAATATGTTGAATAGAAGAAGAGATTTAAGCAAATACCCGATACATATTGATAGATATTTGATAAGTCACATTGTTATCTCAGTTAATATATTTGATATTCGGATTATGTTTAATTGGTACTCATACGAATTTAACTACTTATTCCTGATTTTTAAGTGAAATTTCCCTTGTATTTTTATTCAATGAGTATAACCTTAAGGAGTAGACATTAGTACTAGAGTCGTGACGTCATTACTCGCCATGGGTGTATAGACTATATAGACCCGTTAGAAAATGGCCTGTAGACATTTTACATGTAATAAACTATGTAAGTACCTGGTAGTTATAAGACGTGAAACATTGTTTCAGTGGAGTTGTTTTCTTGTCTTTTAACCAGCAACTTTAACATCACGAAGGATGTAAATAATCAGCCTCTTCCTAACGATTGAACCTCTATAACTGAGATGTCAAAAATAATAATTACGAAAAGGTAGAAGAATAATGAAGAGGTTCGGCGTTTAATCTTTTATATTTAGTTGGGATGTTTAGATTTATTGATATCATTTTTAATTGGGTAGTTTTGCCGGAATGGTATCAAAAATGGCAAAAAATGAGAGCTTCTTATAAAGCGCACAAATTCAAAGGTCCACTAAATCAGTTCTTAATTAAAACAAAATGAATTATAATCCTCTTTTCCTATCTTGTGGCTTTTAACGAATTGCATTGACATACTAAATACTGCATTTCTCTATTATTTATTTATTTAAAACTTCAATTACTAAAAACAAGTACTTTGGCGAACTTATTGTTAAAAACAATATCTTCCAGCTAGCCAAAAAACAGTTATCTGTCAGATGAAGGAAACGTGATCTGTTTTAGGCATCTAAACAAGGGACAGCCACTTTATTTACAAATATATTTATATATTTATACAAAATTACAAATCGAACGTTTCATGTCAATATGTGGGTGTAATAAATATGCATCTAATTAACTGTTTTTTTTAGGTACCAAATTACTTTATGCTTTATAAATGTACACAGTAAATAAAAAATATTGCATAAAAGTAGATAGGTACCTACACTACCTACATGTTAAATAGTTTTGAAAAATTCTACAGTTTAAGGTAAACAAAATAATTATTCTCTAGGTATTCTTTAAATGTTGGCATCAGTCCAACATCACTTGCCTCAAAAAGTAGCGTGGATGCTTGGACTAGAGGGATGTAATTATTCTTATGCTGATAAAGATTCAAGGTTAAATATTTCTAGTCTAAAAAAACGTAGAACTAATATTGACTCCATATATATGTTCGGCATACTAAATGGTATAATCGATGTACCATCATTACTAGGACAAGTAAAATTCCATATTCCGACTCGTAGGTTGAGAAAAATGAAATTACTGTTCATCAATCAGCATAGAAAAAAACATAGCCATAATTCTTCAATGACCCATATTATTTGTTGTATTGTTAACTCAAGACAAGATCTGGACTTTTTTGGTTTAAGTTTATAGCGATTTAAAAGAGCACTAAATAAATAATCCAGATCTTTTCTTGATGTCCCTTATGTTTGTCAATGCTTCTTTTTTTTTTTTTATGTTGTAAACTATTATTTTATTGTAATATTAAAACCCCATTAATTGTATAAATGGACAATGTCCGTTAAAAATTATAATTATATATAATATATCCTCGTTTCATATTAAAAACAACGTATGAGAGCTATCGAATACTGCGACCCGCTAGTACGGACAACGTTAACGTTGAATAATTATGGACGCCATGTCCAGAGAACGGACTCCACCAGACTCACTTATGTTGCACTGCATAATCAGCCCCACGGGACCCCGTGTGGAAGACCTGGCAAAATATGGAAATACCGTTTAAGAATCGGCTTCGCAGAAGGAACAACTCTCGGGAAAACAGACCACACAGGTCTGTAGCGAGAAAAAATATGAGAAGATGAAGAAGTATATAATATATACTATTTTTTTATTCTCGACACAGTTCACCCTCCACAGTATCTGCGAATTTCTGCGACTGTGTCAAAGAAATGCGATTCCGCTTTGAATATAATTGCCTATAGAATAGAAACATAAGTTATTTAATGATACAGTGTTTATCCATCCTGTGTAACACCTTCAAGTCGCGAGGAAATTAACGTCTCTCGTGATACGAGGCAGGCCGTCCAGCCGACTGCATGTCGCCTCGGCGGATCTGTTTGAAGTTCTCCCAGACCGAGTGCTAACGAAGCGACTTTACGACGTACGACTCGTGTACGTTTGTTAGTTTACATTATTCAACAAGGCGTAAGTTGGCTGTGCACAATCAACAACTTCCAAATTAAAACATTAGTTTGCTAGAATATTTCAAAGAAAGACATGTAAAATAAAGTCATGTTTTGTTATTCGTTTGCACTGCATACATAAATGTTTACCCTAAAACTGATAGTGCATTGCAAGGCTGACTACACACAATCCGGAGAAACCTATTACCACAAAAAGGTCGTGGATTTTAGGAGTCGTTATGTAGTATAAATAAACCATTGTTTTTGTTATTATTAGTACAAAATCTATTTTGAGTATGTCTAAATCTTTGAAAACTAACACTGAAAATAACTCCTTTGGGATCTTACCTAAGGAGACTTATATCTCAACCAAGATTTGAAAACAGTTAAAATAATAGTGCGTGGTGAAACAGGTTGGACACTTGCTTCACACACGGAGGATTCTAGGTTCGTTTTTTGATTTATAAACTGCGAAATTATAAAACATACAAAATAAACAAATACAAATATTCAAATAGAAAAATGTATGTATAAATAAAACCAAAAAGCAATAACGGGACTCGACACATTAAATCAATTTATTTTTAATGAAGCCTATCTTTAAATTTCGATATTGATCAGCGAAAAATACCAAAAGGGATAAATTCGTGGCAAGTTTATGATGTCGTATATTTTTAATGTAATTTTAGTCCATTAAAAATTAACTGAATTCCCTGATAATTCCTTCATCTCCGTTGAGATATTGTTTTTTGAAGATATTAGGTAGGTACTCGGGTACTAAGCGTTACAAGCGGCATCTTTATGCGCCTCTCAACCCGTTAATTACGAATGCTGTTTGCTGTTTGCGCGGCCATACGAAAAGGTCCCGTTTATATTTATTGCTTCAAAGGTCTGTGTCTTATGCAAATAATAATTTATGTTCGGAGAGATCACTTCTCTATATCTCGTCGGGCATACCAGTGCCTCGGCTTAATATACGACAAGCACAGCGTTATACTGGAAGATATCAAATTGAAAAATAACTTTAAAAATCATTATAGACGATGATGCGAAGGGTACTGCATTGGTACAACGATCTCAAGTTGTTTTTTTTATTATTACGTCGCATTGACAGCTTTGTACATAGGTTAATAGAGAAATTTATGCCATAGGGCGTGCACCGTGTAACCACAAATTTGGTGCGCTTGATAACTTTGGACATGACCGTGTCGAGATGTGGCATAGTTTTGCTATGTACAGTGAGACAGAGCTTATAATGGCACAATTAGGTACGACTCATATTTTCCTTCGTCTGAAATGCTTAGGCAAAACCATGATGTTTATAAAACTATTATTAAAGTATGTCCAAATCCTAGTTCTCTCCTATACACGTTTTAAATTACTTTTTTTATTTGCGCACCGACACAAACACGTCCTCACACATTTATTCACACACATTCATATTCACATACATGAATACATGCGTCGCACACATACAACTTTATAAACTCTTTTTTTATTATTATTAGTATTATTAATAACTTATATGGCACCATTTTCGTAATATAATACCTCAAGGGCGCTTTACAAAGTGATTATAAAAAGACATAAATTTAATTTTTGCTTTTTTAATTTAAGAAAAAAAATGTACTTTGTCACCACATGCTAAGGATTTATTTAAATGATTTAGATAACAAGTGGGTTTTAAGTTTCTTCCGAAACATGACTTCCCTCTCACAGTTTCACACCTCTGCTAGGAGAGCATTCCACGCCGTAGGGCCTGCGACCGCAAATGCGCGTGCGCTGAATTTAGTGCGTTGTTTGCGTAGAGGTATAAAAACTTCTCTTTTCGGCGTAGATGTAGCTGATCTAAGCGTAAGACGTCTGTCAGCTAGTTTATCTGGAATGCGGAGTTCCCTTAGATATTCTGGAGCAGAGTTGTGCAGTGACTTATACATAAGCCAACAGAGTTTGTATTCCACCCTCTGTAGAAAATGCAGCCAGTGTAATTCCCAAAGTAGTGGAGTGATATGACTGAACTTAGAGATTCCGAAAATAAGTCTCGCTGCGGCATTCAATACAGACTGTAGGCGAGTCATTTTATTCATGAGTAGACCTGCATAGATACCATTCATTCATAACATGATCAGTCTCACGTTTCAAGTGTCAGTCCAAGGCCAATAAAATATTTCAATGTAAAATCACTTCACAAACATATATTTCTTGTCGACTCTATCAGGAATCGATTCCAGGACCTCGAGAATTGTAGGTAAACACGCCAACCACAAAACAACGAGGCAGAGTTTTTTCCACTCGATTTTCTCTTTCCGAATTTTGGCCTGAGAGTACTCAACACCCTGCACACAACACCCGAAACACCCTAGAATTCTGGTTTTATTCTCAAATAGAACTGTATTTTTCATCCAATCGGACACCAACAAAATATTATTGAAACGGGCAATCATAAGAACGCATTTTTTTTTCTAAATAAAACTAATTTTCTCAAAACTGAAAAAAAGAGGTGATAAAAAATTAAATATAATTTTCAATTTTACATATCAATGTAACGGTGGAAAGGAAAAAGTTCATTTTTAAAGTTCTTTAATATTTTTTTTCTTTCCTTTTTTTAAAATTCCAGCTTAACATAAGAGCCAATTAAAGTAATTTTGTTTTTTTTTTATCAAAAGAAAAAAAACATATCTCATAGGTACATATTATTTAAGCGTGATTCCTTCATAATTTAAACACACCTTTGAAGTTTAAGCTTTTTTATTAGTTCAATTTGTTGTTATATTACAACAGAGATAAAGAACATTTCAGAAAAAGGAATGTATATAGAAGCCTTGAAATATACAGGGGTTCAGACCTGTCATTGGCTGGTATCAGTGGCTTCTTTACACATTATGTAACATTCACCAACGGCAGGTCATAAGCCCTGTAGATGCCTAGACTTCTATTTTCCTATCACTTAAATGTTCATCATATCTGTTGTAATATGTTAATATTTGCGGGTCCCTGGAGGATAGAATCCAGTCCTTGTATACAAAAATTTAAACAAACTCAAAATCTTGTTAATAAAAGTTTTATGACGTTGCTTTTCTGTAAAGTTGGCTACATGTCCCTAAGATTTTTTTTTCTTTTACATCGTCAATATGTTAACGATTAATTTATTCCCCTTTTATTCTGAACATTTCTTATGAATGTGCAGACAATTTTCTCAATTTTATTGATGTTTATTACTTGAAGAATATTCTACAATAAATAATCATATACAGATTAATTTATGGTGTGAGTATAATGTAGACAGTATTTAACTTTAATGTTTTGTAGTAGACTTGATTTATGTTTTTATGTCTTTAAAAATGGCAACTTATAAATTTATTTACTGACGAAAACATAATGCTCACTTTATCAATAATATAACTTATATTATTGACTTAATAAGGTCTTTCAAAATAGTTTAATTGTTGAGTTTGATAATTTTATTAAGTCGATATAAATAATATGAGTATGTTCACATTTGTGTCGGCAGGCTGGATTTCTTCCCTAGGGAGTTACTAAGATTTAAAATTATTGGAACTGATAAGGAAAACTTTTTTGAGAAGTGAAAATGGAAGTCTTGGCACATAAAAGGCTTATGGTCTGTCATTTTTAGTTGGTATTTTTAGGCGTTGCCAAATAGGTGAAATAATTAAACCAGATGAATCTCACCCACGCCTACAAAAGTTCCGGGTCTTTGACTTAGAAAAGGCATCAGTTTAGGAAATGTGGATATAAAAAGATATGTAGATTAGAGAATGATACAGTGTGTAAAGTGGCCACTTAAGTCAGCCAATGACAGGTTATATGGCCAGTATGTACCTAGACTCGATTATATAGACTATTTCTATCTCAAAAATTTTTTCCCTCTCTGAAACAATTAGTTTGGATATAAATGTATTTTTGTATCTATATTTTTCCTCCTAAATAAGTAAATACAAAAAAAATAGTATGCAAACCGATAATACATGAAATAGGTAAAGTTTTTGAATGTTCGTTTCTCATTTCGCTCTTTATATCAAGACCATACTGACAGAATGCATTAAGTCAACAGTCTAAATATTTCAAATATTTTTAAATACAAGTGCAAGATATTAATTACAAATTTTATGCTATGCCAAGAATAAAGATTACTCTTTCAAAGCTTTAAAAAAAAAGTAATTGTTTCGAGTAATAATGATAATGAATTAATATAAATGCGATTATTTCCGAACTTGTTTTTATGACGTAATGCATTCTGTTAGTAATGCCTCAATATTGCAGTATGTGTTATAATGCATTAATAATATATACTGCAATAGAATAGATAATTATTTTGCTCTAAGGTTTTCATAATTTTAGTTGATTAATTGCGAGTACTTGTATGATTGTAGTAACATATCTATAGAACACTGATAATTTTGTATGTATATGTTTATCTATATGAGTATCTGGTAAGTATGTTTTCAAGAGACGGAAAAATAGAAAACGATCTAAAAAAAGAAAGAAAATGAAAGTAAAAATTTAAACGGCGCACTACGCACATTAATTGTTACTAAAAATATGTCAATTGAACCTACATTGGCAGAACTGAATGGAGTTTTATTCGAAGTACTTATTTATGGAAGTAAAACGTAAGACTGACAGAGGAAGGATAAAAGCAGAGATGCGGTCGAAATTCGATCTCTAAGTCCAAGGTTAGGGAAATCAATGAATGATGAAATCAGGTAAGATCGCAAATGGCTAAAAGAATCGTAATCGTACGAGAATGAATACGAAAGACGTGGCATGATCAGATAAACCAAAATCACAAGTCTGGT
The DNA here is from genome assembly GCF_059751315.1 of Micrasema longulum. NCBI lineage: Eukaryota > Metazoa > Arthropoda > Insecta > Trichoptera > Brachycentridae > Micrasema > Micrasema longulum. Next base: position 185,830 of record NW_028278133.1, on the reverse strand, counting down.
AATGTCAAAAGCAAACACAATCGAAGGCATGTATGACAAGACGAATGAATGTGGAAGAAGCTGGGAACGTATGTAGGGATAGACGTGCGTGGCGGTCTATTATCTCTGCTTACAATTACAAGGAAATGGCGTGATTGTAGTAATAGGAAGCTATATAAGTATATAACCATAAATCTGTTGAATTTGTCTTAAAAATGAATCCCAATATGTAGCACTGGAACTATAATTAAAAATTAAAGTTCGGGATTCAACTTTATTTGCATTAAAAAATGATCAATATCTGTAACTTTTTCGTAGGATTTTAAAATACGTTTATCGACTTTTTGATGTAGCTTCTAATTAACAATTTATTTTCACCTTTATCGTGTTTAATCCGTCTCTGGAGAGCCGACATGGCTACGCTTTAGTGAGCGGCTGTAGATAAAGATAACGCCAGCTGTGCCGATTTATTGACGCCTTTTCATGATAAGTTTCGCCCTTCTCTGGCATCATCTGGATACCTGATCTTAGCTACAGCCGATTCAGCTCTCGATAAGTGGGCGAGAATAGTCGCAATCGCAAGTCTGTCTAGTGTAGACAAGCAATGTCGTACAGCATGATTTTTATAGATAGTTTAATAAAAATGACATAATAAATAGACAAAATCTTAAAATATTGAAATATTTCGACCTAGGATTATTCTTAACACTTTTTTCTTATTTTGAAATAAATATCCATGTACTGTTGTTATTTTTTAGGGTTTTGTCAAGACTAAAAGATATTTCAAGAGAAACGGAGAACACAAACAATGACATTATCGCTGAAACTTAAATCACATTATTATCTTTACCTCGTGGTTCATAAACTACTGTATAGATCGTCTAGAATACTTTCACTTTTTAGTTTTCAATTCAAAAAGGTTATGGCTGGTTTAATAATCTTGCATAAAATAATATTTAACTTTGCAGATTCCCAAGATATGCTTTCTTGGATTAACCTTAATGTATCTCACCGTAACTTGCGTACCAATGCTGTATTTGCTGTGGAAAATTATAGAGCCAACGTCGGATTCTTTTCCCTCAGTCAAGGATTCTCAGAAAATTTAATGAAATCCTAATAAATAGTACTATCATTGTGTTCATACAGCAAAAGCAAGCATTTAAGAATCAAGCGGTGTTATTACTCCTGACTTGAGATGACACACTTGCCATGTCTGCTTAGATCATGCCATGATATCTAAATATAGTCTAAGATTGTTCAGGTTAAGATAATTCAATGTCCTATCTATCAATAATGCCAATTCATTGGGACTTTTGTAAGCCTGTTAATTATCTTTAAAAAAAAATAAACCACAAGCATCGTATTTCGTTTATCGACATGGTGGTAAGTTGATCAGTATTACACTTAGCTTCTAGCCTAAAGACTGTCAATTGTCAATCAACAACTGTCCATGTGATGGTGAAACCCCCCAAGATGTTCCCCTCTTGTCGATGCATTGTTTGTCTTCCATGTCGAAGGACAAAATCTGGAAACTCAAAGCAAAAACGTTGGTGAGGTTCTAAGGCACATCCATTTTGTAATCAGTTACAAAACAGTACAAGTATTAAGTACAATAAATGATAACAGGACACAAAATGGCGTAATCTCTACAAGTAAAACGGAAGGCTTACTGATGTCTTTTAACAGTCCCACTTCAACATTTTTATTGTTTTCTATTAAATCATTACGTAGATTAACAAAGATTAGTTTTTTGGTCCGTAGGTACACATGTCGTTACAACCTTACATAAATATAATATCCATCGTATTATGTGTCAAATTAGCATACTGTTCAGCGTTCACTAGAATCCATTTGATTGTACAGATAAGTGCAAAGAATTTTACAAGATTTAAATCAGTTATTTTAACGTTCGTCATTTAGATCTTGGAGATTCACACTTTTGGAAACTGTCAAGTAAATTATGTTTTATCAATGGCAATCATTTTTAAATGAATATAATATGTGAAAATCACATTCGTCGTAAACTAAAACATTAAAAAATATTTTTATGATGACCAATAGTTTATTTAGAAAATATTCTTATAAATATTTAAGTCCAGAATTAAAAAAAAAAAATGTTTTTATAATAAGAAAAAAATACATAAAAACACGAAAAAGTATTTTTGTATACAATGAAAATGAGGGCTTGATTTCATACCATCCATACGCTCTGTGGCTAAGTTACGCTGTAATATATCTCGTATCTGTTTTCAAATTCTATCATATTTGGAAATGAGAAACTAAAATCCCAATCTTTAATGTGCTACCTAGTTGCAAGACGTGTCGGGATACTTATTGTACAGCGCTTCTGAGGTGATGTTTATAAAAATTGTCCAAAATAATAATATCGCTTTACTGTCTTGCTAAGCCTAAAAGTCGTAACTGACCAAAAATTGTTTTGTGTTTTCTTTTTTGTAATAGATGTTTGATAGCTTCAAATATTTACCTAACTAACAATTATTTCTGCCTTTCAAATATAAGGTAGTCTCATGAAAATAAATCAGATCGGTAAAGCATAAAACATTGAGGGGAGATCCTTAAGCCCACCATCCACCCGCAGCTATTATAAAGTCCTGGGGGACTCTCTGTCAGCTACGCATAGAAAAAAGTCATTATAAATATTCTTACGCAATGCAAACTCTATGCCGATTAAGGAGAGGGGAGGAGAATATATGGACAGAGGCCAACAGGTCGGCCCCACCCAGCAGGATCCCCTCAATGCCTCTATTTTTTTATTAAAAACATATGTATTTACTCAAACAATTAACATAAATAAACGTATCCAAATATAAAAAAACAATTTCTTAAAACTATAGGAACACAACAAACATAAGTAAAAACACGGATATTTACAATAAAAGAAAAGCTTTGAATAAAAAAGGGCTCCCTGGGTGGTCAGAGGCAAAGGATCCGAATACCACCCCCGTAAAGGGAGGACAAAACAAAAGAACAAGTTCGTTCTGCTCGAAAGGAAGCACAGTCCCAACTGAATGAGCATCCTACAGGAACAGTAAAGCATAAAACAGTTATATAATGTAAAATTTGCAATTCGGCAGATACGATTTTTAGCCTAAACGGGACAGTTTAGTTTACCTAGACTCTAGACTTGCGTCTAAGCGAGAGATTGATTGCCTTAACCTTCGTGTTCCGTACATCAAATAAACCTTAATTATTAATTTTTCATTGTTTACTTTTGAGCATGAACTCTTGACAACTTATCTACTCTGCTCAATGTTTTTTTGTTGTAAACTTAAGGATTTAATTTTAAGTTGCTAGAATTCCACTAGTCCACGCGCTTTGTAGCTACAAGACGATTGGTAATCTTGCTTCAATATGTAAATGTTGTCAACAATGAATTACTTTAATTTTGTAAATGGGGTAACAAATTTTAACAGTCCATGAGATCAGTACCTGCAAGATTTGTTATAATCTAACTTTAACTGTGAAAATTTTTTTTTTTCAAATAAATATATTTTAATGTAATTGGTACAACAAACTTTAAAATTAATTCATTTAATATTTTAAAAACGACAAATTTTATACCTGTTATTACAATACATGACATATTTTATTGGTACAAAATATTCTCAATTAGCTTAAGTGCTGGTATGAGGGGATATAATATATTTTGAGACAATAAAAAACCGATGAAATAACATCACACATCACTCGTCACACGGAATGTAAGAACTGTTTTTTTTATGTGTTTTTTAAGTTCCTATATGTTTTATTTATTTTTAAGCCATGAGAAAGTAAATTGTAGAACTTTATTGCAGTGTACACAAAACTGTTTCTTTTTCTGTTAGTCCTAAGTTGTTCGCAAGTTAAATTATTTGACGCTCTTGTATTTATTTTTTGGATGTATATGTATGGAAACGAGGAACTAGAATCATAATCGTCCATGCGCTCTGTAGCTGCAAGACGTGCTGGGATATTTATATTGATTTATTGTACAGCGTCCTTGAGGTGATTTTCAGAAAAAAGGCGGTATGTAAATTAATAATAATGATCCGATACATTGCAATAAAATCGGGATGTGATCCCGTGGCCGGTGATGCTTAGAAAACTGTTACTAAAAGTATGGTGATCAGTCTTACGTTTCAGTGATGAGCCACATTTAACAAATACTTCACCTCGATCCTGACACAAATGAAACCCGGGACCTCTAACGCGGTAGGCAAATGGGCCAACTACTAAACTACGAGGCAAACTAATCCCACTCAATTTCCTTTAGTAAATTTTTACCTGAGAGTCGAAAACATTCTTCATGGTTTTTAGATATATTTTTATCCACATGGGCGCAAACCAAGATAACTATCACTCTATCATTAAATACATTTCAATATAAATTTAACTGCCTACCCTGAGTCTCTCTTAGCGGCGTGACGCCGATGCTTCTAGATCGCATTCGTCGTATTTGGCAGTTTAATATAAACGGTTGGCCATAAAGCCGGCAGGTGTTTGAAACGGAGGTTTGCGGCCCGCGAAACAATATGGAGGACTGTAAATCATATCCCAGCCGCGGCCTCATTAAATAACGATACCAGAAATATTTCGCATTACTGCCACAGACCACTTTACGACTCCAGTTATATAATATCATGTTTCTGTGAAAATTCTTTCTTATTTACGATCAGAAGGTATATTTAAAAATAATCAAAAAATTTCCGTCACCAAAATACAAAATTTTACTAATAACTGAAGTTGATCAGAATTCACAGATTTCAAAAACATTATTTAGTCCGTTTTAATCAAAGAAACGTTCAGAATAAAAAAAAATAAAAGAATATTGAAAATAAAATGATCCAGTTAATTTTTTTTTGCAAATGGAGTAACACGGAATGCCCTGTACAAGTATGCTTTCTTTAAACATTGTGTTCAAGATTATGCAGAAAACTATAATAATTTGCCTCATAATTTGAGTTCATTTTTAAACATTGTATTTTTTTGTAATGGCCATTATTTTTTCAAATAAATACACGAACAAATGCTAAAAAGAAAAACAAATTATACAATCACTTAGTAACAATGACACTTTAAGTTTATTCATCAATTGGTACTTTCACTCAAAACGAGCATCTTAAAAATTGGTTTTTTATAATAATTCCATAAATCTTCTTTATGTTACACAGATTGAAAACATCGTTTATATCTTTTTTGTAATTTATTTATGTTATCCTAAAAATATTATTAATTGAAATAAAATAAACTATTGAAAGACGTCACTCCCCATTATGTACACAAGAATTGTTCATTTCTTTTACGTAATGGGAAACGTTAATGTAAATATATGTATTTGATTAATGTAAAAAATTGTATTTAGTTGAAATATTGTATTTTTATTTGTTATTAAAAAAAATGTGTTTTTTCAATGTATTGAAATATAAGTATATTTTATTTCAGCATTCGTGATATTGGAATTTCACAAGGTCTGTATTAAAAAAAACCATTACTTAAATGACACGACATTTAAGCGACTACAAATATGTAGAGTAACATTTTTTCAAATAAGAGAATTGAATTTATTGATTGCGTCTTGGTATTGAAACCGAATTTGTTTACTGGTTACTCTAATTATTTAAAATATCGTGAATAATTACCGTATTTCAAAAAAAGCATACCGTGGTATTGAATGCCTGGGCTAAATATTATTTATTAAAATACTTTCTGTCCACGTATCATAACATTCATAACATTCATTATGTGTGAAAATAATTATTTCAACGTTTCTATGCATATGATGGGTTAAATCAGACAGGGTTGTTCACAACAATGCCAGCGGCTGCACATTTCAGAACAAAACACCCGACAGACCACGCCCCCGGCACACCCCTGCGCAAATTAATTACAACCCGTCACCGACTGGAAAATAATTATTACATGTTCAATGAAAGACTCTAATTTGAGATTTAAATAACATTCATGAGAGGAGGCGTAGGGCGTATCTTTATTATGGAACCTGGTGATTTTGTGACGTTTTAATGAGAGAACATCTAATTAAATCGTAAGAAATAAAGTTATTTAAAATGTGAACATTGTATCTATTGCTTACTGTCAAATTTGAGAAAAAAAAACAAATTTCTAATTAATCACTAATAATAAAGTTTATATTTGAAGCACTAACTTTGTGTTTATTCATTATAATAAAATAAATAAAATAACTTTGTTTTTAACCACTAATTTTTATTTTCAACCGACCGGTTTCAAAGCAAACAAGCTTCTTCGTCTATAAAAACCGGTCGGTGAAAAATAAAAATTAGTGGTTAAAAACAAAGTTGTTTTATTTATTTTTTTATTAAAACTAATAATATTAAGAGATATTAAAATTTTTATGATTTGTTGTTTGGTTCTAGAGTTATGTATATGCTTAGGGCCTTACTTATTAGATTTCCTTATACCAGGTTTATATTAAGGAATTACTATACCCGATTTAACTATTTATAACCGATATAAAAAAAACTTACTTATAAAAATATTTATTACCTAGAATAACAATTCACAGGTTGTTTCATGCTTATTTTTTTTTAAACAGTCAACACTGATATGTGCGCGTGCGCAGTAACTTTTATAACAACACAAATAAACGTTTAAGTCAAATCGAGACTTCTGTCAGTCGTAACTACGTAATCGAGAACATGGAGAAAACCGTTAGAAAAAGAAATCAACATTAGGAAGAAAATGAAAAGTTAAAAACGAATTATATTTATAAAGTACCTTAAATAGAAAACCGGTATTTCTTATATATCTACTCTCACTGCCTTCACCTTCCATGGAATCACTTCTCTACAATACCGCAGAGTGTGTGCGGACCAACTACTGCTTTACAAAATTATGACAGGAATGGTTGACTGTACAGAGCTGCTTGGTTTAATAACAATACATGTGCCAGCCGGGATTTGTAGACAGTACCACCTGTTTCATGAACTAATAAGTAAAATATCGTATGTTAAAAAAGGGTTTTTTTCGTAGGACTTTTTCAATGTACAATACAAAATTTAAAAATATAGATTACACAAACATCACTCTGTCAGATTAAAAATTTACACTAAAAATGTATTACGTAACTTAGTAGACATTATAATAATAAATATGTATATCTCCCCTCCCCTCTTTATCCTCTCTTCAAGCATTTTTGTCCTTATCCCGCCCAATTTACAGTAACTTAATGTTCTTAAAATAAATATTTTAAAAATCCTTGATTATTGAGTAGATGAAAATAACATTTTTATATGCATAAATTGTATGTATTTATTTGATATGTAATATTTTCTTTACTAACTTTGTATACTATGTGGAAATCTGTTATTAGTTCTGAGTTTATACACTATATCTGTTTGTTTACTAAAAATATGTATGTAGAACTGTTGATTTCCCAAATAAAATAAAATAAATAAATATAGTTTACTTGTGTTTCTTTTTTTATTACAATTCATTAAAACGCATACAAACATATAACATTTCAGGTATTATTTCAACAAATAATTCAAAATCACTTGAATCGCATTGAGAAGGTCGTAGGACTTCGAAATTGTTTAAAATTGAAAAAAAAACTGATAATATATCCATTTCGATTACCAAAAAATATGACCTTAGACAGATCGCGTGCTTATTCCAGCGTTATACCACATAATGTGCAGGTATAAGTTTATAAGGTCGCTATCCCAGATTTAAACCGAGTTTAACTCTGTGCGAGGTTTATAAGTAATACTTTTTGCTAGACCATCATTATTCTACCACTATTCTCAAGCTTAACTATACCCAATTTATAAGTAAGGCCCTTAGAGTAATAACTTTAATGAGTCGCCTATGCCGAGAAAACCATTCTATGATTTTTAACCACGATCTTAGCTACATATTACAACAGCTTACCCACCACATACCGCACACCGCATCTGAGGACATAAGTCTCCCTGGCGGTGCCCACATACACGGAAAATTTGCTCGTTGTCAAAGAAGAAAAGCTGCCCAGCATCTTTGTGCTAAAAGAAAGTAATCCAGAAGTACATAATATGCATTTCATTGGTTTGAGAAGAGAGGGAAGTGAATTTTTCACTGTCTGGGATTAAATTGATTGGACATGATCAATTCGCCGAAATGGTTACAAAACTTTTTAAAAGCCTTAAAATTCTTTTTAGAAGCCACCAGATCTGTATATCCGACAGGAACTATAACAGGGCCACGGATAGTAGCGAGAAGCTCCATTCGGTAATCATAGAGAAGGGGAAAGGGACAAGACCACAGGATGTGTTCAGAAGATTGGTTAGGATATCCGCAGCAGCACGAAGGGGAGTACATATTACAACAATAAAAATGGGCAGTAGGCACTAGCATTGATAATTGCGAGCACAAACCGAAACCGTCCATTACACGTTTGATTTTTAACTAAAAACCAAACTAAAACCAATCAGAAAATTCATAACGCTTTTGCTATATGAAATAGAGCTTAAGGGCTTCTCTAGATAATTATTATTCTGATTGTGTATGTATTTGTTCAAACTTATGTATTTAGAATTTGTACCGTGTCACAGTCATCTTTATTCATTCATTTTCGTGTTATTGTTATTATTTATTGCTACATCGGCTATTATCACAGGCAAAATAACCAGTTCACAATGGTTTCCTAGTACCGATCTTAATGAATGGTAGCGAAATATGGAATTCGAAAAACAAGGATGAAAGTAGGCTGAATGCAGTTGAAATGCGATCTCTATTTGTAAAACTATTTACGTTATGGTACTTTTCATTTGTTTTTTTTAAATATTATTATTATTGTTATGTTTCTAAGTCTTGATTATATTTGTGAAGGAAAAACTTGGTGAGATATTTTTTTTTAAATTTATAATTTTGAATTCCCGCGAAAACAGTTCATTGCATTGGTCACGTCCCTAAAACGTCACGATTTGGTTAAATTTTGAACTTTGTGTGTGACCGTTTACATTTAAATAGCACAGCGTCTTGAATCTTGACTTCACAATTGTCAAGGCCACACATGTCGCGTTTTTATAAAGGCATATTTTAAATAATTACATGTACAAAATTATGCCAAAAATTATTTCTCCACAATATATTGATTTTGAAATTACAATTGATTTTTCTTAATCCATATTTTACACATTTTTTTTGGTATTTATAGTTTGTGGTATTTCCTTATTTGATGAGTTTTGTGTTAAAACTTATCAATAAAATAAATTATTATTAAAAAGCAAAAACAAATGATCGTTGATGTGGGTGTTAATAATGTCTCATTAAAGTACGCAGATCGTATGTAAACGATGCGTGTCACAGAAAATGTCTTAGTTTATCACCTCCGACTAGAAATGCCACATTTGGCTAGTCTCGTTGGGACATTCTGGGATGAGAAGAGGAAGGAAACAAAAAAAATACCATTTTATAGTGTTTTTTTTTAATATACAAAAGAATTTCTTCTTTTTACATTTTTAGGGGCTTGATATATTATAAGTTTTATAATAGCTTAAGATAAATAATACATAAAAAAAAAAATTTTTATTTATTTATTTTTAAGAAACAAACAGTCAAAAATGATAAAATAACATTTTTTTATAAATACAGTTTGAAGACAGACCAGCAAAGTTTCTAAATAAAAATCATACTTATTATAAAATTGTGTTTCAACAAAAGGATGTGTTTATGTGTATTTGTATAAGACTAAGTGTAGATGTGTGTTTATGTGTATTAGTATGGGAGTAAATGTTCAGGAGTGTGCATCATTAAATAGTAAGTAGGATCGTATCGCAGCCAGAAATAATAAGTCTTAATTTATTTTAAAATAAATTAAGGGGTATGTAAAATATATCAATAGATGAAAAAAAAGCATTATAGTTAGAGCAAGAACGACAGAGGAAAGAGTGTTGTGCATAGTTAGTGCTACAGACTGGCAGATGGAATAAATACTTATTTTTCGTCACGCGAAAGGTCACATTAACATTAATATTAATTTTGGAGATATATATATATACATAAATACAATAGTTTGTGAACTCCGTATGTTTCAACTGAAATTATTGATAAATTATAATGTTCACCTTTTAAAGTCTTTGGTCCCGCAAAAACTTATTCATCAAAAAAGATATGCGCATAAAAATAATAATGTAAAAGTAGTTTTGGATAACCAATTAAAAATGACAAATTCATTTGTAATCGTGTTGTTTATAAAATCAAATTTGCATAATCTTTTTATTTTAATTAAAATTTATGGCTGGTGTAAAAACAGATTTATAGGAATTTCAACAGTCGTGAATCCTCATTATCATATTTCACTATTTTACTGCGTGCACTAAAATAATTATATCGGCGCTTGTAAACAGGCCTTAGTTTGTCTTATTTATTGCCTGCCCTTGATGTTATCTGAACTTTTTATTGATGTCTATTTTTAATATAGCACATCGTTAGTTATGGCTAACGGCTCACTGTAGTCTGTAGTTCCGGATATTCGGACACCGATCTGATAACTGCGTCAATGCGGAGATTTGGCGTTGGGCAGATATGGGTAACCTACAATATGTAATATGTAGTTGGATTATTTATATGGCACCATTTTTATGAAAATCATCCCAAGGGGTAACGTCTTGTTTCTGGGAAACAATACAAAATTGAAAAAAAATATTCACATGGTATGGCAATGAGAGTGGTTTTAAGGTATGGTCCATACACTAGAGTTAAATTTATGTCAGAGAAATGAAATGTCCTTGATATTATCTAAATTTTATTTACAAGTTGAAAAACAACGCTCCCCGGGCAAGAGGGTTCATGTCAAAAGTATTTAATGCAATATGGATTTCCACAAGTGCGGAACGGGAAGTGGTGATGATTTCAAGCTTGCTGAGGTGAGACTGCCTTGAGCTCAAAAAAACATTTCTATATAGGTTTAAAAATGTTTAATGAGTTGCTAGAAAGTCTCAGGGAAGCTAAAAATGTCTTGTATGTAAATGATTTTTGTAAATTAGGGATAAAGATTAATAATTTGTATAATGTGCAAATTTAGGTTAGGTATATTTGTGAAAATTACAGTGTTTTACTTGTTTGTAAATTTGAATAAATTTACAAACCTAACAAAATAAATACATTGGGTCTGGATAAAAAAATGATGATTATATTAATAGTGACAGCCACACCGGGGGGTGGGGATAACGGTATTTACAACTATGAAAAATGATATTTAGTAATGATGGGTAAAAAATATCATCAACAAAATTTTGAGGTTGTCAAAATTATTTGTTGACAAATACTGGATTTAACCCCGAGTTATTAAGATTGATATGTCACAACATATATGAAGAACATAATATATTGGAGAAAATAATATGGAAGTCTAGGCATTTACAGGGCTTATGACCTATACTTGGGTGATTTTCGTGTACGTAATACGTTTATATGCCCACTATATTTGCATCAAAACACATAAATAAATTTTATTATTCATGTACTTCTCTGAGATTGAAAATAAATGGTTAATAATACACTTTTATAAAAAATTACAAATACGTATTTTTTTCTTTGCCGTGATCGCAGATAATGATGGATGTAGTTCTGTCTATGAAATATAACAAGAACCAGGTGTGAGTGTATTTGACTCGATTGACACATTAGGTTAAAATTCTGAAAGAGGAAATCGTAACGAGATAAGTCATCGAGTCGAAAACATTTGTTCTTTTTTAAACACTGAGCGATATTCAAAATCACCTCGAATTACTGTTTTTTTATTGTTGATTTAACAACATATAAATAATGTAGCGAAATGGAAAAAGCAATGTGTGCATTTTCCCTTAGAGAAATATGTACATGTAAGTGCAATACTAACATTTATTATAAATCATACAACTTCCTCAGAATGGCTTTGGGAAAACGTTGAAATGCGCTCGGCAGATCTAAACTGCTAGTCAATAAAAGAAAAATATTGCCGATTCGGTTTAATATATTTTGCCGTTGAAATGTAAATCATTTCTGCGTAGGAATTTACGATAAAATACCGCCTTACATATCAAGCATTGAACATTTTTTATATAATATAACATCACTTATTTGTTTATAAATGTTAATAAATTAATCACTTTAATGAAGTGATAATTAAAAAAGATTTATTCAAATTTATAAACAAATGTTTTATGTAAAATGTTACACCTATCACAAAGTGGCAAAAAGTAATAAATGTTTTCCATATTAAAAATACAAAGAAACGTATTATGTACCATACTTAATATAAATCAGTATGTTCACAAATTTTGAAACCTGCAATTAAAAAAATTACCAATATGAGTATGTACTATTTTTATGCAGTCAATAGTAGGTATTTAAAAACAGCATTTATTTAAAGTAAAAAAACGGAGTATTTGCGTGTTTTATTCTTTTTCGAAAAAAAATCCAAATAAAACTTAGAATAACAAATTGACAAAACAGACTTTTGACATCGTTTCAATGCCCACATTACTATGGGAATGTAACAGAGTTATTTTCTATTTGATTGTGTGAAAAGTAAAATATTTTTTTTTGCATGAAAAATTTTATGAATTGGATGCAAATTTTCTTCAACATTTTAAATTATAGGTTTCCGAAGAAGACACTCTAATTTTCATTCAAGTTTACTCATTTTTGTACATATATTTTAATTTTACTTTCTTACTATTAGAAAATAAGAATCAAGTTGGGGTAGAGTTGGATTCAAACCTCAAACCTTCGAGCTATAAGTCCGAGGTACTAGCCACGGGATCACAACCCGATTCATATTTATAATAATTTTGATTTTAAAATTACTCCACACATGACGTCACTTGTTCTCTTTGGTGAATTGTTGTGACACTTAAAAGAAGAGGATCGTCGCTGTCAAAATAAACTTAACGTTAAAAAAATGGCTTTCTGAAAACCGGAAACCCATCATAAAACGTGTCAGCGCAGTAATTGATCGATGGATTTACAAGAACTTGTGACGTCATTCAAAGTAGTTAAGTTTATTTTTTATTTTTTTATTTCTTATACGTTTTTGAGAAACTTCGTCATACAATTTAATACAATAATCCCGCAACGCTAATTTCTTCATTGAATATAAGTCGTTTATAATCGTTAAAATCACAATCAGGGCGTAGAGTGCCTAGAAATAAGATTTTGGTTTATAGAGCATAATTTATAGTATTTATATTAAATGTCTGAGGAAGTTATTAATAGCTTTATCCACAGAGGTATGTCTACACTAAAACATCTTTACCTTCCCTCCATATCTTGTGGGGTGGCAGATTTAGTGGAGCATCCACCGCCCCCGACCATCCGTCTTCGCACCCGCCCGACCTACAGTTATGTATTGCTGCCCAACCCTAACCCCATTTTTCATTCAGGATAGCGGGAAAAATCGTGGCTTGGGTCACCCCAATTTCGAAAGAAATTATTCAAATGTGCCTAGTCAGTACAGCTGGTGACAACAAAACTCTTTTCATTTTTAATAAAAAAATGTTTGATATGCATTACAACATAGATAGAGAAGATTTTTTACAAGGGAATATGGATATCTAGGGATTTACAGGTATTATGAATTGTCGTTGGCTGTTTTAAGTTATCACTTAAGACACTGTGTAACATTTGCCATTGAGCCTTTGTTTAGATATCTATAATTTTACTGTTAATTTTTGCCGTTATTGATGTGGGTGAGACAGATAATAAACGACAATAAATTTTGGAATCTTCCTAGGGAGTCAATTCGAGGATTGAATCTATAATTAAAGAAGTTCAGTGGTATTAAAAATTAAATGTTTTTTTATGGACCATCAAACTAAGCAAAAAAAAATGAGCCGTATTATAATAGCTATATTTTTTTAATGTTTTGTTATATTAAAATTACGCCCCCCATGACGTCACGAGTTCAAGTCGGAACGTTTTCCTGACATTTAAAAAGAGAACCCCGTAGGTACCTGTCAAAACACACTAAACGTTGAAAGATATGGCTATCCGTAAATTGATATTTATCACAAAACACAAAACAACGCTATAGTTATTGATTCTTGTACGCCTGAACCTCTGGCGTTTCAAAGTAGGTAATTTTTATTTAAACCATTTCTTTTTCAGAGATTTTCGAGAAACTTCACAGTACAATTAAATGCTCTGATTTTTATTACGTTTAACAAAACATTTTTTATTTCGAATTTCCCGTAGCACTAACTTCATCATTGTATTGAATATTCTCAAAATATTGTTAAAAATAATATTCTCTAAACACGTACGAATTGTGTGGCTGTATGCACTACATAGAATATTTGACTTATGACTTTACAAATAAAACTGTGGCGTATCACTTCAGTTAATCAACATAATGCTTTTATATTTAAAATATTTAAAGTCATTTAAGACATTTTTTGTGAACAGGGCCCTTGACTGGTAATCAGAGGTGCCTTGGTATAATTCCTGGATCGAACTTTTGTTTAATATAATATTAACCGGGTATTATCCCTGTAATTTTTTTACATACTCTTCTACACGACAATCAAGTTAAACCAAAAGATGTGTCATATGATCAAACACAAGTCGGTCATTAATTTTCTATTCATAAGCCGGAGGATCGTTTTTTTTTGTCTTGTTTGGCTATTCTTGAATAAAAAATGTCTGCCTTAAAACAGGTTTCGCTAAGTTAGGCAGTCAGTACATGTGTATCTCAGAGAAGTCAATAAAATACAATAATATTAAAAGCCGAGAGAAAAGTTATGTAAGGCCAAGACTAGCGTTATCGACAAAACCAAGAAAGGAGTGTTTTGTTGGTTTAGATATGTAGAGCGAATGGATAGCGAAAGAACGGGCAAAAAAAATACAATGCGAATGTTGATGGACGCAAAAAATGTGGTAGACCGAGAATGACATGGCATAATCAAATCCAACAAATATTTCAATATTGACATGTCAAAAGTCAGAATAATCGGAGGGCATGTGTGAGAATGTAGAGTGTAGAGTGATATAGCGTAATATCTTCTCTGCCTATCGATAGCCCTACGATAGTTTGTTGTTTGTATGCTTGAATATTAAAATGTGTTGAAATAGGAAAAAAGTGTAGTTAAAACTTTTTTCTTTTATCGTGTAAATTATATATTTATCTCTTAATTTACACGATTTTCTTCATAACCGAAAGATTTTCTCAGTCTTAAAAAACCTTGACATTATCTTTGTAATATTTAATTTTAGCATATTCAGGCAGTAATAATGATAACTGATGCGGGTTCTGGATGTTGATAAATAATTTTCTAGTTGTATTAATTTTTATCGTCTTAAAACCGATCCTGTAAAGTAGTTAGTAAAAGGCTCTATAGGAGAAGAGAGTACCAAGCGTTTGAGGAGGTTGCGCCGCCTCTAGTTACCAGGGTAAAGATCTCTCTCTTGAGATTAATAAAGACGTTTAAACCACTCGCCTGCTGAGTTATGATGGCTCCGTTAGTTACACGAGGAGATAATTCCCGGTGAAATATGGAGCTCTAAGAAGCCAGCGAATTGAGGCGTTAAACGAATTTATTAAGGCCTTATCAATGATTTGAGATGCAGAACAAATTCGTTCTCCTTCTCATGGGGTGATAAAAAAAAAAACATGTAAGCAACAAGATTGAAAAATTAAATTCCGATAGGTCAAATTTCAATAAAATCCAAGAGTATAAAAAAATATTCGTTAGTAATATGTATCTTTTTTAGGCACTATTATATCCACAGCATAAGTATCAGAAAACAAAACGCAAAATTTTTAAGATTACACTTGCATTATTAAAAAAACCAACGTGAGGACAATTTTATTTATTATTCAGTTTGCAAAATTGAACATAGACCTAACAAAAACTGAAAAAAATATTCATATTAACAACAAACCATCACGCCGTTTCCCCGTAAGGGTATTTTTTGCATACAGATCTCGCTTCCTCTACATTCATACATCTTCTCATGCTCGCGCGCCGAGTATTCCGATTTTTAACACGTCTATCGAGTATTTGTTGAATTTGGTCATGCCATGTCTTTCTCGGTCATCCTCGTTTTCTGCATCCATCAACATTTGCATCGTAAATATTTTTAGCTATTATTACGCTGTCCATTCGCTCTACACGTCCAAACCAACGCAGAGTTCCTTTCTTGATTTTGTCGATAGTGCTTATTTTAGCTTTACATAATGTACGAATCTAAAGATTTGTGCATCTATCGTACAGAGGTTTATCACACATTTGCCTGAAAGATCGCATTTCGACAACATTCAGCCTACTTTCATCCCTGTCTTTCCAAGTCCATACTTCGCTTCCATACATCAGAGTCGGGACTAAGATTCTATTGTGAACTGTGCTAATTTTACCCTTTGCGACAAACATTTATTTGCCAAGATTGATTTAAGTGTACCAATCACTCTGTTCCCGGCTCTCACCCTCCTTTCAATATCTTTCTCAGTCATTCTATCTTTAGTAAACATACTTCCCAGACTTCCATACACAAATTCCTCTACTTATTTTAGTATAATTCCATTCACAGTGATTTCACATTTAGTCATGCATTCCTTTTTTTTTAAACCATCACATTCGATTTATCGACATTCTTCAGCAAATCGCTTCCCTTGCATACATCGTAGACCTTTATTACCAACAATTGCAGTTCCTCTTTGTTGTTAACAAGACAATTGACAGTAAAATCACCCATTTTTGCTCCCATTTTGAAGCCTTTCAGTTCTTTCATGCAGTTATCGATAAACACGTGGAACAGAAATATTTATGAACATAAAATTCTGTTTTTTTTTATAGTATAATACTTTTTTGGTATATGGACAATGGACATTTATTTGAACTATAGATCATAGGTTCCTAACTGACATGTGATTTGTAGCTGCATTACTTGTTGTACTCTAAATCATTTAAATATTTAGTAAACAAATTTACTTGTGATATAGACATTTTTAAAACAAAAATTATTAATTTAAAACGTTTTTAAATGCATTGTTTAAAACTAATTACAACAATCACAATAAAACTTTCTTTATGGTGCAATTCTTTTTCTGTTTTTGATGTGTATTATTATTATCTTCTCTCTTTCCGAAATTAATTTATCAAATATTTTTGTGTACCATATATTATATTATTATCTTATATGTACTTACTGTAAACTAATATTTTTTATTTGTTTTTAACATTAACTTGTTAGTAACATTTTTTTATACGCATTAATCTATTTATACTTTTTTTTTTAATTCTTTACAAGCTATTAACAATTTGCTTTTTCATTTTAACATTTTTCTTTTTCTTTTTTATGATGCGAAGTTTTACTTTTTATTTTACATTGCATTATGCCTTTTTTTTCTACATGTATACAAAAAAAAAGTGTTGTTAATTTTTAAAAATATTACTCACTATGTTTGTAATTACCAGTTTAATTTTTGTAAATGCCCCCTGGGCGTATTGTTAAACTAAATAAATAAATAAATAATTATTGAAATTGAGCGTATTTGGAAACAGGGCACTCAAATCCAACGCCGATGCACTCTGTAGCTTTAAAGCTTGTTGGGATGTTTACTGTACAGCGCCCTTGCAGCAATTTTTACAAAAAGAGCGCTGTATAAATTATCCAGAATAAATAAATTCATTAAATAAATATAGCCACAGTTGCCAAGTCATCACTGAAAAGATAATAATTTCTTGTTGGCTTTTCTACCCTATAAGTAGCAGGAATTGTAAGCTTAATGAATACCCACATACACTTTATTTTTTACAGAGAAAAAATAACTTCACATTTCAATTGAATAGCAACGAATGACATATCCCCGTGACGTGTGACTATACAACCCTTGTCGCACGATATACCTCTAGTGACGCACTAATTGCGTTACCGTGTCACTTGTCTAGAGTGCCATAGGTACTTCACGGGATGTGAAATGGATTTTAAAACACGTTGGCTTTTTAATATAACGCAATCGTCTACTAATTGAAAAGACTGAATGGCAAAGGGCTTGTTAAGAAAATACCAATGGAACATGTTTGCATGCAACCGGCATGAAAAGGCGAGTAATTATTTTTTGAAAAGTAAAAGTGGAATTATTTACACGTCAGTTATTTATTATTTAATTATTTTTTGCTTGATTTTGAGTTTGGTTTTGAGTTTGGTTTGGTTTTGTTGTGAGTCCGAAAAATTTAGACAAACTCAAAACATTGTTGATGAATACACCTGGTCCAAGAAGAAGCATAAAAATTGAAAAATATTTTCATACGTACACGGGTGAAATAATTCAATTAAATGAATCTAACCGACAACAATAAAGGTTTCTCTTAGAGCTCTTTAATTTCACATACGTCAACAGAAGAAAGAATCAAAGGAATCTTCTTCCAAGTCAGACCCTCAATGCTGAGGATCGTGATCACTATGAACACTTCTGATTAGTCTGATTCACTCCAGTATGTCCTCAGCCCGACGAATTGACTGATCAAATTTTAGCCCCGTAGCCACCTTTATTTGGTCAGTCAATCTATATTGGATTCTACCCCGGCTTCTCCTACCTTCAACTTGGCCAGACATTATTGCCTTTTCTAGATTTTCCGGCTCACGTCTAGCAATATGTCCAAAGAAAGACATCAAAGGAATACACGTGTTCAAATATAGGCAAAATAGTGAATGTTACCCAGTGTGAAAGCTGAAATATCTTTTCAGAATTAAGGAAATCCCAAATAATAAGGCCGAAGTCAACAACTCTTGTGGTCTGCCGGTGGCAACATACTGTCTTGAAACTATGTCACTCACTGCTAGAAGTGTTCACAAAATTAAGTGCACTCAGCGGTCTATGGAAAGACAAATGTTGGGCGTCTCCTTGAGAAACCGAATAAGGAATGAGGAGATAAGACGCTGTACATAGTTGACCGATAGCACAGAAAGAGTAGAAAGACAAAAATGGCAGTAAACGGGTCATGTGGCGAGACAAGAAGTCGATAGGTGGACCCTCAGAATACTAAACTGGAGACCCTATGAAAGTAAAAGGAAAGTAGGGAGACCACCGAGGAGATGGACTGACAACGTCCTCGAACTCGTGGGCCATGGATAGAAACAGAGTGCCCAGGATAGAAGAATATGGAAAAAATTGGAAGAGGTCGATATCGAAGAAGAAGAAGACACGGCGTTTAAAATGGCCACTTAAACCAGTAAATGACAGGTTATAAGTCATGTGGATGCCTAGACTTCTATATTCTCTTCTGTAAAATATTCATCATCTCTGTTGTAATATGTAAATATTAACAGCTCCCTAGGGGGTTGAATCCAGCCCTTGTCCACAAAAATTTGAACAAACTCGAAACGTTGTTTTTCAGAAAGTAACTTATCATTACAACATTTCTGTGGTGATTAGGTAAAGGGAGACGAGTAACAAAAATACGAAATGGAATTAAGTATGACATACGACTTTTTTTTTTCTCTACAAGGTGAAAGGAGATGATTCATGCAGAAAAATTATATCTTGATATATTGGATAGAAACATAGAGTTAAGTCACATAATGCATAAAGCAACACGCATTTGGAGATAAGTCAAATTGTCCCCATTTGCATATTTCTCTTTTGATAATTTTGCAATGGAAAAGGAAGACCAGTTGAATTGTCTCTGTTCGCTTCGTCATTATATGGGTTCATTCTGTTGTTTGTGATCACATGACGTCGATTGTCTACTATTAAAATAAACTTGAACGTGATCAGCTCTGTCAATTATTTTTTCGAACGCGAAACAGGTCATAAGCCCTGTAAATGCCTAGACTTCCATATTCCCTTCTTTAAGGTATTTTCCATCCCTGTTGTAATTTGTTAATCTTAATGACTCCCAAGGGGGTGAAATCCAGTCTTTTGTTTACAAACATTTAAACAAATCTAAATATTGAAATAATTCCGATTTAAGCAACTTTTTTTCAACTTAGTTACATTGATGATTTTTTTTCTCTCAAGGAACAAATAAGCTTCAAATGTCATGTTTAACTCAAAATTGTAAATTTTATGGTAAGTGACTTTTACCTGAATGGCGACGATATTATGCATGTAGGTAGATTAAAAAAATTATTTTTAATTACAAAATAATCTATTAGCCATTTTTCTATTATTTCAATGACGATGTTATTTAAACGCCAACTAAAAAAAAATACCCAAACAAGATATTTGTCAAGGAATCATTTATATGCTAATGCTACTCTAAGTTTTTGCAGGAAGCAATAACAATAAACAATAATAAAAAACGAGGCGAATAATTGAATTAAAAGAACGATCAAATAATACAGCGTTCCAAACAGGTCATTTAAAATATCAAATTGAATCACCATTGAATAAAACGTATGCAGGGAATGACTATTCGAAATTCAAGTGAGATTTCTTTAACTTAATACGTGTAGGTACGAAAATGGCACATTTTTAGGAATCTTAAAAAAAAAAACAGAATAAATTATTTAAATATCTTATAATGTAAGGTTTACAACATTGATTTGTGTACCTAAACATTCAAACATCGATGCTAATGAGCAGCACAGGTGATAAATTGGCAAGGTTGGGAGCTGAGATAGCCCCAATAATAATAATAACAATATGTGGCTGATTTAAATAGTGCCATTTTTGTAAAAAATCACCTCAAGGGCGCTTTACAATTGTATACCTAAACATACATTCTAACTAAACTAAAGTGATATATTATATTTCCAGATTTAAAATTGAGGGTATGATAGTTTAAAGAAGTGGGATTTTAGTTGGGATCTGAACTGACTGGGACTGTCGATGATTCGTAAGTTTGAAGGCAATTGGTTCCAGGCAGAGGGGCCGGCAACGGCAAAAGCACGATCTCCAAATCTAGTGTTTGGGGAGCGAAGGATTTCGACAAGCTTTCCTCTTCATAAATCCTGACCTCGGGTCCCATTGAATGTTACCTAAATGTGCTACTTATCACGAGCTAAGTTCATAGGCCGGAAGCAGAACCTCATGCTCTATCAAAAAGCACCAGGTCAGCACCATGGAAAAGAACTGACAAATAGTACTCGCAAATGTTTGCTTTTGATTTAATGAAGCTCATCCGAAATCAATGAGGGTTATCACTAGAGCCCTCAGAGGGCACTGCATATTGAACAAACACCTTGCTGGAATGAACTTATCCGAAACTTCTTGATGAATGTTCTACAGTGCATATAAGGAAACACCTATACACGTTCCATGTGAATCTTATCCTTTACGTCATAAAATAAGTCGCATTCTCGAGGATGCTAGAGAGCTTGCTCCTTACCTGATAACCCGACATTTCACAGATTTGGGCTTGGAGGGGGAGATTTTGCGAAATGAGAACTCTCATTTTTATCGCAGTAGCTAGGCTCTTTAAAAACCTGGGCTTGGAGGGTGAAAACTATTCATGGAGACCCGTGACATATACATCTATCGCAGTGACGTCAAGAGCTTGTATAGCACTGATCCTCTCCGCTCTCCCTTAAATAATATGAATAAAAATGCGCGGGTTCGAAATAACCCGGTATAAAAATGCAATTAAAAATCATACATTAATTTAACAATGCGTAATAGTAAAATATTATACTGGTCGATTTTGGAATCCCCACATCGCTTTTTTATTTAGTGAATACGAGCGAAAGGTATAAGCAAGGGAATGGCGATAGTGTATTTTGTAAGTATTTTGCTGTCGTGTTGCATTTTTTAATTAAATAAAGGTTCAGTACATAGAATTAAAAATAGTCCAGAAGCCGCATACGCACATCAAACAGAAGGCGACTTAACTACTCATAAATGAATAGGTTTACGTTTTGACCCATTTGTTTCTTTGTAGACGTCGCTCAGTACGAAACTCCTGATTTGAATTAGACTATGCCGTGTTGTGTCCTTTTAAAGTGTAAAAATATTGCTAGGATCTTAAAAAAACAGGATAGGATCACATTTCATGTGTAATTAGCGAATGAATGTGTATATAATAAATGCATTACTTAAAAATTTAATTATTTTTCCATCTGTCAGATTGTCGAAGAAAGAAATGAATATTTCGTTAATGTTGCCAGGGTAGTAAATTTTCTTACCCTACTTTGCTCATCTAATGAGAGAACTAATGAAAATTGGACCTCGGATAAAACAACTCTGTGGTCAAATCTGAACGACATTATCTTTAAAACATCAAATATGATTTAACATGATATAAAAATATCCGTTTTATGTAAATAAAATTTGTTTTATATGTTAAGTTTAAATTCATTAATTCAACTACTCTTATTAAATGACCCTTTACTAATCTACTCTGTTGTGTCAATCAATATTTCCGAGTGCACAATAAAATATTAGAGAAATTAACAGATTGCTTTTTTTTTTACCTCACATTAGTGTTATAATTATATTTTTCCCATCGTGCAACATTACGCAGCGATATTATAAATGCGCGCGGTGAAAGTGAAGCACAGTGGGGGATACAGAGAGTTTTCGGTGTATTCAAAAATTATCTACATAGATGCACTGCAATAAAAGCGCCAATGCACATTGCACAGCTGGGTTTTGATACGCAAATGATAAATTCATTGAATAAAAAAATACTGAGATGTTAATATTATGTTTTATTCAATGTATTCGTCTGTCAAAAGGAACATGAAATATCGCCACTTCAAACATCCCGTTGACCGGTAGTTGACTCATTTAAATAATGAATATAAATATTCTTACAGCACCCCATTCTCAATGCTGCCAACTCCCCCCGACTGATATACGCTGACAGGCAAATTGATGGCCAGAATTAGTTAGTCGGAAATGTTCTAATGCGATAAACATACGTTTTAAATCTTCTTCCCACGTCTAACGTCACGTCCGGAATTCACACTCGCGATCGTAATTCAAATTAAGAATATCTCTTGACTTGAAACATTAAAGTTTGGATATTAATCAGCAGATGGCGTTAGTGGGCGTTCGGGGAAGCGTTAGTGTTCGGCTGGTAATCAATTTTGACCTTTTTGGAAGATTCGATAATAACGCGGGGCTATCAAGCGCTGCCGAAATATATACATATGTGTCATAAAACAACAATTCGATATTTTCATAGCACTATAAAACATCGTTATTTTAAAACAACACGCGATTCTTTTATTTTTGTCCGCTTCGAGTCAAATCGACACATTGACTTGGCCTACCGTGCAAGGCCTATGTGTAGGTGGATATATGTATGAATATATATATACAGGATGTTCTTTAAACTCTGTCACATACGAAACCACGATGATCAGTATGAGCAAGAAGACATATTGGTTCATTAAAATATTTTTTTAGAATGACTAAAATCATAAAAAATAAAATATAGAAAAAAAACAAATGGTTGCTCACTTCTGCAATTTTCTGTTCTATATGTATAAACATGTAGGTTTATGTATCTAAATGTATTTTAATTCTTTTTATTCTAACATTTTTCTTATATCCATATTTTTTATCTTTTTTACTATGCAAAGTTTCACTTTTTATTTTGCATTGTAGAATTCTTTTTATTGTTTCTACTTGTGTACAATTTATTTTTTAATTGTGTTGTTTATTTTTGAAATCATTACTTACTATGTTTGTATTTACCTCAATATTTTTTGTAAATGCCCCTTGGGCGTATTGTAAAATCAAATAAATAAGTAAATTAATACATGCGTATGTATGTGGTATGTGTGTATATGTATGTATATTATGTGGGTGCACGGTGCACACATGTTTGTGTGTGTATGTATATATACGGATATATAAATAAACGTATATATTAGTATGCCTTGGCACGGGTCTTTTCCTACTGCGCATTGATCAAAACAATGTAAACCTACGTAATTAATAAATAAAATATTATAATAAATTTTGTGCGAGAAAGATAGAATTATGAATAATTTTCATAATTCGAATGCTATAAAATTCACTCTGACTTTTTCTGTTTTGCTTACCTACTCATAAAAAATACCTTCCGTTTATTTATTAATTTTCTCTGACTATTTCAATTCAATTTTACAACACATTTAATTATGTACCTACTTACTTATTGTGTGTTTTTTTAAATATCTATAAAGCATCATGTCATTTGAGACATTTTTATTGTTGTTAATTTAAGGACTTACTTATTAACTTGTTATACCATAAAACTATTTAATTTTATACATGTCATGTAAAAGCCCTTTTGTATATAGACAATAAATAAATATATTAACACTAACCATAAACAGTATCGTCACTCGTTCAACAAAATCGTTTTCCTCTACGTATTGCTGTCGCATTAGACTTAAATGCGTTGTACATTTTTTTATTTAAACATTATTATCTACTATTATTATTATTGATAAACATATGGACCATCATTTTCGTAATATAATGCCTCAAGGGCGCTTTACAAAGATATTCTACAAATAATTCCATGAATAAAATACTTTAATTTTAACTTTTATTTTTTTAAATTTCAGTACAAAAAATTACTTTGTTATCACATGCTACGGATTTATTCTAGTGATTTAGAGAACAAGTAGGTTTTAAGTTTTTTCCGAAACATTACTTCACTCTCACAGTTTCGCACTTCTGCCGGGAGAACATTCCATGCTATAAGGCCTGCGATTGAAAATGCGCATTAGGATTTTGCCAGTACTGTCTTGATAATTTGATGTACCTCTGTGATTTGGTATGGATACGTATTGTTTTTCTTCTGATGCTTGAGTGCATGTTGTATGGAGCAAATTATTTTAAGGTTTCCTATTTGTATTTGGATTTTGTGTCGTTGTTTGATTTGTTTGTATTACTACGTTCTTTTTCCTTTCCGAGGCGGGATCTGGAGCGTGCGGCCGCGGTTTCAATTTGGAACTAACACTGTATTCCTTCACTGTCATACTGGGAAATTAGAAAAAGGTGATTGTGCTGACCATGTGTATTTGATTAATTACAAATTGACAATACTGCTTTGTTTTGTTATTTTCGCGGTTTGATTGTAAACAAATATTAGGTATTCGCTTAGTTAGTTTTAAAAAAAAGATAATGCCATACAAAACTAAAAAAAGAAGCCAACCTTTATGAACAGTTTCAGGAAAGGGGTGGATGCTTTCATTGATCTAAACGTTAAACTTCTGTCAGCTAGGTTATCTAGAATGCGTAGTTCTCTTAAATGTTCCAGAGCAGAGAT
Source organism: Micrasema longulum (assembly GCF_059751315.1). Taxonomy (NCBI): domain Eukaryota; kingdom Metazoa; phylum Arthropoda; class Insecta; order Trichoptera; family Brachycentridae; genus Micrasema; species Micrasema longulum. The sequence continues at coordinate 160,703 of NW_028278133.1, read as the reverse complement.
GTGCAGTGACTTGCAGCCGAAAAATATCTTAATGTAGAAAAAGCATGGCTAAATTTTAATTCATTAAATGTCAATAAATCCAAAACTAACTTTATTCCATTTCAAATCAGTACTAGAAACTAATCACAAAATGCTTATCTAAACACTAAAATACATAATTAAAATTTGTCTTCAAATTGCTTATTGCAATTGCCAACTATTGGATATGGATAATAATGAAAGTAGGTTCAATGCTGTCGAAATGCGATCCCTTGGGCAAATATGTGATAAAACAATGTATGATAGGTGCACAAATGTCGAGATCCATGAATTCTACAAGGCTGAGACATGCATTATCGACAAAATCAAGAAAGGATTGATTCGTTGGTTTGGACACGTAGAGTGAATGGACAGCGAAATAACGGCTAAAAAGATCTACGATGCGAATGTCGATGTATGCAGAAAACGAGGAAAACCGAGAAAGTCATGGCGCGATCAAGTCTATCAAATACTTGAAGATGGGCATGTCAAGAGTAGGAATAATCGGCGTGCGTGCATGAGAAAATGTATGAATGTAGAGGAAGCGAGGTCTGTAAGCAAAATACAAAGTAATTTGGTATGCTATCTTATCTGCGGGGAAACGGCGTGATGTTTTTTTTGTTTGTTTGGATAGGGCAGACAATGTGAAATACTTAGGACATAAATTTAAAGTGGAAACAGCCGATTGAAATTATTGCAAGTAAACTTTAAAGACTAACGTTTATATTCAAAACAATTTATATTCTAATTAATATAAAAGAGCTTTTAAAGATAAACTTTTATTGTGTTCATCAATTTTGGAGAACGGTATAATCGGATGGGGCGATGCGAGTGACACAGATATGGTGTATTTGTTGCACAAAAATCCATAATTTAAATAATACATACATTCTCAATACGGACATCTACTGAAGAAATATTCCACAAATCACAATTTATGACACTAAAGCAATTATATGCTAAAACAATACTCGCTTTTAGATTGAAAAACTAATCTTACTAGAAACGAAAGACATTATCTCAAAAATTAAACACATACAAATAATATAATTACTAGATCCTCAACGCAAAGACAATTTATACAAATACAAACTATAACCACTTTCGGCCAAAGGGATTTTGAGTATTATGCTGTTAAAATTTATAATCTACTTCCACTGTCGTAGTGCTCTGAAAGATCTTATATAACATATAAATATTTAACCTTCACCTACATTTTAGAGTAAAGTTAATTGAACATACATATTAGTAAAGCGAAAAGTTCTGATTTTTAGAAAAAAGCTAGTTGTGTTAAAATTTTATAATACAGAATGAAGCCGACATTAATCAGTTGACATGCACCAAATTTCTCATTTGAAAATGATAAATCATCGAAATTGCAGATTAGGAAGTTTAAAATGGGGGAGCTTTCAGAAATAATGATTTATTCTGTTGTAGGTATGGCTCAGATTGTAGGCTTCATCTCATTTACACACGATACGAACCCTCATAAATAACATAGCCAACTTGTCTGCTTTAATTTGATGTTGAGACTTTGAAATGACACCATGTTTGCGACTTTCGGAATATACATTGAACTTTTATTTAATTTTCAATTTTTTTTTCATGAAATCCGTATTTGTTTTCATCCAGATTAGTTATAATTAAAGTCATTTTTTTTTGTAGCTAAGTCCTTTAAAAACAAAGTCTATAATAAGAGGATAAAAATAAAAATTAATCATGTAAGTGTAAATTAAAACCAATAATACACTTATTTTATGTTGTATTAAAATTCTTCTGCATTAATGCTAATTTACGTCTCCAAATACACATTTTAAATAAGATAATATCTCTCACAAGTTTTTATAAAAATAAATGAATATACCCGTCTTACAAATAGCTGTATTAAATCTTATTGATTTATTTCATCGATTTTCTTATCGCGTTGACGCCGCTTTAATATAATTAATATGTTTATACGAAAGCGCCCGCAAAACTTTCCCATTGAGCACGTGATTGGCTCATAATTCACAGTGTTTCCCTTCGGCAGTCTCCGGTAACAGCCGACAGGAGCCGAGCAGCTGCCCGTCGACTTGAATTATATCCGCTCAAGCGTCGCGAGATAAAAAGCGTCCCGACGCCGCGAGACAGAAGGCACTTGCGTCGTTTACGCCCGACGCCGATGCCTCCTATCCGTGTAATTCCATTTGAAACTAAAAGCCTAGACAAATTAGTAGCGAGCTTCGGCTAAATATAAAAGACTCCGGCTATAAAACGGAGCTCTGGGAATACTTACATTGCGAACTGCACTCGAGGAAATAAGTTTTATAATTTACGCTCAGATTTAATTACAAACGTGTTCTTTACGCTGTCGTCTGTAGAATCAATTAGACACTCTAATTTTCTTAGTATGAAGATAAAAACGTATGCGTAAAATATACAAGTAAAATTTATTTATAGACGTGTTTACTAATAATAATTTTGAACAAAAACATGTTGTCGCCAAATTTGTCACGCAGTAAATGAAGGATTTCACGTAGTACCCATGGGTATACGTTTGATCAACTGATTAATTAAGTAAATTTTAACAATGGCTTGAATGAATTCGTAGCATGTGATTACAAAATAAATTGTTTCAATTAAATTACAGATTTAAAACCTTCAATCCAATTTATTTATCCACAGAATTACTTAGTAAAGCGCTATTGAGGTATTATATTACGAAAATAGAGCTTTATAATTTATAAATAATAATAAAAATTGGAAAGCATTATTCGAGTGTAAGGTGTTGTATTATTAATTATATTATTAAGTTTCGTTGCAGAGCATAAAAAAATATAGAAAAAAAAAATCTGAAAGGAGAGAGTATCGTTACCAATGGAAAATTATAAAAATTATTACAAACCTACATTAGCAAACAAATATTTATCGCAGGAGGCAAAACTAGCAGTTCACAATGGAGTTCACAGCGAAGTATGGATTTGGAAAAATAATGATAAAAGTAGGTTAAATGCTATCGAGATGCGATCCCTCAGGCGAGTGTGTGGTAAAACGATGTATGATATGTGCAAAAATGTCGAGATCCGTGAACTGTGTAAAGCTGACACATGCATTATTGACATCAAGAAAGGGGTGCTGCGTTGGTTTGGACATGCAGAGCGAATGGACAGCGAAAGAACAGTTAAAATGCGAATGTTGATGGATGTTGAAAATAAGAAAGACCGAGAAAGACATGGCACGATCAAGTATATCAAATACTTGAAATTGAACATGTCAAGTGAAGAAATAATCGGCGTGCGTGCACGAGAAGATGTATGAATGTAGAGGAAGCAAGGTCTGTTTGCAAAAATAGAGTGATATGGCGTTCTATTCTCTCCGTCTACTACTATGGGGAAACGGTGTGATGGTTTATTTAATTGTTTGTTTTATTTTTGAAAAATTATATCACGACAAAAAAAAAACAGTTTTCATCGAAGGTCTAGGATATATTTTAGTTTGAATTGTGTAACTTTGCTTTAGTTAAATTTTAATATCCTTAAATAAATAAAAAAAACGTACTGTTTTGACCACTTATTTTTTATATTTTCTACAGACAGGTTTCAAAGCTGCACAAGCTTCTTTAACAGGGTATTTTAACAGTGACAACTAGATATTACATCGAAGCATATGAAGCTTATAAGTCAAGTCTTTTTGTCATGTTGATCTTGTAAAAAAATATAATCCATATGCTTCGATGTAATATTAAATAATTACCAAAAAAAAAAACGATACAATTCATTAGTTTATCATGCCTATGATAAAAAAGCTTGAGTAGCCTTGAAACTTAATGATTTATATATGAATATGAATTTTAATGTTTTATATTTTCAGACTTCTCAATTTGAAAAAAGCTGCTAGTATTAATTTGATTTAAATGCCATCTTTTATTTATATGTTATTACTTTTACTTACATGTATTTATGAATATTATTATGTTTGCAACTTAAATGTAATAAGGACTAAGTGCAATTTATATCAATAAAAAAAAAGTCAGTATTTTATTTTTAGGACCACTTCCAGTTGACTTCTTTCGATTTTTTTTACCCGCTCTTTCGATTCAATTTTTTTTAAATTAAAAATTTTGTTCCAAAAACGAATAAAATTTTAATGTTTGGAGCCTATGTAAAAAACTAAAATATGTTATATGTAACTACTATGGGGAACTGGATATCAAAATGACATAAACGGACTACAAAGACAGCAAAATAAAATATTTAAGTTAGTATATGACCTTCCCTATCTAACAGTAACTAGAGAACTTTTAAAACGAACTAAGCAATCAAATATAACTGAACTTTTTTAACTAGAATCAGTTAAATGTACCCATAAATTAGCTTCTAATGTAATTGTAGACAAAGAAGTTAAACTTAAAAAAAATAGTAGTAAACATGGACAAAATACGAGTATCAGAAAAATATCATAAACAACCTTCTAAAACGAGACAAAGACAGTCGAGACTAATAAACCAGGGACTGAAATTATACAATAAACAATCAGACAAAACTAAACAAAAGACTAAAAAAAAATATCATTATCAACAGAGTATGAATAAAAATATATATATATTTTTTCTAATATGAATTTAATAACCCGTAAGGGTTAATAAATAAATTTTTGAATAAAAAAAATAAATTGGTAATTTATTTTTTGAGGAACTTGTAATATTTTTTATTTATTTACATACAAAAGTTTATTGTACATTATTTGGGACATAAGTCTAAACTCCATGGGACTAAAAGTCCTGTGTTGAGATAGGACTAACAATTAGTTAACACAGACACATGAGAATATCACCACAAATATAGGATCAGAAACATTTTTAATTTTTTTGAAATACATATACGTGGCACATCAATATGGTAAACAGTAAACTCAAACATTCGGAAAATCATCAAGGAGTTTCCTACTCAAATCCCTCCCACTAAGGAAAATCCAGTCCTTAACTACTTTCTTGAAAATAGTTTTTTCCTTGAGAGCTTAATACGCTCTTTTAAAATATTGAACACTCTCGGTGCGATAAATGAGAGAAATCTCTGAGAAAAATTTGTGCGGGTATGGTGTATGACATAATTCATGCTCTGGGAAAACCTCGTACGGACATTTTGCTGATACTTCTCCTTATTGTTCGACCAGAAGTGTGTAAGTGCTTCTTTTAGACACAGTTGTCTCATATCCAGCACCTTAATTTCATCAATGAAAAATTTATTAAATCAGTGCAAGCAAATGAAATTCAATGAAATATTTTATGTCAATCAGCGCAAACTGCATTAAATTTTTTAGTGCAATTAAAACAGTAGATTTATCTCGGCCGTCATTTTTTATTACTTGTTAGTTTCTCAAGTCGAGTAATGTTGCAACCGTCTACTGCAGTCCGTACGGAATGCCTTGGCTGTCTAATAATGCAATTAAATAATTACTTTGTAACGTATTCATTATACTGACAATTAGAATGCAAGAGCATTTGCCAAGTATGGTACATGGTAAGAATGATATAAAATATTATAAAGATCGATGCAGTTGACTAGTGCGATTGCGAAAGAGACATAATAAGACGATAATTTGTAATTATAAGTTAACTTTACATGACTTTTTATTACTTTAGCTCCATAAAAAATAAAGTCTGTATTCCGTTTCCCCTGGTTGCTCACAAAAATTTGAAAAAAATGAAAGCAAATCGCAATACACATGCAATAATTATTTCCTTAGATCTAAATCTGTTGCTACAGCAAGGGAAAACATTTTTGAGAAGGGATTATGGAAGTTTAAGCATTTACAAGGCTTTTATGTTTAAACATCCATATTTTCTCAACTCTTCATTCTGTTGACTTTTGTGAAGTAAAAGAGCTGAAACCCTTTATTATGTAACAAAGTTTGAGTGTGTTCAAATGCTTGCGCTGGATTTCCTCCCTAGGGATTTGTTCAAATTCAAATTTGCTGCAACAGAGTGGGAAAACATCTTCGAGAAGAAGAAGAAGAATGAAAAATACTAAAACATATTATATCTCAATGATTGACACGTATTTCCCTAATACATAGGTCCGTCGGATAACTTAAAACCATTGCATTAAGAGATTTGACCACTGTCCAGCAAAGCTTTTATTTAGTTTCTTTGGGCTTTTTAACCAATACAAATCTCGAAGATGTTGTGAGGTGTGAGAATATGTTTTTACTCCCGCCATAAGTTTTGCTGCTGCATTGAAAATAGATTGAAGTTTATGAGTTTGGTATTTTGGGAGATTTGCGTATATTCCATTACAGTAATCTAGACACAAAACGGCATAAGCATTTACAAGAGCTTTAGTTGGGTCCATAGGAATATCTCTCAGTACGGATTTGGTTTGTTGAAGATAGAAGAAACCAGCACTTATAGTTGTATTGACCTGAGAATGAAGAACAAGATTTAAATCTAAATAACACCCAGTAGTTTAACATTTATCCTAGGGGTAAGATAAAACCTGTGATTAAAATTGAAAATCGGTCTAAAGGTGTTGTCGCTTTTAAGTCGCTGTGTATGTATTGTTTTATATATTTGCAGTTCAATTAAAGCATTATTTTACCACACACGATTGTATTTGTCTGAGTTTAATCACGTTTGATCAGTAAATATATTGTTTTTCATATTTGCATTTCTATTAAATCATTATTTTTTCACACACGATGATATATGTGCGTAGCATCACGTCTGATCATGAAGAAAGTATGTAAGATTACAAAGATACGAAGTATTATGCATAAAATGTATCTTTGAAACACTAAGTTTGTGGTTATTCATAAAATAATATAAATGTAAAACAACTTTCTTTAAAACCACTTTTTTAACCATTGTATTCCTCACATTTTACATTTCCTGTTATCAAAAAAACGACATGACAAAAATACTTTACTTTTAGCTCGAAAATATGTATCAATAATGTAATATTTAGTTATCACTGTAAAAATAAAATAGGAAATAATTAATTAGTTAATTACACCATGATAAAGAGTAGCTGGCTTGTGTTGTTTTGAAACTGAAAAGTGGAAAAAAACAAAGTTGTTTTATGTTTGTTTTATTCTATTAAATATATTGAATTATACATACTTTTTGATTAATATATATCCTAATAAATCTTCTTGTATTCGATTTAATACCTTCTTTACGATAGGAAGGGTATTATACGAAAAACAAAGATCACACAATATGGAAGATTCTCCATTTTGTGGTCTAGTAGGCACGAGTGTTTGCCTGTTATGCAAGAGGCCTTAAGTTTGAATTCTGACGAGGTTGACAAGAAAGGAGAGAGGACAATTAACACTTCGTTTGATAAAATATTGTGGTGTTATTGTTCCTAGACTGAATCAGAAGCGTAAGACTAATCATAGCATTTTGACTTCATGTATTAATCACAACTCAGCATGGCGGACCTATCTCCACTCGATTCCGATTTCATGATTTTTACGATCGAGTCAAAAACATAAGTTCAGATCTTGCAGAACTGTATTTTTCGTCAACTTGAACACGGAAGGATGAATTTATTTTGCGTTTATTACACAACATTGAAAAAAAACAGATTTTTTTCATATAATACCACGAGAGAAATATTACATGGAAGCCTTTCAACTTCATTAGAAAGACTAAATAATATCGAGGGGACGTTTGCCCGGCAGGGGGCATAGCGCCCTGGGGCGCTCCGCTGGAGACTACGCCCCTGTAGCTGTTCTGGTGAATGATGATGACGATACAGTTCCTAATAACAAACAGGGTGATCGCAAAATGCGTATGACGTAATAAAGAAAAAATACAATTCCAAAATTTGTTGAAAAATACAACTAATATTTTTTTATCTTTATACCACAATGTTTTTTTTTTTCAAATTACAACATTGTATCTAGTTTTTACATAATAAAGATTGTGTTTTTATGTTTTTTATTCCCTTATAACATTGAGTTTCAGTATGCTTTTTTGGTCCTTACACATATTTATATATATTTATATATATATTTGGATAATTTAAATAGCGCTGTTTTTTTTAAAATCGTCTCAAGGGCGCTGTACAATAAATAAATATCCCAGCGCGTCTTGCAGCTACAGAGCGCATGGACGGTTGGGATTCTTGTTTTATGTCTCTAGTTATGATATATAGGAGCTAGATTACACGTTTTGCAGCTACAGAGCGCATGGACAATAAGAAATCTTGGGTTGGAAGAAGACTTGGGTAGATGGGCAGTTAGATAAATAAATGTTTGTGTATTTTTTTTTATTTAGATAAGAAATATTAGTTTACAGTATTACTACGAAATGCAATTTTTAAATGAATTCAATGCATATATTTACATTAACATTTCCCATTACGTAAAAGAAAAAAAACGATTCTTGTCTAGATAATGGGGAGTGACGTCTTATATTAGTTTTGTTTTATTTTTAATATTTAATGTTTTTAGGATAACATTTAAATTTAAAAAAATAAATAAACGGCTTATTTAATTTGTGCTACAAAAAAAAGAATTATAAAAATAACTGTTCACTTTTTTCTTAAATGTGTTGTATTCCTGACTGCCCTTTTTATTTTCTTTGCTCATTTCATTAAAAAAATATATCCACTGTAAATAAAATGATGTTGTGCTATAGTTGTTTTTAATTTGGGAATTAAGATTTTACCATCTGTTTGGGTCGCGTACTTACGTTCTGTGACGTAAGAATACTACTATTTATTTTTTTAATAACTTTTATAATTAATTTTTGTATTTGTGCGAGGTTTAATTGATTTCTAATTTCTTGATACGTTGAACGAAAAATCTTGTTATGTTTAATTTTCCAATTCCATTTTTCACTTCCATACATGAGTGTTAGGACTAAAAACGGTAGCAGAAAATCCTATGCTGACTTATGTAATTTAGTACGGAAAAATTGCTACAGAAACTAACAATACTCTCATGTGAACAGTAACCATTTTTGACATAATCACTTCTGGCACAAACCTCTAAGAATATATCCATCAAATAAAATATTTACTGATCACACTGTATTTTCTTATGTTTCTATACAAAATGTATTATATGGGTACCCTTTCGCTCGGCTTGACGCAAACCGCGTAATACAAAGCGAAGGATGTAATGTTGCATTAAAGCAATGGGGATGCATTTTTAATGCAATTCTAAGCACAACACATTTTTTGCGCATTAAAAATAATATTAGTTCTTATTTTGTGTTGAGATCCATACCCAAATTTGTAACAATGGAGATTAAAATCAATGTTGCATTGGAAAGCTAATTATTTTTAAAATATTAAATATTTACTTTCATACTACTTATTGAATGGGAGGACAACTGAAGGATAATAATAATAATTATTATTATGGATAATTTAAAAAGAGTCATTTTAGGAATACAATACCTTAAAACTTATTTTTAAGGTGATTCTACAAATAAATAATTTTATTTGAAACTTTAAAACTTGTAATTTAAGTAAAACAATTTATTTTGTTATCACATGTTACGGATTTATTCAAATGATCAAAAATGAATATTATAGTGTACTTATTAGATTTTTTTAAAATATTTTTATTTAATTTTAAAAATGACTGATGGAAAGGAAATTAAAATGTTAATTATTGACAAAATAATGACATACTAAAATTGGTATTTCCAAAACTTTGCTCAAAAGTAGAATTTGAGTGATATCACAAAAAAAAAAAAAACTAACAGCATCGAGTTAATATTTAATATATGAATAAAATAATTTATTTAAACATTTTATATCCTCATACAGTTTACGTACATACGCATAAGGGCGGGCATATTGCCTCAAGGCAATTTCTTCCTACCAACCCAAACCGATCAATTTGAGAATATCAGTTGTATATGAATATATTGTTGGTTTATTAATAATTTTATCTTATAACAAAATATTTTTAAACATACGTTTTTTAAAGAAGTAAAATTGATTAAATATCAACACTTTACTATGAAGAGAGGAAAGGGTAAAGAAGGAATAAAAGAGGGAGGAAAAGAGAAAAACTTAAATATTCAGGAAGCGATATTACATACGTGATTTGAATATTATGTTCTAAATAAAATAAACGTTTCGTTTTGATCTTTATTCTTCTTTTTCACGTTTGTCTTTTTTCTTGTTATTCCTGCGTCCTCATCCGAATCAATGAAACTAAATTAATAACATTTGTGGAATAAACTAATTGAGTTATGATCCATTGTCGCTGACTACGCTATATAAAATGGCAGCTTTCAAAAGTCCTGGGAGTGCGGTTAGGAAAAGCAGCCGCCACATTCAACAGTATGAAGGCTGTATAGAGATCGGATATTTAAAACCAAATGCCGCCAATATAACGCCTGAATAACACGATAACACCTATTCTCCTCAACGGATGCGAACCGTAGCATCTCGCTATGGCCCAAAACAACGAAATTCTGAGTTTCGAGAATAGATGTCTCAGAAAAATATTGGGTGTTCGGTGATTTTACTTTGAAAGAAATGAAGTTGTAAGAAAACGGACGCAGCAAACTCCGGTGACAATTGTTGTCAAGCGAAGGCGATACGGTTGGCTAGGCCATATACTGCGGATGCCTCCTGAGAGCCTTAACCACGCTTGCCTACTTTACAAGGCAACAGTTTCTCCAAGTCCTGGACGTCGACTGCTGACTGTTTGTTGGCAATTTACTGAGTTTACGTCAAATCTTCTAGACGAGAACCTGGGCCCCGATAAAAATGGGAAGTTAACATTTATCTCAATTTTTTTTTTCAAAGTAAAATTAAGTTTTCTGTGTGAAAAGCAGAATATGCATACATTTTTATCTTTTAAACATGTCCAATTACAAGTTACCGATGAAAATACTTTAAATTTTCATGCAAATATACTCATTTTCGAACACAAATATTGGTTTTTCTTTATAGACAGTCGAAGATAACTCTGTTAACTTCCTATTGTGATCGGGGCTCTGACTTGGGAGGACGCAAAGGAGTCGGCAGCCGAAAGAGCCTTTTTTTGGATAACATATGCTCCAACTAGGGAGCGGACATGGAATGATAATATTGATAATGATGGAATAAAAATGAAAAGTTCGATTATATAGTTATTTACCATTTTAAAATGGCCACAAAAGTGAAAATATTTAGACAAACATTTTTTTTCTTACTGAATATGAAAAACATTTTTTTTTTTAATAAATAGCTTTTTCAAGTTCAAATTTCATTTTCTGTGTATTAAATGATTTTCATACCTCTAATTTGATACGCCTAGATTTAAATACAGATATAAAAAAAGAACCAAAAGTCGTTAATTTAAAACGGAAACATAAAGTTAAAGGTGATAATATAATATATTTATATTAAAAGTTCTTCATTCGCGCTGAGATAAATAGCTTTAGTGAGGTTACACAAACCATTATGTTAAGGTATGAAACTCATTCATTTTCCTGACTGGCTCGTAAAAAAACCTTTGTATTGGCGCGTTAATATTTTTCAAAATAATTAATACTTTAAATTAAAGCTGATTTATTGCGGCTAATATTTTAGCTGTCAAACGTTAAAAGGTGCGTAATTAATAGTTATCTTTTATTTATTATATTCGGCGTCACGTTGCTCATATTGTGAGCCGGAGAAATGAAGGTGTATCAATTCATAACTGCTTATTTTTATATTTAGTTTTTCAATAACCGTGATAAGTTTAACTACATTACATTTTTTTTAAAGTGATCCTGTTGAAATGCTTGTATATATTTTTCTCCGCTCTAGTTGGATGTACAAATAATATCTTTGTGCAAATATTCAAATGAGTGAATTAACAACTTTGTAAATACATATTTTATGCCTACCACGTCAGAATTTGGACCCGAAATCTCGTGCATGGTAAGCAAACGCGCAGACCTCGAGGCGGAAAAAAAAAATATTAACATATTACAACAGAGATGAAGATCATTTTAGAGAAGATAACATATAAGTCTAGGCATCTACAGGGCTTATGACCTGTCATTGGCTGGTTTAAGCGGCCACTTTGTGTATAACATTCACCATTCTGCCCATATTTTAAAACGTATTGAATATATGTTTGTAAAGTAAATGTGATATTTAAAATAAATTAATTGAATTGAATCTATATTCCTTCAATTCTTTCACCTATTGATGTTTGTTAAGTTGAAACCTTTATTTATGCGGGTGAGATTCATATAATCGAATTATTTCACCTACATACTAGGCAACGCAAACGCCTGAAAATCTTTTTTTTTCAATTTAAATATTTCTTCTTGGCCAGATGGATTTATTAAAATTATTTATGTATTACCTACTCTTAAATGTTCTTCATCTCTGTTGTAATATGTTATTATTAACAGCTCCCCAGGGACCTGAATCCAGTCCTTGTCTACAAAATTTTGGGCAATCTTAAAATATTGTGGAAAAATAATATTTATTATTTTCATATAAAAGAAACTCACGCATAATAAAAGTAAAAACAATAGTAAATTAGTTATTAAAGTTATTTTGTAAAAGTGGGTATCATCATCATCACCATCCCTATCCGCACCCAATTGTGCATGAGACACTACATTAGTACAGGTGCCAGTCCAGGAAAAATAAATTATTGCATTTAAAAATACATTTTAAATCAATATTTCACGTCCACTCTGCCAGGAATCGAACCCAGAACCCAATAATGGTGGAAATATGTTTACTCCCACCTATCTAACCACGTGTGTACAATTATTTCAGAATTTATTTTAAAAAACGCAAAAAAGGTCGAAACAAAATGTTTATTTTAAAAGGATGTAGTTTTGGCTACGTCGTGATTTCTTAAAAATGACTCTCTGAATGACAATAAACTCTTATCTTTTGCGTTTCATTGTGCGAAAAATAAATGCGTTTTAAAATACACTGGTCCTATTAAGCTTATCTCCCCCACAGGCAGCGGCCCGCGGAGCAGTATCCACATTGATTTACTCATTTTTAAAACAAGGTTAATTAACACGTTAATCCTAAGGAAAACTTGCACGCAGAGGCAATCCATCATTGGCACAGCATAAAGGAGATTGGGCGTAAATCTAAGATTTATACCCAGTGCCGTATCTGGCACATTGGCCCTGGGGTCCGGCTTTAAGTAAATAACTAACGATTGTGCATTCTATTTATTTATGTCCGTATTATAAAAGTTAAACCCACGTTATTACAACTGCAAGTTTAAAGAGATTATCAACAGCGGTATATTTCAATTTAGATTTTTAAAAGATCTGTTAAGATTAATGATATTTTGAAACACGTGAAAACATTATATTTTTTTGCATTATACACTTTAAACTTTAAAAATAATGTGTCCTTACACTCCTTACTGGAGTGACTCGTACGGAGGAAAGAATAATGATTTGTTTTTTTGACTTGCGAGAGACAAAATAACACAATTTTAAAACAGAGTTATTCACAGTTTTAAACATATTAAATTTCGCTCTGTAATTATACTGTTTATATTACAAAACGTACAAAACATTATAGTATATGTACATATTGATGGTGGAAATGAAAAAATTACTAAGTGACATTTGGCAACCTGAGAATTTGAGAGGTTGAGAGCTAGTGAAATATTTTTTTTTAATTATTCAAAAATGACGCAATTGGAAATTTTATATAAATTATATAAGAATCACGCGAAAATAATACGTATATTTTTTTAAGATCAATTTTTCAATATTTTATTTTAATTGGCTCTTCTGTAATGTTGCTACCTTTATTTTAAAACATCTTAACGTTTAAAGTTCCGTTTTCGTCATATCATTAATATACTATGAGAGAAAAATGAATAAACAAATTTTAATTTGAATATATTTTTTTTTTGATAACATTTACGGCCAAAACCAATTACAGCACGTACACTAAGGGATGGTGCCTTACTGAAAGAGATAAAAAAGACGAGAGGCTTTTGAGACGTGGTGCTACAGAAGAATATTTGGAATTTCCTAGAGAGACCACATCACTTATGACGAGGTTCTCAGCAGAATCAAAGAACGGAGGCACCTAATAAAGACCATATCAGAGAGACGAGTCCAATAAACTGGCCATTTTACGTGCCATGAGGGTTTCCTGTATGACATAATACAGAGAATGGATGAGGGGACAAATCTTAAAAGGGCGCCCCCGACGGGAGTATTCGGAACAAGTGTGTGAGGATTTGAACAGCGCCTTATATGTTGAGCAGAAGACAGCCGCAGATAATAAATAGCAGTAGAGGACGAGATGCGGGACTTTGCTGCAAACTAATCCCAAGGATTGAGACGGCAAAAAAAACACTAAGAAAAGTACATAAATATTTTTAAAAAAATGAAAAACCGAAAAATAAATACCATAAATAACTTACTTCAAAGACAAACAAGAATATAAAATAATCGTAAACAGTACATTAAAAAAAAAAACACTACCGAACCATGCTAATCCATCTTTATCAAAAAAATCTATTAAAAGCGGGAAGATCTATAAAAAAAAAAACTCCAAGTAGTGTGAAGAATTGAATTATCTTTGTTTTTATTCTAGATATTGGGGTATGAAAACCAAATTTTATCTTATATAATTTGGTAAATCTTCAATTGTTTTTTTTAGGTTGAGAATATAAAATGAGAATAATTGTAACACAGACGGGCATTCGGTATTTTGTTCAACGATTCTCTAATAAAAACTGATTTAGAAATTGCAATTTTTCAAAACAGCAAAATTACCCCTTAATCCAAGTAACCATACCATTTTTCTCAGAAACGGTATTGGGTGAATTGAGTAAATATATAAACTTTGAACCTGGTAATACTATGTTTGTAATTACATTACTTACTCAAATGTATGTTGACCAGCTAAAAACTACGAAAGGTAAAGGATATTGAATACTTACAGAGGAGTGAGGGAAAATAAGTTTGTTTTGCTATTCATAAAACTGTCTGCCGTGTACAATTCAAAGTTTTTTAAAGCTGATTTTTCATTTGCTTAATTGAGCAGGGCTTCCCCTAGAGGAAACATCGACCCGGCATCAATTAGCCTGGGGGTGAGATACCCGGCACACATTAAAACTCTCACTACTTATATAATTGATAATGTCGCACCCCCTCCCATTCAGTAGCTGGAGTAAAAAAATCGGACTTATCGATAGCTTTCTCTGTTTTAGTAGTTCCATGTGCATGGGCTGAGATACATGGGTTCAAAGTGCGTTCGTGCCTTACACCTAGGTTCATTTTTGCTCAAATATAAAGAGATATTCCTAAGTATTTTTTTCTATGCTATGCCAAAAACTTTGTTTATTTTTCGGTTGTATCTTCCTTTACTCTTTCTAAAAAATTTTGTTCATATTTGAATATTAGTTTATTTAGAAATGACTTTTTTATGATTTTTATTGCTTTTTTTTCACATAGCTTTACAGTTAATTGAATAAATTTCTAATTAAAAATATGCGAAAACTATTTTTTTCAATCCGATAATAATATAACATGTATTGAAGTTTATCCATGAAAGAAATCAAATAATATGAAAAAATGAATAGTGCGTTTTAAGTTGAGAGTGTCGCACACCCGGTTCATTTACCGCGTTGTGTAAAATAGGTTCAATAAAGCCGGGCCAAGAAAATTAATAAACATTTTAATACAAAGTTTAATGTATTGTAACGTTGTTTTAAAAACGGGTGATTTATTATTTTGCCTTATCGTCAACAAGGTTCTTTATAAATTCATTAATAACTCCGAATAATTTAAATATTCATTGACAATGTAACAAAGCGCCTCTTAAATATAATTCATTAATCAATCGTTCTGTATGTGTTATTAATTCAAATAGCTTCCAAACAGTCATTAGAAAATAAGTTATTTCTATTGAACATCTAGAAGAAAGTTAAAAAAGAAGAGAAAACAAATCAACAAACCGTTTAAAACAGAATAAAGCAGCGCTAGAAAGAAGTTTTAATTTAGAATAATAAATGATAGCACTTAATAACGCCACATTTTTTATAAAAAATGGCCTTTGGTCAAACATTTGACTACCTTTGAGTTCTCTCAGTATTTAACGTCGCGGTCTCTCCTCTTAATTTATTCTTAACCAGAGGATAAAATCATCTTTAAAATGGATGCCATCGATAATTCAAACTGAAAAATAAATTAATAATCCCGCCCACGTTTATTCACCGCGAACCCGTCTTCACGAAACAAAAATATAAATTCAAATAAACGACGTATTTTCAAAAGGAGTAAAAACAGTTCGAGACCAAATTTTTATTTCCATCGTTGGCGTTATCCATTTTCACGGTGGGTTTTATTACTTGTTTACAGGAGTGTACTGTACTCGGGGCTCGTTTCACCTGTCCGGGGCAGGTCTAATAAATATTTTTGAAAATACAGACAAATAAATTAGGTAGCCCGCTTGATGGTTTATCTTGGATAAATGGTGCCGGAATCGGTGGCTATTCATTTACTTTAGGGTGGTTAAAAATTTGCGCTGGCGAGTAGGAAACGGAACTCGTGATTTCAGATAACACAAGTGTTGCTTGAATTGCTTTATGTTGATTTAATGTAACCTGCTAAATCACTTTTGGTTTACCTGTCACGAAGAGGATAAAAATAATGTTTATTATATTAGCATGACTCCATAATAACAAGTTTATCTGGTATTGTACAAATCTGTTTTTTTTTTACAATTTTCGTGAAGTTACGGAAATACAATTTTCAAAAACATGATTTACCTGATACCAGTTTATTTTATTTATCAATATATACCTAAAGCACTATTTTATTTGATACACCAGTATAGTTGAATAAATTAATATTGCGTTTTGAGTTTTAGCCATACCCACAACGTTCGTCGTTGGAAATTGATAAAATTTAAAAAATATTAAACTAATTAATATTAAATTCAGAATAAAGAAGTTCTGAGTTTATCATTTGTTAATAGACTATAAAAAAAACTAAAAAAAAATTACAATGGTTTTTATGCATCTAGCGTATTATCAGCGCAATGATTTTTTAGGTATTTTTATTTAGAAATTACTCCACCTGTGACGCCATAAGTCCTCTACGGCTAATTTTGCGGATTGATTAGTGGCTTCTCGTTAACATGAAATATATTACAGCAATCTATCATTGGTTGTTTCAGAAGAACTAGTGACGACGTTAAACTTAGTTTATTTTTTAAATTTGTTTCATTAATTTTTAAGAAACTTCGCGCTACAATTTAATTATTTAATTTTTACCGCGCGTAGGAAAACATTTTTTATGAATTGAAATGAATAAAAAATAATATTAAGAAAACTTAAGACTTATCAATATATATTTTTTTTTTAAAATAAGAAAATGCCCCTGAATTTAAATATGTATTTGAGTAAATCACAAGAACATAAATATATTAACTTGCATTTTAATAAACATAATATAATCATTAGATTTGATTCTAAACATTTCAACTAATTTATGAACACACTAAAAAAATCAATTGTTTTCTATTTCTACAAACGATCACTACTTTGACCTGTTTTCGATTAAATCGGCCCTTTCAAATTTAGATTAAATAATAATATACCAACGTTTTCATTATAATTTTGATGAAAAGTGCAACATGGCGAATAAAATTATAATCAAATAGGTAGCGTCAAAAAATGTTCGAATTAAGTAAATATTGGAAATATACGCAATATGCAACGTATTTTAATACTTAAAGATATTATTTAGTAAATTAAAATAAACACATGTTAAAAATATGCCACTAACGTATTGAGAACAAAATATTTTTCTAATCAGAACATGAAAAATAAAAAATCTACTTACCTACATAGCAAAATAACGTTCTCACATTTGAAACGAATTGCACGTCACAGTAACAAATATTACTTTACTATGCACTTATTGAAAAAATACTCTTTAGTATTCTAAACACTGTGCTAAAACAAAAATGTTTATTTTCCCAATATTGATTCACTAATTACACAAGCAGTTCACAAGTATTTAAGCTATTGTTTCAAAATACCGTTTTGGAACGCAACGCACTCAAGTAACTTGTTAAACTAAAGGTTTTTATTTAAGTAACTAAGCATCAGTATCACGTGACATGTCACAAAAAATATTTCACCACAATTGGTAACAATTTATAATATTATGTGCGTGCATTATCCAAGTGTTTTAAAGAAATAAAATGTAGTGTGATGTGGTGTTAAAACTAAAACATTTAAATTAATTAAGTTTGGCGGCTCTTTATAGGCCAATTCGAATGAACCTTAAATTTTTAAAACACAAAAAGGCCCGTCATTTCAAGAGCCGTTGCCGAGTTATCAAAATTTATCGGAAAAAAAATGGCGATTTTCATTGTTATTTTTTCGGTTAAATGTGTTAAAATAAATGAAAAACAAAAATTCAGTATCTTAATTTATAACAATAGAGAGTGAAAACATTTTGAAAGGGGAATATGGAAGTCTTTAAAGACAGGAAAGCCTATAAAATGTGGATGTTTAAACATAGGCAAAATGATGAATGTTACACAGTGTGCAAAGTGGTAAGTAAAACCATCCAATGCCTGGTCATAAGCTCTGTAAATGCCTAGACTTTTAAATTCCCTCCTCAAAATGTTTTCCCTCTCTGGTGCAATAAATTTAGATGTTTATAACTCCCTTGGAAGGAAATCCAGTCTGTCTACAAATTTTTTAACGTTCTCAAAACATTGTTGAAAAATAAGTGCATCGTTTTACAAGTCAGCTGGTAAGTCTTTGTTGTAATTATTTTATTAACATTATTTTTTATAGTTTTATTTATTTATATTTGAACGAGGTTGTCAATTATTTTAGAGTTAGAGATTATCGGAAATTGACTAATCTGCTTTCCTTCTTTACATTTACTTTTTATATATCTTGATATTTTTACGTTTTTTTGGTATGTATTTTTGTTTTTTTCAATTTAGTACTCACTGTTATTTGGCATTTTATTTATTACTCTCATTTCTTACTAAAGTATGGATTGAGTTTCTAAAAACCATATCTCAATGATAATTTCAATTGTGTTTTTGCATTTTTTTCTATTGATTTTAATGATACGAGTACTATTATTTTGTATATTTCATTATGCATGAATCTTTATTTTAATATTTATACCTATTTTTTTTTTACATTGTCTTCTTTGGAATTTTATTATTTATTATTTATACCCTGTTTTCTGGATTGTTATTCTTTTGCATCACATGTCATTATAACTTTAATTCATTAATTTTATGGTTAATTATTATGACTTGACACTTGACACGGACACAATCTGAAAAGCCTTCATGAGTTCATCAATATTTAAATGAGTATAATTTTGAATAAATAAATAAACAAATTTCGGATACAAACAGTAAATATGACTTTGCCTGAGTTCTACTGACAGTTATTGGTGGAATTGCTTTTTAATTATATATTCTTTTTAAAAAATAGTTTGACAACTTTAATACATATATTTTTATATTAAAAAAGATTTTGCGTTGATTTGGCAGCAAAATAACGACTAAATATAATTATGGTGCGAATTTTGACGGATGCAGATCTTGCAGGATCAAAATTAAAACCCACTTATTCTCTTAATTATTTGAATAAATCCGTAGAATGTGATTACAAAGTAAATTGTTTTGCTTAAATTCCAAACTAAAATAGTTGAAATTACTTTTTTTTTGTGTACCTAATCACTTTGTAAAGCGCCCTTGAGGTATTATACTACGAAAATGATGCTTTATAAGTTATCCATAATAACAAAAATAATCCGTATGTATGCTTTATCCAATATTGATTATCACGGTCATAATGCAGAAACACACATAAGCACTTCAATAAATCAACACGTAATCCGGTCGTCTTCATTTTAAGTTGGTAGTCGTGTAGTATTTTATGTTATTTATTTTAACGACAGCAGTCGAGTGGCCCTGTCATAGCTTTCAAGTTTCATCTCATTTATAGTTTTCAAGTGTCTGCTTGACAAAAGCCATATGTATCAAATTTCAATATTGCCCTTAGTAATATGAAAGGTTGAATGAAACAGAAGTGGATTTCAAAGAAACTTGAGTAGATTTCGCCTGAAAAATACTTGGGCCATTTATCACCTCTGTTAGTTCATATTAAAATTGGACTTTTCATACAACGTAGAAAACAGAAATGAGAATGTTTGACGTTTATGATTAAGGCAATAATTTTATTCTATAATTTCTAAAAATCATGAGTGAGAAATAAAATATTTCAAAAATACGATAATGATTATTTATACAACGTCACTTAGGTGCTCAAGTTGTAACGTCATAAAATAATAAATTTCAGACAGTTTTTGATTTATTGCAGATGAATTTCGTACTAAAAAGACACAGATAAATTACTATGTGTATGAATAAATAATATATGTTTATTTCGATTCTCGTGGTGAAATGGTCGGCGCGTTTGCCTACCATGCAAGAGGTCTCGGGTTCGATACCCGACATGGTCAATATGAAATATTTATTTACAAGGGTGTTTTCACACTGGAATATTTCATTTTCCCTGTCATCATACCTTCATGTAACAACAAACGATCAAAAAACGCTGCAAGTGGTGTACTATTGCAGTGTCTTATGCACCATTAGGTGCGGGAACCGAACGATGATAATGATATCTTAATTACATGAGTATAAATGTTAATTCATTTGAATGATGAATAAAAAATAATAAATGAATATGCAGAATAATAATTTGATTCAGGAAGAGGAAAACTTGTCGAAATCCGGCGCTCCCCAAACACTAGATTTGGAGATCGTGCTTTTGCCGCTGCCGCCCCCTCTGCCTGGAACCAATTGCCTTCAAACTTACGAATCGTCGACAGTCTCAGTCAGTTCAGATCTCAACTAAAATCCCACTTTTTTAGACTATCATACCCTCAATTTTAAATCGGGGAATATAATATATTACTTTAGTTTATTTAAAATGTAAGTTTAGGTATACGATTGTAAAGCGCCTTCGTGGAGATTTTTTTTGCAAAAATGGCGCTATATAAATCAGACAAATGTTATTATTATTATATTATTAACATTGAGGGAGAAAGCTACCTTCTACCCGCAGCTGTTATAGAGTCCTGGGGGACTTTCTGTCAGCCACGCTATTTTAACGAATTTACATTTTACATACATATTATTTTCATGTATGTTTTTTTCAAAGTGGTTTCAGTGAAAATCTAGGGCAAAAAAGAGCGTGCAATCAATAAATAAACACAATTTTTATACCCAAGTCAGGACTTAATGCCTCCATTACAACTTTATTTTTTAAAAAAATAAAAAAAATTAACAGTACCCAAGTAAAATAACCATTAATATCTACCTGGTAGTTCTATTAGTACGATTTTGATTTTTTTCAGTAGGTACTTTGTACAGCGCGCGCTACTAACACTCTAAAACTCTTTAGCCACTTGAGTGCGGCTCGCACAACCCAAGCTTCACTCTTCGCTTATTCTTTCAACGGTTCCAAATGAAGAACTTTTAGGACGACCAGTAATCTAGCTTCAATAGGTAAATGTTATCAACTATCGAATTTCCAAATTTAGTAAATGGGGTCTAGAATTCCAACCGTCCATGCGCTCAGTAGCTGTCAGGTTTGTTGTAATCTATTTTCTATTTTTTTAAATTTGTTTTTCATTTATTTTTTTAAAATATCACTAAAAATCTAAACCTCATTGTCAAATAAAAATAATAATAAAAGTAAATAGGGGCTAATTTTCTTATTGTCCATGCGCTCTGTAGCTGCAAGACGTGCTGTAATCTAGATCCTGCTGTAATCGAAAGGAAAAGTTATTATACCTCTACGCAAACAGCTTACTAAATTCAGCGAATGGAATGCTCTCCAGCAGAAGTCCGAAACTGTGAGAGTGAAGTGATGTTTCGGAAGAAACTTAAAACCCACTTGTTCTCTAAATCATTTGAATAAATTCTTAGCATGTGGCGACAAAGTACATTATTTTTCTTTAATTAAAAAATAAAAAATTAATTTATATCTTTATATAATCACTTTGTAAAGCGCCCTCAAGGTATTATATTACGAAAATAGCGCTGTATAAGTTATCCATAGTTATTATTATTTTATATCATAATTGGAGACGAGGAACTATAATCTCAACCGTCCATGCGCTCTGTAGCTGCAAGACGTGTCAGGATGTTTATTTATTGTACAGCGCCCTTGCATTATTGCATATTTGCACAAAGAAACATCATCTTACACTTGATTAAACTGTTTTAATTTCAGCAGATGGGACAAAAACTGTGATGAAGAGAAAAAAACGTTTTGTTTCTATTTTGAGGACAACTGTTGTTTGCGAGATAGTTTATCGTCACATTATTAACCAAGAAGCGCTTTGTGCGAAGACATTTCCAGAAGAAATGAAAAATTTTGGAATAGGTAATCAAGATTGTCAACACAATTAGTCAAGTATCGCCAATTATTTATTTTTTTAGTTGAAATAGAGAGTGAAAAGAAAATTGGGTTGTAGTCCCGTGGCTAGTGTCTCGGACTCACAAATCAAAGGTCCGTGGTTCGAATCCCACTCTACCCCAACTTGGTTCCCATTTTCTAATAGTGAGTTATTTACAACTCGTTGAAAATGGCCCTCGAAATTCAATATTTGCGTAAATTATAAGAACGCAAATATTTCTTTAAAAAAAAAAAATTAAAAAAAAGGTCCGTTGGCTTTGATGAAACCTTTTAATACGAACATAAATTTAGCTCGCAAAAGAAATTTTAATTCTTGAACCGCTGGTATTTGGCTCGTTTGACTAATGAGTTTGCCGACGTCTGCTTTAAAGTATCGTTTACACGTGGACAAAAGAAGGTGGTGAAGCTCCGTGAACAGCCTCGACCACGCACGACAGAAGGCTGGGACAGTACGAAAATTTTGAGCGCTGCGTAAATGAATACACGACGGCAATAATTACGTGCGAGTTCACGAAAAACACTATTCATTTCATATCAAGGTGTATTAAAGAAAGAACTAAAATATTAAATCTATTTTTTTCTGCCTCCGTTTTCAGCAGAAAAAATACGCGGGAGCGACGCGCGCGAGTCGAGCAAATTGCTATTGTTATAAAGTCCTACCCGTGCACGCCCACACAAAGACAATGCGGCCGGGCGTGATGGTGGGGCAATCATCGTTCCGCGGAGATAGCCCTCTAGTCTATCTCCGTGACAATGTTTTGTCCTAAAAATTGCTGTTTACACGTGGACAATGGTTGAGTCTTGCAACAAAACAATATGACATTGTCGACGTGTTAACGATTTGAAATGCAAAAAAAAACTGAATTTGGAATTCCTTCGCAAACGAACGTAATGCCTGTATTCAGAGACACAACTCAAGGCGAGATATGCACATTCTCCTGTCCTCACATTAAAGTTATTTTTTTCATTAGAATGTACCTACTTTTCTCACTTTGAGTTTTGTCCGTGAATACGGGAATAGGCTACGTTTAAATCGGCCTGTTTATAAAAACGGTAGTTTCATTGTCCAAATCCAAATTTAATTTTAAATCAATTTTAATCAAATATTACTTGTTTTCAAACGGTGCTCATAATTTGCGCAAAAGTAGTGAAATGTTAATTTGATTTTTTTTTTCCTAAAATATATATTTTTAATAACAAATGTAATTATTTTATAATCAGTAGAAAATACATTAATCTTAAACTTTATAATTATGTTTAATTTAGGCATCATCAAATATCACAAAACATGACTCATTGTAAGTTCTCGGTCTTTAGAACAAGATACGGAGCAGTGACTCATGAACTAAAGATAAGATGTTTGCCGAGTTAGAATTCAGTAATTATTTACTATCAAAGTCATGCATACAACGTTCAAGTCATGCAATCTTCCTGATTCCTGAGTAGTTCAAGTGTTCAAGAAGTGCAAACGCGTTCTGTTGCCCAGGGCGACAAAGGTAATACCAAATGACTGTGAAGGTAAAGGACTTTGAATGACAGGAAATTGTAGTTAATAATAAATTTTAAAAAGTTTTGATATGTCCTCTTTTCAAAGTAAAAATAACTTTTAGACTTGGAACTTCAATATTACTTTAATCGTAAAAGAATAAAAATATTACCTACCTATTTGATATGTTTTTTATTGCTTACTTTTTGGCATGAACACTTGACAAAGTTACTACTACTAAGCTACATGTTTACGTTTATTTTTATGTAAATTTATTGATACTATTTTAAGTTGCTAGAATACCACTCATCCATTCGCTTTGTAGCTGATTGATTATCTAGCTTCCATCTGTAAATGTTATCAACAATAAAATACTTAAATTTGGTAAATGGGGTCTTACATTTCAACCGTTTATGAGCTTAGTAGCTGCAAGACGTGTTGTAATCTTACTTCCTTTTTTTATTGTTATTGATTATTTATTTTTTTAAATTTCATAAATACATTCCATTTCTTTGTCAATTAAAAAAAAATGTGAAAATAGGGGCTAGATGTCTTACCGTTCATGCGCTCTGTAGCTGCAAGACGTGCTGTTATCAACATTCTATCTGTTATAATTTAAATTGATCTTATTTGGAAACAAGGAACTAGAACCCCAAACGTACATGCGCTTTGTAAGTGCACAGAACGTGCAGGGATATTTATTTATTGTTCAGCGCCCTTGAGGTGATTTTCACAAAAATGACGATATGTAAGTTATCCAACTATATCCGTATATATAGTCCACAGCAGTCGTACAGGTAATATGGACATTTAACATGAGGTCAACGAGAGCCACATTCTGAATTTTAATATCCCTACATAATTCACCATAGTCAAATTCTCAAGTAGTGTAAAATGCACAAAATATAATTTCTGACATATTTTAAACAAATCTAAGTTGCTATAAAAATTATAAAAAATACACATAATTACAAGAAAATTAGAATGAAAACTCAAATATTAGTTGATATTATAGTTATTAACAGAATATGATAAAAAAAGATATCAGTACAAAAAACAAATTTTTTTTATGGAACGGAGTAGGTACCTACATTGTAGGTAGGTAATTATTTTTGAAACCACATTCACTGCATTTAAAAACATAAACTAACAAAAATACAAGTATAATGTAGAAAAAGAGTATCTAATTTTTTAACAAAAGACATTTAGAGCTCCATTAAATCTTTTTTTTGACAATGTGTCTAATGGGATTCAATATATGATTTCATTTTTTCTCTTAAACTACAACAGCATTCAGTTAAAACTGCTTAATCGTATTTTCATTCTTAATTGCTTATCACAATTGATAATAAACTTTGATTAAAAAACGAACAAAAAATATTTTTGGGATTCTTAAGCCTTTTCAACCATTAAATTAATAAAAAAATTGTTTTCTTTCTGCCAAGATAAGAGTTTGTTTATCCAACGAACGACCGTATTTACCCACGATGGGTGTACATAGTTTTTTTTTTTCATTTTTTATTCTCTTTTATTTAGGAAACATACAGTACAGTTACAAAGTTTAATATTTTACACAGTTAGACTTAACTCTAATGGACCAGTGAAGTTTCCATATTATAAAGTAATTATATGTAAGGTTATTAATTAAAGTACAAAAAAAAGAAGGAAAAAAGACATAAATAGAAGTTGTTTAAAAATAAAATTAAAGTAAAAAAAATGAAGAAAATTTGTAAAAGTAATTAAAAGGTAAGAATTAAAAGAAAGAATGAAAAACATGCTCAGATGTAAAAATAATAATGAAATTTTCTTAAAAAGGAAAAACATAAATATACACATACATATTTTAGGGGATTCAAAGAAACGATGAGACGAATCTTTAAATAAGAAAATAAATTTAAGTTCATTTAAAAACATCTTCAAAATTAATGACACATAGTAAGAGCAGCAATATACTGATTTTATATAAGTAATTAAAAGTAGTTTAAAAGTTTAAAAAAAGGGCAATGCAGCAGAGAAAAAAAGAAAGAATAACAGGTATAGCAAGTAATATTTAAATATGTAGGATTATTATATGTAGGATTCGTCCAACAGATATGATACCACACAAAATATAATAAAACAAAACATCCTGAACAACTATTTATGTATGCTTGTATGTATGAAGTGTGTCAAACAATAATCTGCAAGGCGATTTTGACAGATTTTCAATCCCATCAACACTTGATTATTGTCTGTCCCCTACAATGGACAATGTCACGATCCAAGTCTGCTTAGTTGCCCGGGGCGTCCGAGGAATCTCCCATAATTCATCTCTCCCGCCTCCCCGCTAGGGTGACTGCGTGTAATAACCATAATAAAGAGTAAGAGAGCGCAAACAACCATAAAGATATTATTTATGGCCGGCTTGAAAGAGACATCCAACGCGGGTGTACGCCATAAAACGTTATGACTATTGCATGCATACGGTCGGAGAGGGCATTTTGTAGTGTTTCTGTTTTGTTTAAATCATTCCCCGGAGAACGGTAAAATCCGACTAATGCGGCGCACTTTTGGAATGGACGGACTATAACCAAGATAACGCCGTATTTTCGACGGGTTTAATAATATAAACAAATATTCACCTTTTTATTCTGTGAAGTTGAATTTAATTTGATTCTTTAATAGACTTTCTTTGGATGCAGTGCTCAGCGCATTTGCCTACCATGCAAGAGATCTCGGGTTTGATTCCCGAAATGGTTGAAATGAAGCATTTATTTGAAAAAAGTGTTTTACACTAGAATATTTCAAAGTTCCTGAACCTTAAGCGGTACCTTAAGCGTAGAACTGATCAGCTTACCTTTCATTCTATAATTTGATTTATTATTCATTTGTTTCACTCACATTCTTTTGTTTTATGTATTACTACGCTACTACTACTACTACTATCACATCATTTTCTTGTAGGGGTAGAGATAATGGACCGCCACATACCTTCGTTCTTCCGGCATACCTAGCTATCCTATCCTAGCTCCTTTCACATTCATACATATTTTCATACATGACTTTCGGTACTGCCTGATTTTGAAACGACCGGATAAACCAAAATCTTAAGTCTGGCCGTGTCACGTCTTCTTTGGTCGTCCTTGTCCTACGTTACCGTTCATACAACAACAACAACAAACCATCACGCCGTTTCCCCGTAGGTGTAGGCAGAGAGGATAGAACGCCATAACACTCTATCTTGGCATACAGACCTCGCTTCCTCTACATTCATACATCTTCTCATGCACGCACGCCGATTATTCCTACTTTTGACATGTCCATCTTCAAGTATTTGATGGACTTGATCGTGCCATGTCTTTCTCGGTCTTCCTCGTTTTCTGCATCCATCAACATTTGCATCGTAGATCCTTTTAGCCGTTCTTTCGCTGTCCATTCGCTCTACATGTCCAAACCAACGCAGCACCCCTTTCTTGATTCTGTCAATAATGCATGTCTCAGCCTTACACACTTCACGGATCTCGACATTTGTGCACCTATCATACATCGTTTTACCACACATTCGCCTGAGGGATCGGATTTCGACAGCATTCAACCCACTTTCATCATTATTTTTCCAATTCCATACTTCGCTCCCATACATTAGAGTTGGAACTAGAACTTCGTTGTGAACTGCTAGTTTAGCCTCCTGCGATAAACATTTGTTTGCCAAAGTAGATTTTAGTGCACCGTTCACCCTGTTCCCGGCTCTCACCCTCCTTTTAATATCTTTCTCGGCCTTTCCATACCTGTTTTATCATTCTTTAGTCATCCACTCGTTCTACATGACCAAACCATCTCAGAAACCCTTTCTTAATCCTATTAATTATAACTGACTCAGATTTACACTTTCGCTTGATTTTATCATTCGTAACCTTGTCATACTCGTACATTGATTTCCCACACATTCGTATAAGTATATACGATAATATAATAACATTCGTATAATAACCGCACTTACTCTGCTTTCATTCTGCCAGTTCCTTATTTTACTTCCATTTATGAGTGTTGGGATTAAAACCCCGTTGTGCATGGCCAGTTTCATGTCCCAATATCCCACAGGCACATTTCGCCCGTGCATGTCTGCCCAAGTTACAAGCCAGGCGGATACAACACACTCAAAACATTTTTGAATTAATTAACTGCTAAAAGAAGAAGTTTATAAATTAGAAAATTGTTAACAGGCGTTGTCTAGTAGGTGCCCATGTTTGAACATCCACATGACCTCAACTTTTCCATCTGTTGACTTTTGTGAAGTAAAAGAGCTGAAACCTTTAAAAGAAGAAGTATACAAATTGGAAAATTGTTTTCAGGCGTTGCCTAATAGGTGAATTGGTTCAGCTGGATGAATCTCACCCACATAATAAAGGTTTTATCTCTTTTACTTCACTTAAGTCAACAGATGAAAGAGTTGAGAAAATGTAGATGTTTAAACATAGACAAAATGGTAAGTGTTACGCAGTGTGTAAAATGGCCACTTAACCCAGCCAATAATACGTCATTAGCTCTGTAAATGCCTAGACTTCTATATTTCCTTCGCAAAAATGTTTTCCCTCTCTGTTGAAACCAATTTTACTGTTTGTCGACTAAAGTAGGGTATCAGTCACTTGTCCTATTTTCCATCGATATATATCGTATTTTTAAACAGTCTCTGTGAAACGAACAAGTTGGCAACTTGAGAATAATTTTGTTTTTTAAGCGTATTTTTAAAAATCTATAAGTAGTAAATAAAAAAACATGCTAATGAAGCGACAACAAAAAACATGATGAAAACAAAAATTAAAAACTAATTCTATTAAAAGCCTATTAAATAAATGCAACCTTAAAACAAGATTAGTACAAACTTTTTTAATTGGTCGGAAATCTTACTTATTCATTTATTTTTGTTATTTTATAAACATTCTTTAAAAAAAATCAATGTCCATATTTAAAGTAACAATGTAGGTACATGATATTACATATTTTGTTGAATTATTATGTCAGTTTTTCTTTAGATATGTTAACACTTTTAGTAAAATGTCACTTCAAATAAAAATTTATTACGGATTATGCCTAAAATGTTTGAATATTTTTATCCAACGAATTTTTTGCTTTTTTTATTTATGCGAATTACCTTCAAAAAAACTTAAAATAGTTTGTTAATTTATTTTAATATATTTAAATGCCATCAATTTTTGATGACCACAAATACAATTGAGACTTATTTAATGGCATAAAAAGGTTGCTTTTTAACAGATGAATTTCATAAATCAATTTGTATTTTAAGGATTATTTGTCACATAGCAGAAATTTAAGTGAATTTATTAATAAGATAGTCAATAAATTATTGTGTAGGCAGAAGCAAAAAAAGAGATTGTATCCCACGTTTTCTTAGATATTTTTATGTTTTAAGATTTTTTGCAATTATTAAAAATATTCGCGTTCTTATTGTTTACGTAAATATTACAACTTTGGTTCCATTTTTAACAAGTTGTAAATTAATGTTATGGAAATTTAAATCTAATAGTAATCTGGTGCTAAAATTTTGGTAAGGTCGCAATTCTAAGATACCATTATAAAGAGTTTTCTCCCTAGTGGTCGTTAACATCAGGGGAACTTGATATGATACTCGAAGAAGAAAAAAAAACCTAAAATATATCTTTGAGAAAGCTAGATTCGAACTTTGGGCCCCTAGTTTGTGAGTCCCCTAGACTACCATACAAACATAATTAAATGATATATTTTATAAAACAAATAACAATTCGTTATCATCAACATGCACACCCACATCCACACGAAATTCTAAATGAGGAACTGCGTAAGTAAATTGATTGCGGCTTATATCAATCGTCTGTTTTAAGAAAGGGTTATCTATAACACCTATATATGTATAACACCTATATATGTATAACACCTATATATGTATAACACCTATATATGTATAACACCTATATATGTATAACACCTATATATGTATAACACCTATTCTCCTTTATGAATACGAATCGTGGCACCTCAGTAGGGCCCAAAACAGTAAAATTCTGAGTTCTGAGAATAGGTGTCTCAGAAAAATCTTGGGTGTGCGGTGGCTTAACTTCGTTAGGAATGAAGTAATAAGTGAACAAACGCAGCAAACTCCGGTGACAACTGTCGTCAAATGGAGGCAATACGGTTGGCTAGGCCATATACTTCGAATGCCTCCTGAAAGCATAAACCACTTTTGCCTACTTTACAAGGCATCAGATTCTCGTTGTCTTGGGCGTCTACTTCTGACTGTTCGTCGGCAGTTTATGTCAGAACTTCGGGACGAGAACCTGGGCCCCGATTACAATGGAACGTTAACATTTATCTTAAATTTTATCTACCAAGTAAAATTAAGTTTTCTATATGAAAAGCAAAATATGCATACATTTTTATCTTAAACATGTTCAATTATAGGTTACCGATGAAGATACCTTAAATGTTCATGCAAATATACTTATTTTTTTACACAAATAAACATTTTTTTTACCGACAATCGAAGCTAACTCTGTCAACTTCCCATTGTAATAGGAGCCCTTACTTGCGAGGATGCAAAAAAGTTGGCAGCCGATAGGTCTGCATGGAAGCTCTTTGTGGACACTATAAGTTCCAAATAAAAAGCGGACATTTAATGATGATCATCTGTCTTACACTTCTCATCCCAGTCTAGGTCCAGATACTGTGAACTATTGCAGTGATACTTTTTAAACAAATGTTTTATGTATCATTTTATGCAGAATCGGACCTAGAACCCTATACATGGTAGTCAAAGGCACTATCACTACGAAGCGGACCATGTGTCTGTTAATTTTTTTATTTTTTTTAAATACATTTAATTAATGTCTAAATACAAAAATAAACAATTGGAAATTCGACATTGTATACATATTGGTATTTTGATATTTTGAATGAGTGCTAATTTTTGTAGACATGGACTAGATTTAACCACATGGAGAGTTACTAATATTTACGTATTGACGTAGAGACGGAGAACATTTTAGAGACGGGAACTTACAAGTAAAGGCATTTACAGGGATTTTGATCTGCTATTGGCTAGTTTACATGGCCACTTTACACGCTGTGAAACATTCTGCCTACGTTTGAACAGTCATATTTCTTCTATTCTTCGATGTGTTGATTTTTGTGAAGTAAAGAGGTAACAAATTTACTGATATAGCCGAGATTTATCTGACTAAATAATTTCACCTACCAACATACTAGGAAACCCAACGCCCGAGAATATTTTATTTCGATGCACAATCCAGTTTGAACAGATTTTTTTCTAATTTTACAGGCTTCAAAAGCACAAAAAGTACTTAAATATTTTGACTTATCGCCTTCATTGCATAATATAAACATTAGTATGCATAATGGCACTGAACACTGGTTGCTGGTTGGCGACTAGTCACTACTATGAGAAATTAATGTCTTTAGTAATTAGCAGAAACGTAAGAGCCGCCGAAAGATGGTAAAGCTTAGTAACATGATACTATGCAGTGAAGAGATATTCCGACAGATCAAAAGAGACTACCGCGGCTCTTTTGGAGACTAAATGTCAGTAAAGATAAACACATCTTACGCTGACAGACAGCCTGCATCTTGCTTAGGGTGATGCAAATCCAAAATAAATAAATTAAGTGAACTTTTGGCATCTGCTTGTAAATTTTGATCATTTAAGCAATTCATTTTGTAGATTCGCATTTTAATGAAACGTCTAGTACCTAGCTTAATATTTTGCTCCGAGACGGCAAAAATTTGTCCTGGTGCAAAATAACTAATAACTCTCGTGTCTCTTATTTGGTAATTCATTTTTCATAAATAATTAGTGTTGGTACATATTTGGATTCTTTTTAGTAGTTTCAGCCATTTTTGAGATTTTAGTTCTGTAAAATGACTCCTTGCGATTAGTTTTGCATTGAGCTGTCACCTGTTGATTGTGTAAAATTACTACTCCTTTACGAGTTTCCATATTATGCAGGGAACTCCCGTTGATCGCGACCCCGGTGAGTACGAATTCGTTTTAATGCGATATTTTTCTCAAAGTAGAGACTAAAAATAATCCAAATGATAGAAAATGGTAGTAATTTTGCAGTTAGAGGTAGGGATTTCAAATTGCACATTTCTACAGCGCGATCAATTGTGCAACAAAAAGACAATATTAAAAATCTTCATCAATTGGCAACTTGCATTGCCTTAAAATTATTGAGGAATCGGCTAGTAGAGACAGAATCAGCTTAAAAATATTCGATAGAGTTCCGTTAAAAGTCTCCCGATGATCGCATAAATTCGCCTATTGCGGCCATGTCCAGAACGTATTTCTCGCAATCCCTCGGAGGTTACCTGTAATTATGATGGCAAGTAGGTTCTTATATTCCGAAAATTCTGTTCTTTTTATAATAGTGTTGGATGTTTATACATTGATGTAAAAAATCTTACAGTACCAAATAAAACTACCTTTTTTTATACATACATGAAATTTAAAAACATAAATAACATTATTCATAAATGAAAATTTCAAAAACTCAGCTAAATCTATGTTCAGAGATCAAAGAGTTAAATGAGAAAAACATTTATTCATAAAAATATGAATGTTAAACTCCCTCACACTTAATTCTCCCTTCCCGGTGACGTGTAGCTAGTGGCTAGTATACATTACATCATATAATTTTAATACCTCTATAAATATAATAAACTACGGCTTAAGATTTTTGGTATTCCTCCGTTACACATTTACAAATCGATTTTGTTATTAAATAAAATATGTTTTTTTACCAATTTTTTTCCAAAAATCGAAGATACATCACCAATACAAAAGAAAGTTTACTAATGTGCCAAATATTACAAATTACGTAGGGAAATAAAAATCCTTATATATAATTGTTCACACACTCTTGACGCCTTACTCTCAATAATACAGGTAAATTCGAAAATGAGAAAGACAATTTCTCGCGTCACACGCGCAAACAGTAATGTTTCTAGTACTTCTCCTAGATGCCAGTTAGTAGCTATCTGACTTTTGTCAGGGGCAGTTCTTTTGCCCGCGCTGGGAGGACGATTTAATAGTTTTTTTTCCAATATTTTTAGCAATTAGATCAAAAATATTATCACTTATGACTTTGATTATGAATAATTAAATTAATTGCATACGGATATATACTAGTATTACATTTTTCCGATTAAAAACTCTAATTTTTTGCATGTGTAATGATTACACAGCACCATAACGCGCGGATGTTTTTAGGACAGTAAGGGAAAGGTTAAATGCTATTAAGACCATTACGGCACAGTAAATCGGGGTGATTTAGTGCCATTCATCACCATCATCATTAAGTCCTTTCTTGCACCCATTGGTACATAGAGCACTGCTTTCTTAAATTAAATTCAGCGTATCTTGGTCATCTTTTATAGGAAGGTCAGGTGATCAGTCTTACTCTTCAAGTGCCAGTCTAGGGACAATGCAATACTTCAGTATAAAAGCACCTTTGAAAATGAATTTTTCATGTCAACCTTCCAAGAATCGAACCTGGGTCCACAAGCATGACTAGTGAATCAACCAACTCTTCGCTACGAGGGTACGAGACGAAAGTTCCTCCATCAGTTTCCTTTTTCGGGATGTTTACCTGAAAGTAACCATCGAATCAAAAACACTCATTAAACAGCTCAATCACAATGGCCGCACTTGTCGGTATGTACCGACGCGAGCAATAAAAAAATCTTAGGGATTAAGTGTTGTTTAAGGACTTTTAATCGACCTGATAAACATTATGATAAACATCTGTGATTGAGCGCCAGGGTTCGGGTTATATTTCTCACGCGGAACTGTATCAGCCTGCACACAGAAGTACATTTACCCATACGTTGTATATGACAATTTTTAAATCGTGAACCAGTAAAATCTTTTTATAATTTATCTAATTTTTTTTAAAGTTTTTTATTGCCAATTTCATATTTTCAAAGTTGATTTTAAGTAGTCTATGCTAAATTTCAAAGAATATAGGACTTTATTCAAACATGATCGCATAAATTATTGTTTTTCCTGATTTTATCAACGATTAAAAATACACATGTTTTGAATTGCGGAATTTAAACCTTAATGTATATCAAATAAAACAAACAGTACACATAGATAAAAAGGTACATTAAAATTATTAGTTTGTAAAAATTATGCACCTAATATAAATGTGTCTGATTAAATTAGCATATTATTTAAGTAATGAATTTAAGATAAACACTTATGAATCTTTCATTTTTAAATAAATTAAAGTGGGCAATAATGTTAATAAATTTCTGTTACTTGTTCGAGTAAATTTGTGCATACCTATAGATACAGTAAAAACATGTTTTTAACACAGAGTAAATGTAAATAAACATAATTTATAAACACCTTTTTTAATTTATTAATCACGTTTTAAATTAAAGATGAACGGTTGTTGATGTTTTGTTGAACTTTGAATGTAAGAAAACGATTTAAATCGTAGAAGTTTGTTTAAATTTTTCAGTTAATTTAGTAACTGTACCTAACATAAATGTTGGTGGTTAGACACGTTTAAGAATCGAATGTCAAAATTAGTTTAAAGTTCAGATTTCTTAAAAGGTAGCGCAAGAAGCATTTTTATTTCATGATATATACAGTTTCCGTTCGGTATCTCTTAAAAAAGTCTTTTTCTTCTTGTGCCACATCTATTGGAGTTTGGCAAACTTCACATAAAACTCCTCTTGATTCCGGACATTTTGATGAGTCTTGCTGCATCTGGTATTCCAAACCACCACCAAAGATTCCTGAGTCATGATGTTCTTTTACGTCCACTCCTCCATCTACTCTCTATCTTCCCTTCCACTATGAGCTGTAGAAGGGCACAATATGAGCTCTTTTTTCGAACTTGGTTAGAATTTCGGTATTTAAAAAAAAAATTGAGTCGGAAACATGGACAATAAGGGCAAAACAACGCAACATAATAGATGTTTTTGAGATTTGGTGCTAGAGGCGTATAATAAGAGTACCCTGGACAGCAGGACGCATCAACGCCACCATTTTTCAGGAACTAAAGCTGACTGATAGACTTTCGAAGAGTTCTCCAATATTCTGGTCACCTCACAAGAAGAGAAGAAGATTGGCCGTAAAAGCTTGTTGTGGTCAATAAGGTAGAGGGAGGTCTCCGGGGGCTCTTTTTATTTATTTTTGTATTAATTTAACTTTTTGTTAATAATTTTAATTGTACATTGACGGCCTTATTGCCAAATGGCAATTTCTTCCAACCAACCAATGTAATATATTTTATTTTTTTTATAATTCAAGTTAAAACATATTCATTAGAAAATAAAGACAAAGAAAGCTAAAGATATATGATATAAAAAAAATTGCATTTGTACATAAATAACCTTAAATTAATACTTTTACTCAATAGGAAAAAGGAAAAAAGAGAAAAAAAGAAAGGAGGAGAGATTAAGGAATGGATGAAATTTTTTTTTGAATCAATTATTATGATGATCGCTACGAATTGTAACAAAGCTAATAAGAACGTTATACCGAAAAAAAAATTCAAACGATTGTTTAAGATTTTTTTAGTGATAGTGAACTTCAGTGACTTGAACTTCACTTTTCCGCTTCGTACAAATACTGGCCCACCTAACCATAAATAAATATCAGCATCAAAGACACCCGACAAAGAACATACCACAAATCAAGTCCAATTTAATGGGATATCCAAATATAGTCGTTATGTCTATTGGTCAAAAGAAATATTTTATCATAAATTAGGTGTGGGATATGAAAGAAGATAGCGGGATAACTTGTGAGAAAAAACAGTGGCGGTTCATAATGTCAGTTATAATTAGGGTCAAACGTTCCCCCATAATCGCAGTAGCTTGGTGAGATCTGGATATCTGGAATCAAGACGAATTAATCCAAACGTCAAAAAACACTGATCACGCAGGGGTGATCAATTATACAAGAACAATTATTTATGAATAAAAAACGCAGTCCGACAAAAATCAAGGATCGGACCCTTATTTATGTATGGTAGCGAAGTATGGAATTGGAAAAACACGATTGGAAGCGAGCTCCCTTCAATGCTCAATTTTCCTAATTCTAACTGAAAACATATTTTATGTTTGTTTGTTTATGCAAAAACAGAGAAAAATAATGAAAAAAAAAGTTTTAATTTTATATTTTAGTTAATGTGGACAATATGCTACATCGGGCAGTAAAAGTATAAAAAATACAAGAATGTAAGGAAAACAAGAAATTTCTTTTTCTTTTGAACTTCTTTTTATATAATAATGAAAGCTGCAGAAACAATTAAAGCTTCAAATCTTTTTTAAAAAAAACAAAGAAATTACCCTTTGAACTTTTGCTTATTTACGCTTTTTTATTATATTTTTTTTATTTATTTATTTTAGTTTTTTAGATGCACATGTTTAAAATCACTTTTATACACCGATTGATTACACCGCCGAGTGATTGGTGAATTCTTCTTCAGTACTTTTGGTCTCGGGATCGATTATTATTTTATTTTTTTAAAATTGTTTTATTTCATTCCAGTAAAATGGCTACATACTGCTGAGCCAATTCTATCATATAAATATGAACATAATTATAAACATAACCATAAACATAAATATAAATATAAACATAAATATAACAATAAACATAAATATAAACATAAAATAAATTTGTATATTTGCAGCACTTACGGTGGTCTTAGCATATCCCGCCATCGCTCGAACAATGGTGAATGGATCCACCCTGCAGTGGCTTGGAGAATTTCGTTATTAGAGCTTTTCAGGCGTTCCCATAGGCTCCAGGCTCTTTGGCAAAGTAGGGCAGCGAAGGTGTTTATTCGTCCAGCTATAAACATTTCAGAGGCACTGCAGTACCTAGGCAATCTGAATAATTGTCTGTATGAATTGTTATACGTGACCCTTAATTTATTCCATGCTGCTTGCGTATAATTGTTCCTTAGTTCCGTTTTATACATAAACGTCAAATACTAACTAAAGATGATTTTATTCACTTCGTTACTGCATTGAAAGAAGCGTCTTGCTAGCATAGAGGCCCTGACATTGATGACTCTTCTCTGTCTCTCTATGTCCTGATCATTTTTACAATCATCAGTCAGTATGTGCCCTAGATATTTGCAAAGCCGATATAAAACAGCAGTTCTTATCATCATCATTTTCCTATTCACGTGGGTAAATAGAAAAATGTCACATGGGAGGTAAGGTAATCAATCAGTAACATTCGTCTTATTTTAGAGATATGAATAGAATAACTTTGTTTTATGAACCACTTTTGATTGACAAAACCGGCTAGTTTCGGCAACGACACATTGCCCTCTTCAGGATTATATAATAACTAAACGTACTAATGTAAAATAAAAAAATAACAGATTAGTGGGTGTCTACCCCGCCATAAATATAATTACCCCTTCTCTATCCTAATCGACACCCACGACACGACACCATGTCGATTTGGATATGGTGATGATTAAGTTTTGAGAGTAAGTGCTTGAGAAAAATATTAGGTATAAGGTGGTTCGATTTTATAACTAACATTGAAGTTCGAGAACAGACGCAGCACCCTCCTATAAAGAGCGTCTTGAGGATGCGGCGGTAGACCTGTATCGGACACGTGCTGCGCATGCCTCAGGAGAACCTAAACCCTAGTTGCCTCTTATTTAAACCTGCGGGACCACGCCGTCCTGGAAGGCCGTCAATAACGATCTTTAAACTTATTCGGCGGAATTAAGGGGCGCTGGATTTACATGGGAAGAAGCGAGAGTGCTGGCTGGCGACAGAGTCTCCTGGAGGCAACTGGTGATGTCCACATGCTCTACTTAGGAGTGGATGTGGAAAAGAAGAAGAAGAGATGATTGTTAATTATATTTTTAAAAATTAATTTATAGATAACTAAGATACGAAATGAAAACAATGTATATAATAATAAAATTAATTGAATAAGTGTTTCTTTCAATTTTTTTACGACTTTTGATTTAAATTTACATTCATTGTCATGAAAAATATTAACCTCGGTAAATCTATAGTAATATAGCTAGAATATTATAGATTATTTTTAATAGTTCGTTGACATCTTGTCTGTGTCAAACAGAAGATTTTGCATCGTCGGTCTAGATGGCACACAGAATGAAAGTATTTCAAGTAGATTTATAAATAAATAAATAACTGACACTTAGAATTTCGGACATCCCTGGAGAATTGGGATCGGCAAACATTAAAAAGGGATGAGAACAAAAATAAGGTGAAAGACATAAATAGATTTATTTTCCTGTCGTTTTGTATTATGATGTTTACAACATGTAAGAAGCTAGGGTTGTGATAAGTAAGTAAGAAACGTATTAAAAATAAAAAAAGGTTTGCCAGTATTTCTGGTTTGACAAGTTTAAAAAAAATATAAAAAAATGGTCATTTTTCTGCAACTATTTGCTAAAATATCATTGAAAATTTTGAGACAAGAAAGTATTGAGGTAGTAAATAAAATTATACGTTCAAAGATAATTCCATATCACGGTGTAGCGAGATAAGAGACTTAGGAGTTATTCTTGATAGTAGATTGCTGTTTGGGTCTCACATAAATTCTATTGTTGAAAAAGCTTACCAAATGCTGGGCTTCATTTTAAGAATTTCCAAACCCTTTAAAAACCAAGCACATTGAAAACTTTATACAACACTTACGCAGTTACTTGGAGTTTGCATCCGTTGTGTGGAGCCCACAATACATAACAAACATTGAAAGGATTGAAAATGTTCAACGAAATTTTTTTAAATACCTAGATTATAAAAACAATAAAACGCTTTGCGCTTAAAGCCAATCTGCTAAACAAAATGGATTTTTCACCCGTGAAAATAGACGGACTATATCTGAGTTATACTATTTATATAAATTATTAAATAATAAAGTAGACTCTTTTGACCTACTCTCCAAAATTATCTTAATGTACCCTTTCGAGTGACAAGAAATAAGTATTTATTCCATCTGCCAGTTTGTAGCACTAACTATGCACAACACTCTTTCCTCTATCGTTCTTGCTCTAACTATAATGTTTTTTTTTCATATATTGATATATTTAACACGCCCCTTAATTTATTTAAAAATAAATTAAGACGGATTCTGTCTGGCTGCGATACGATTCCACTTGCTATTTAATGATACGCATACTTACACACACCTGAACACTTACTTCCACATACACACAAACACACCTATACACTTACCCTCGTACAGATACACAAAAACACCAGGAGCGAGCTCTATTAATAACCGATTATTTGTAGCTTATCATATTTTTTTGACATTAAAAGTAATGTTTTATATTACATTATTATTACGAAAAAATATATCACAAATAAAGAAATAATAATAATACATTGCATTTCTTGGGTTAATCAATTTTTATCATATTCTATACAGCGAGCAAGCTACACCTCTATCGGTCAAAGTTATAATTACCAGATTATAGAAGCTTGCGTAGCCAAAGATAAAACATGAATTTCATTACGTCTCCAAACTCCGTATTTCAGATTTACCTTAGAAAAATTTAACTTCTTAAAGAGTGTTCAAAGATTAAATTAAATTTAACTAAATGCAATTTAATCTTTGAACACTCTTTTATAAGGGCTATTAGTCTTTAAAATAAAACTGCTTCACTTAAGACAGTGCAAGTGAGATAGTATTATACGCACCCGTTATAATGTGAAAAGGAGATAACCAATATGTGTACGAGTATATAACATAGAAGTTTGATTGGGATAATACTTAAGTCCTGTTCGGTGGTTTATAATTAAATTTGTTGTAAAATACACAAAATTACGAATTGACATTTTAATTAATCCTTAGTATCAGTAGTTTTCAAAAACAAAGATTTGCTAAACAAGAATAAAATATACATAAATTATATAATATTTTTTTAACGGACAGTGACAATTCAATTAAAGGTTATTCTTCATTATCCATTTTAACTTTAAAAATTATGTTTGAGCTATGATAAAAACGTTACTAATAAATTTAAATTAAAAGGTGTTAAAAGTAAATTATGCACAAAGAATAGTAAAATGTATAACTTACACCGTTTTGTGAATATTAAAGTGATATAAAAATCGATGAAAGAATGATTTTAAAAAGGCAATTATTAGTAAACTATCGTTTTTGGCGAAGAATACTTTTAAATAATTTAGATTTTATTATTATTTACTAAGAAATAGTGTTTTACTTCAAAACAAGTAAAGGTAGTCACAATTAAGCGAAAATTATCGGTACGCTTACGAACAATAATTTATAAATTACTTTTTCGACGATAGGAGTTATATATAAAGTAGGCGTGTGGATATTTCGTTGCTTTTGTCGTTGCGGATATGACTTGAACCCCAACGTTTAGGGTTGGGGTTCGAGTCCTCGCGGGGTTCCAGTATTTTGCAATTATGTGTTTTTTAATGCATTTTTTGTTAATTAAATGTGCGTATTAAATTAGAAAATATTTGAACTGAAACTACTAGCCGCTAGTGCCGTTTTTTATAGATTATTTACCAAATATAAAATAGACCTTTTTTATTTGCCAAACTACCGCCGTAGACATTTTATCAGAATTTTTGGAGCTTACCAATCTAAAAACTCACCGCTCGCTACTGATAAACACACTCTTTTGTTGATACCACAATGATTTTTTTATGATTTTTTTTCAGAAACTTTGCTGAACTGTCCTTAAACCGTATTTTTTTAATGTTATTATATCATTGTACACTATTTATTTCTGTAAAATAAATAAATAAATACATTTTAATGAAATTTTCATAATGTTCCTTTTGTTATAAGAAACATGACAAAATAAGTATTTTTATTCAAATTTTTCTAATATGTTTTAGTTATAGATGTTCGTATATATCTTTTTTATCATTTTTTTTTAAATTAATATATTTTATAAATGGAACATGTTTTTTTTTATTCTATACAAATCTACTTTTAAACATCTAGTAAATGTTTTTTAGAGCTAGAAAAGAAATAAGTATTCATAAATACATGTTTGTAATAATAACATGTTTGTTTTTCCATAAGATTTCATGGATTATTTATTTAAAAATGTGTAAACGGGAGCCAGATTTTATTTTGTCCATGCGCTCTGTAGCTGCAAGACCTGTTGCACACAAATATTGAAATCCGTACATTATGAAAGGCTGAGACAAGCACTATCGACAAAATCAAGAAAGGAGCTTTGCGCTGGTTTGGACGTGTAGAACGAATAGACAGCAAAAGAACGGCTAAGAATATTTACAATGCGTAAGTTGATAGATGCAGAAATAGAGGAAGACCGAGAAAGACATGGCATGACCAAATCCAACAAATACTTGAAGACGGACATGTCAAAAGTCGGAAGAATCAGCGCGCGTGCATGAGAAGATGTATGAATGTAGAGGAAGCGAGATATGTATGGAAAGATAGAGTGATGTGGCGTTCTATTCTTTCTGCCTACCCTTACGGGGAAATGGCGTGATGGCTTGTTATTGTTGTTGCAAACCCGAAAAATGTTTTAATTTTCTGAACCCTCGCCTGCTGACCCTCGTCTGTTGAGCATACAAAGACGAAAGGCGTGACCTGCTGTCGTTCTGTCAAGGCGACTTAATGCAACCGTCATCTCCCAAAATTGACAAGAGAAGCAAACGTGTGGTCCCCCCGTCCCCCGTCCCCCGTCCCCCGTCCCCCGATCTTTGAATTCGTATCAAACATTGCTAGCGTCATAAAAAAAATGTCGGCGATATTTACGATGGTCTTACCGTCATAAGAGAAAATTTATTCGGATGAAAATAACCGAATGCATTCGCTTATTAAATTCATTCGAATGAAAGTTCGAATGCAGCAATTTATTTAAATGAATTAGTAATCGTTTTAAATGAATTAGTAATCGTTTTAAATGAATTAGTAATCGTTTTAAATGAATTAGTCATCGTTTTAAATGAATTAGTAATCGTACTAAATGAATGAATTAATAAATAAGTAATTGCATTAAGCGAACGAAATAGTGATTGCATCATCTGTGGTTAGTAACTTTTTTGAAAAACCTGTTCGGCATTCTCGGGCTGGGGGAGAATTTTTTAATTTTTCGGGCACTAAATAAAAGTAGATGGGCGGAGGTAGTGCCCAGCATGTCTTGGAAAATTAGCTACCCCCCCTCCCTCCCCCAAATAACGGAAACGCCCATTTCTATTATATATATAGTTGGATAATTTATAAAGCGCCATTTTTGTGAAAATCACCTCAAGGGCGCTGTACAATTAATAAATATCCCAGTACGTCTTGCAGCTACAGAGCGCATGGACGGTTGGGATTCTAGTTCCTCGTTTTCAATTAAGATCAATCAAAAATTATAATAGATAGGAGCTAGATTACAGGACGTCTTGCAGCTACAGAGCGCATAGATAGTTAGAAATTTAGCCCCCATTTACACATTTTAAAAATTGACAAATAAATTTAGTGTATTACAAAATAATAATAATATGAATAGTAAAAAAGAGTAAGATTACAACACGCCTTGCTGCTACTAAGCGCATAAGGTATTTTAAAGTTGAAATATGAAAGCTAGATAACCAATCATCGTGCAGCTACAAAGCGCATGGACGAGAGGAATTCCAGCAAAGTTAAAACAATATCAATAAATTTATAAAAAATAGAGTATAGTAGTAAATTGGTCAAGTGTTCATACCAAGAAGTAAGCAATAAAAAACTAAATAAATAAAGCACTGTATCAACTCCATGGTTAACAAAGGGAGATAGATGTCCGAAGAGAATCTTTTGTAGACAGTAGGTAGATATCGTCACCATGTGGTCCACTAGGCTGCTGGAGAATTTCTGGAAACGCACTACGGAGTATATATTTTTTTAAGGAATAACCCCCTAAGCCTCTATTTTGAGGCTTGTCCG
The DNA here is from genome assembly GCF_059751315.1 of Micrasema longulum. Classification (NCBI taxonomy): domain Eukaryota; kingdom Metazoa; phylum Arthropoda; class Insecta; order Trichoptera; family Brachycentridae; genus Micrasema; species Micrasema longulum. The sequence goes on along the minus strand of NW_028278133.1, from coordinate 117,846 downwards.
CAGGTGGAAAAGAGATGATATGTAATGAGGTAACGAAATTTATACCACAACACCCAGACCAACTGAGAAAAAAATCTTTCTTGGATTTTTTTTTGCAACTGCCGGGAAACGAACCCGTGACGCCAGTTTTACAGTTAGCCGTCTTATCAACTGCGTCACGGCGCCTATCAGTATTTAATAGATTAATTCGATTATTTAATTGATTTCTTTTATGAATTGTTCGATTATTAAATTCATTCGAATATTTTTATCGCTTGTTATATAAGCACCACGTTTGTTCGACTGCCGAAGCTTATAATTTCCAAATACAATTCTATAAGCAACATGGTCATCTCGTTTTCCAACGTCACTGTGGCCCATTTTTTACGTATTGTCTGAATCCACACAACAAAGAAAAATTACGGTGAATGTACATTTATTATTTTCATATTAAAATTGTCTTGTTTTTTTTTGTGTTATATTTGCCATTGATCAATTAAATTGAAATTGAAATATTTAGCTTATTTTCCAGCATCCAAAAATTGTAGAGATATGGAAATCAAGTTATTCGACTGACTAATGACAGGTCATAACCCCTTTCTGTATCCAGGTGGATGAAAAATACAGTTATGTGTAAAGAATTAAAACCCCGAACGAGTGTTTTTGACAAATATAAAAATCTTGAATTAGGAAATCGAGTGAAGATAAGTCCGCCACGTTGATAATTTTTTGGCATGTTTGCCTACCATTTTTGAGAATATGGGTTTGATCCCTAGTAGGGTCGATGTAAAATATTAATTCTAAAGCCTGTTTAAATTGCATTCTTTCTGTGTTTCTAGACTGGCACCTGAAGCGCAATATTGATCACCATGTAATATGTACCACTAAATGCGCATTGGAAAATGATTATGACATTTTAAGACATCTCACCACATATTTACATTCTTTCATGCACCATCTTATTCAATATTCTATTTTATTTTTAGATACCTACCGAAATCTTATTAATTCTGATATCGTCGAGTTTCTGGCACAAGTTGGTACTACAAATTTAGGGAAAATGAGATTCCTTCATAATTGGCATCAAACGATCTTTGTTTAAAAGTAAATAACATTTTTTTACTTTTGTGAAGTAAAAGAGTCCTGCGAAATCGTTGCAACCAATTGTGCAGAAATGCCAGAAGGAAATATATCCTCACAAACTTAAATCAAAACTCTACTAGTAAATCCTGGTCGTTTTTAAAATCTCTTGGCGCCGGTAAACCTAAGATAACATTATCTTTAACTGTCAAACTAGACAATCTCAATACTCACTTTGCTACACCTCCACTAATACTGGATGTCAGCACTAAATCCGACACTCTCCGACGTTTAAGTATGGCAGCTTCTTACAATTATCCACCGTTTTTATTTTCTTCCGTTCAAGAAACTGATATTCAACGTATTTTACTTTCTATAAAAACCAAATCTATGGGCAGTGATCAGCTGAGTATGAGATTGATACACTTTATTTTTCCTATTATCTTACCGGTTATTACTCACATTATAAACTTTTCTTTAAATACTGGAGATTTTCCTGAAGCTTGGAAAAAAGCATTTATTATACCACTTCCCAAAATTTCTTTACCAGTTTCTGTCAAAGATTACAGACCCATATCTATTCTTCCAATGTTTTCCAAAGTCATTGAACGAGTTGTATATAATCAGCTAAATAATTATCTATTGTCAAATAATCTTCTTGATCCCAATCAATCAGGTTTTCGTGCGGGCCATAGTACAACTACCGCTTTAATCAAGGTTACAGATGACATTAGATACGCAATGAATAACAAAATGATAACCTTGATAACATTACTCGACTTCAGTAGCGCTTTCAACTCTGTGGATTTCGATCTTTTGTTGGCTAGACTTAAAACACTAAATATGACACGACCGGTTATAAAATGGTTCGGATCGTATTTACGAGCTAGACAACAGTGCATCAAAACACCAGATCATCAATCGGAATGGGTCGATATTGCCGCTGGAGTACCTCAAGGTGGAGTTTTATCACCATTACTATTTTCCCTGTTTAGTAATCCGATTGCAGATTGTCTCAATTGTTCATATCATCTCTATGCAGATGATTTACAATTATACCTTCATTGCAGACCTGAAAACACCAGCAAAGCAATAGAATCGATGTCTAAAACACTAAATTGCGTGTCAACATGGACAAAAGAGTATGGTTTACTAATAAACCCGTCTAAAACACAAATTATGTTTGCAGGTAGTCAAAGATTGCTTAGTAAGCTAGACATACCTTCACTTAATCCTCTTATTGTCAATGGTACCAATATTCAGTACAGGAAATCCGTAAAAAATCTAGCAGTACTAATGGATGAACATCTCTGCTGGCGAGCTCATACTAATGAATTAAGCCGCAAAATATTTTTCAGTCTACACTCACTTAGAAGGTTGCAAAAATTCTTACCCATTAGTACTAAATGCACTCTTGTACAAGCATTACTACTACCCATTCTAGATTACGCTGATGTTTCCATGACTGATTTAAGCTGTGAGCAACTCGATAAACTTGAACGACTTCAGAATACATGCATAAGGTACATTTTTGGTCTTAGGAAATATGACCACATTTCTGATTATCGTAGGCAACTGAAATGGCTCAAAATTAGACAGCGGAGAGACTATCACTCCCTCTCACTTCTGTTCAATGTACTTCATAGTCCTAACGCTCCTATATACCTGTGTGAAAAATTTCAACGCTTATCAGTTCATGGTTTACCTCTTCGTTCTCATTCTCAAGGCACTCTCTTAATACCCATACACAATTCCTCTTTCTTCTCTAACTCATATAGTGTCCATGCGGCTCGACTGTGGAATCATCTCCCATCCACCATCAAAGATGTTACTACATTATCTCTGTTTAAATCACGTCTGAAGAAACATCTCCTTTCTCTTCCTTAATCTCTCCTCCTTTCCTTTTTCCTCTTTCCTCTTTCCTCTTTCCTCTTTTTTCCTTTTTCCCATTGAGTAATAGTTTCGATTTAGGTAATTTATAAACAAATACGTTTATTTCTATTTTTATATATCTTTAAATTTTTAATCTTTTTTTTTTCTATTGAATATGTTCTGTAACTTGAATAATAAAAATAAAACTTTTATTTTATTGGTTGGTTGGAAGAAATTGCCATTTGGCAATAAGCCCGCCAATGTACAAATAACATTATGTACAAAAAGTTAAATAAATAAATAAATAAATAAAAGATCAGAAACCTTTATCATGTGGGTGAGTTTCATCCGGTTGAACCAATTCCAACGCCTGAAAACAATTTTCTGATTTTTATACTTCTTCTTTTACCAGGTAGTTTTTTTTAAAGTTTTTTTATTTATTAATAAATTTCATAAAAATTTCATGTTTTTGTAAAGTTCTACACATATCTACTTTTACACATCTAGTAAATGTTATCACTGTAACTCTTCAAAAAAAGAGACTAACTTTTGTGCTTAGAGAGTGACTTACACTGTTTTAGTTGTTTATTTATATAAGTTTATAAAATTTTAAATACGAGTACATAAAAAAGAAAAATGAAAACATAGGATTTATAAAGATAAAACATAAAACAATAAAACATTCGTACTAATTAAAATGTAATGTTGTTTTTACACGTGTTTAATCTTTAGATTAACTTTAAATTTATTTATTGATATATTATTTTTGTAATACAACAATGTTTTGAGTATTTCCAAATGCCTTTTACTTCACAAAAGTCAATAGATGGAGGGGTTGAGGAATTTTGTATGTTTAAACATAGGCAGAATGGTGAATGTTACTCAGTGTGTGAAGTGGCCACTTAAACCAGCCAATGACAGGTCATAGTACATTGTGTTTATTAAATTGAAAAGTTATAACTAAATTTATATCTTTATATAAACACTTTGCAAAGCGCCCTTGAGGTATTATATTACAAAAATGGTGCTTTATAAGTTATCCATAATAATAATAAGCCCTGTAAATGCCTAGACTTCCATTTTCCCTTCTCAAAAATGTTTTCCTTCTCTGCTGCAACAAATTAAAATATGAATTATTCACTAAGGAGGAAATCCAGCCAGTCTGCCGTCATTTGGACATACTCAAAACACTGTTGTAAATAACAATTTATATATATATATATATATATACATGTTTGGATAATTTATATAGCGCCATTTTTGAGAAAATCATCTCAAGGGCGCTGATCACCTCAAATACGAAAAATTCCATTTTTTAGACTAAGGAAGAGTTTTCGACTTTAAAATTGAATATATCACTACTACTAAAACGTATGTTACCAACTTGTGCCAGAAATCGGATTATTTCATTTAAATACAAAATTGAGTACATAGAATTTATAAAATAGTTTTCGATAAAACATGATTTGATTGTTATATATTTTTTGTTATCTGGGTGATTATTTGATTATTTTGTTTCATTTACCAACGCCACAATAACGAAATAATCTATTTCCATGTTTAATGGCGCAACCAAACCTGAGATCCATCTTTTGTGGGAAGCTAAATGTAGACCGACCACTGACAGTGATAAGCCTTCCCTTATCCGCGCTAAATTAACCGTAGCATCAATTTAGCGTGAAGTTAACGAGAAGTCTGTTTCACTTGACAATGAAGTATTGTTCCGAGGCTAGCCCACGACTGGCAAGCGAGGTTCTTAGCGACTGAGCTTTAAGGGGATGCTCGCCTTCTCAAAGCTTTTCATCTTTGTTTTGGATTTAATTGAGCCTATCATAAAGCGAGTCTTTTAATTATGCGCATTTATTTAACCACTCTCATATCATACTTACCATCACGCCATTACACTGTAAGGGTAGATAGGGAGGATGGAACGCAACATTCCTCTATCCAAGCATCCATTCCTAGCTTCTTTACATTCATACTTCTTATCACGGCCTTCGATTGTGTCGACTTTTGACTTCCGACCACACTCAAGATTTTGCTTTATTTGAACAAGCTACTTCTTATACAAAGAATCCCAATGATGTTTAGTGAAATATATATACGTTACAAGCATGCAATATGTTGCGCTTTAATTTGTTGGTAATTGTTTTATTTGCCTTTATTATTTAACGATCTTTTATTGTTATTAGACGTGACGCTACGAATAAAAATACAACCGTATGTGATGAGAAAAGGCTTTAATTTCACCGGAACTGAAAATCAGAACGGTGAGTACTTTTTTTTCTATAATTGTTGAGTACAACGCAATATTTGCTCTATCTTAAATGTACATACACATATACACACATGTGTAAGGTGTACGTGTACACCCACCCTCTCACAATTATTATCTCACACGAACTAAGATGTGATTTATGTGATTTAAACGTTAAGTATTTCTGTAGACCTGTTATTAATTTAATTATCTGTAAAATTTTGTTTATTGCATTTTTAATTAGTGTTACTGTTAATACCCACAGTAAATAAATAAATAATTAATCTATGGCAGTGTTTTTCAAACCTTTTCGTAAACGCGACATTTTTATGAGTAAAAAAATACTACTTGTATGCCAGAGATTTCAACAACAAAATATTTGTTTTACTTTACATTAAACCATCGGATTATAATTTAAGAAATCAATTGCAAGTTAGGAGCCGGCGAAGCTAGCCGTCATATGACGTTTTTGTTTTCTGTATGAAGGGAAAAGAAGTGTAATAGCTGGTGAGAGAATCCCTTTTATTATTTTTATTTATTTATTGATATTATATTAGGTCCTGCCATACACATTAAAACAGTTATAATATATAAGATACTTACATAATACAGGAATAAAAATTATTTCAAACATATTATAATTAACAATACACGTAATGTGTCATAAGGTATAATATCATAGTATTGCATATTTATCGCAACGAGAGTGTTTAATATTTGGAAGAGCGTGTTAAGCTCTCAAGTACAAAATATATTTTCAAAAAAGAGTTTCACTACTAGACATTCATTAGGGGAGGGAATTTATTGAGAAACTCCTTGATTGTTTTTCAAATATTTGAGTAAGTTAATTTCAATTGTATTTTTTCATGTACTTCAAATGTTTTATTAAGACATGTCCTTTTATATAATGGTGTGCCATGTATTTTTAAAAATGTTTGTGTTTTGTATAATATATGTAGTCTTATGTATTTGTTAAAAAAATAAACATATATTCGTCTTAACTCAGCACAAGACTTTGGTTCCGCGGAGTTGAACTTTGTGTCTCAATAAATGTTATATAAATATATTGGGAATAAAATAAATCAAAATACAAGAATCGAACTTGAAAAACGAAAATTGAAATGGTTTAAATTTTATTTTTTCTTTAATTAATAAAGTTACATAAAATGGTACATTTGATTTTCTTTTACAATCTACTTTCATATATTTAGTTAATCTTAAATCTGTACCATACCATAAATACTCTAAAATATCATAGAACCACGATTCCACAAATTCATGAACAATAAAAAGGCAGATTACTGAAATAATTATTGTTGAGTAGGATCTAAAAGCATTATTTTTTTATGTCTGAAATTTATTTACTAACCCTGATGCATTATTACATTTTGGCTTTTGGAATTCCTACACATAGGTTGTAAAACACTGAATAGCAATAAGTTATGTATTCAATGTATTTATTATATGTCAGTGATGTCAGATGTTCCCATTTATTCTTTCCACAATATGAGTATATTTTTCTAAAGACAAATTCTTTAGTGCTTATTATTTAGCCAAATATAACAATTTTCAGACCGTTTTCTAAAAGTCGTAAATAACTTTGGATTTGAACCTCGGACCTTTGGTCGGTGAGTTGACAATACTACTACGAGACCACAACCGGGTTCATCAAATTTATATCCGTTTATCCCTTCTTTCGTCATCCATTCGTTCCATCTAAGTGATATTTTCTTTATCCAATTCGATGAATATTGTTGTCGTGTTAAAACTTTCAAAGCATATTCTAACTCCGAAAAGAAAATTCGCAAGTTTTTTTATCTACCTTTAAAATCGTTTGAGTAGCGCATGGCATGGCGCCGCCGCGGAGTCACCACGCGCGCCATGCGCGCAGTTATGTCAAATAATGCAGAATCCCGCTTAGCAACTTATAATCCACTTCGTTTTTAAATTATTTCAGTCCTTATATAAAACGGATGTCTACATCCGCACTATCACAATATCTGGAAGTGATATCAGAATACAAATCACTCCAACTCGGTCGTTCTCAAAGGATCAGACACTATGTTGAGTTGCTAATTCCGTCTCCATGTGCGTATTGCCACATAAATTAGTGACTTGAAAGCAGCCGACATCAAATTATCCTTTAAAAAGGACCGCTTATGATATTTCTCAACATGTTTTAAATATGCAAAAAGATGAATTATTGCAGATTGCCAACAATATTTTGAGTTTTTTTACATTTTCGTAAACAGGGACTGGATTTTATCTCGTTGGAAGTTATTATTATTAACATATTACAAGAGGGATGGAGAACATTTTAGAGCAAGAAATCTGATGTCTAGGTATTTACAAGACTTATTAGCTATCATTGGCTAGGTTAAGTGGACACTTTACTAATATTATTAATATTATTAAAATTAAAGACGTGTGTTACTAAAATCCACTTGGAAAAACCAGTAACCATTTTTTAAATCTATTTATAATTCTCTATCGTGACATCTCAGACTGGTGTCTTCATTGTAAAATGAATTTATACATAAACATTACGCGTAAAGAATTCAAAATTACGTTTTTTTTTTAATTAAAATAATACGCTTTAGTAGGTAATTGAATTTGCTTATTTTCTAAAGGACCTTTTTTATTGGGTTATTTGGTAAATACGGGAGTTTGTTTAATGTTTTTTTAAGGAGTGGCACTAGGTTCGCGTGAGAGTAAGTTAACACTTTTTCTTAGGTAGATACATCAACATATCAACAATACCAGAAACGACGTGACGTCCGTCCAACTCTAATGTTTATCTCGGAATTTATTTAAAAAAACATTACTTTCATTCTACAGAAAATATAAGTATTGATTTCGTTCACTCGACACAAATTTATTCGAAAATCGCGCACGGCAAAATCAATGATAATTAACACTGTTTAAGCAAATGATAAAACAAATTTATGTGTTTTTTTTACCTAGCTTTATGTTTTTTCTCATATTAGTATTTGTATTTGTAAGACTTTTGATTGTGCCTATGACTCGGCAGTTTTTTGCGTTTTCACCCATGTTTAGGTATGATTCACTTTATTCACGTATCACATATAAAGGGATTTCAATTTTAAAGGAACAATCTGCCACCAGGTGGGATTGAGGGGATATAGAAGGAGGTAATGAAAAATACACCACAACACCCAGACCAATTGAGAAAAAATCTTTCTTGGATTCTTTCTTACAACTGGCGGGAATCGAACCCACGATGCCAGTTTTACAGTTAGCCGTCCAACTAACTGCGCCACGGCGCCTGTAAAAACCATATTTGAAATATTGTTAAATTACATTATGAATGGAATCGGACAAATGATTTCCACGTCTTCGCTGGACGGCGCGTCTTATAGATGTCCTATTTTTAATGAATCGACTCCATAAATCGAGCTCGATATCATTGATGGTATTGTTTATATTGACTTTTGAGGCGTAAACGTCTGTGGCTTATGCGCATAGACCAATGATTTAACGCAACCTTACAAGAAAAAGTCTAATGGCGTTAAATCATATGATCTCGGTGGCATTTTGTCGCCGAAACGCGAGATAACCATGCCTTCAAATTTGTCGTAAAGAAGATTCATTATTTCGTGCGCTGTACTCATAGCCCGTAGCGGCATTTTGTTAGAACCACATGTCGTTGAGATCTTTATCTTCCATCATCTATCATGTGGATGTTTATTAACCTAAAACTGACAATTTTGGTTTTTTATTCATCTAAAAATGAACGTTGGTGAAGATGATTTTCCATCCAAAAGTATACTGAGCACTCATTTTGATAGTATAGTTTAATGATTTTATTCATCATATATACGGCCTAACCTAATTAAGGACGGTTTTTACAAAATGAAATTTTTACAAAAAAATCAAATGCGTTTGCGGCATAAAAACAAAACGCGCATATACGCGTTTCTCAACGCTGGAACTTTTCGCGATGATTTTCCCAACACGAAAAGTAATATATCACTTTTAAAAAAAATAAATTAAAGTGATCACTCATATCAAGAAAAAATCTATTTTTTAGTAACATAAAAAGTATTGTTTTTGTAATTTCATTTTTTTATGGAACACCGTCACGAATTTAACGTCACAACTATCAATGTCAAACATGTCGCGTTTTTCTAGTGACATGTTTTTTTACAATTTCTTTTTTAAACTATATTTTGAGTTTGTCCAAATTTTTGTAGACAAGAACTGGATTCAACTCCCCGGGGAACTGTTTATATTAACATATTACAACAGAGATAAAGAACATTTACCTTATTTTTTATTTTTTTTATATTTTATTTTTATATTTTTTCATTTACCCTACATTTACCTTATTCTGTATTGCCTTCTCTTAAATGTTCTTCATCTCTGTTGTTCTTTTTTAAAGTTGTATATGAAAACATTTCTCCAGAATATCCATACTGATTTTGAAAAAACGAATAATTTTTCTTAATCCATTTCATATTTATTTATCGGTATTCAGAGTATGCGATATTTTCCTTTGATTAAAACATCCCAATTTTATACCTGTGACATTATCAACATGGCCGCCATATACTGTTCGAGTGCCTCTATTGGAAAACCTCATAGAAATAAAATTTTGTTTACAGTTAACTTTGATTCTTTTTCTTAAGGTTTATATTTATTTGAAATATTTTGATACTTTATTATTGTATACCAGTAAGTACGCTCAAATTATACCTCGTTTGCCTGTCTAGGAAGTATCACTTGTCTTTGAATACTTACTAAAATAAAAATGATCGAGTCAAGCAGTTAAAAAGTTTTAAAATGCTTGATTAAAATTTGCAATTTGCATTTTGCGCATTCGTTTATTTATATATTTGAAGCACGTGCGTAATAATATTGTTAAGTTCAGTCATAAATAATGAAATAATATCTAAATATTTTTATCGCAGTGCGGTGAACGGCGCAATAAACAATAAATATCAGAGACGTGGGTATAAAGCGTTTCGATTTACTTTGTCGGCACCGTCTTCTGACGCGTTCGATGCTTTCAGTTCATCCATTGTTGCGTTGAAACGTTCCCATCGTCTGATGGCTTAATAAATACGAATATACGTGTTTTTATCAGGACTAATTACCAGGCAGTATGTTAGAGGTATTTAGCGATATAAATCGATGATTGCTAAAATGGCATTCCCTGTGTTAGTTGTATACATTTTCCAACTTTTTGCCCATCGAGAGAATGCGAGTACATCTTTATTTATTTTCTTTGAAACTGTGATAATTAAATAAAATTATTGAACACAAATGAAATCAGCACTCTCCAAAATAAAGAATTGTGTGCTGTTTTCTGGTGTTAAGGAGCAAATTAGAAAATAAAGATTACTTTATTTTCTAGCTTGTATTTCACCTTGTTAGGCAAGAAGCTCAGAGGGTTTTTTTATTTATCAATAAACCATCAATTTATGTCATATTTTTATTTTTTTTATTTTCTATGTATGATATCATCAGCGCTATGATTTTTTGAAGTTTTCTGATTTTGAAATTACTCCGCCTGTGATGACTCCAGTACTTTACGGTGAGTCATCCTGACTGGTTGGTTGGCTGGCTTCCTGGTAATCGGAAAAATTGCAACACTTTCTCATTGGTTGATTTCGAAGAACTAGTGACGTCTTTAAAAGTGAAGCTTCGCCGTAACAGTAAAAGCTTTAATTTTTACCACGTAACAAAACATTTGTTATATACAATTTACCATTGCACTGAACTTTTTTTTTTCGAAAAAGAAAGAAATACCTAAATTCTTATTATTTACCTACTCGAATTTTTAAATTTTCAGACCATTTTCTAAAAGTCTTAAATAACTTGTGATGAAAAAATGGAAATCGAGTTGAGGTTAAGTAGGATTTGAACTTCGGAGATTTGGCGTGTAAGTCATAACTAATAAATAAATAAAAAGCGTTGGAGCAAATATAAAAAAAAAAACTGTATAACTGAGAATGGAACCATGCACAAAGAGCTCGCACCCCGCTTAAAAATAGCTGGAGAAACTTTTAACAAGATACGTGTTGTTTGGAACTCTAGTCTAAACTCGACTCAAAGATAAAAACTCAAAACGAAATTCCGATTATTCAACTATTGTATAATATTGGATTAGATATGGAAAAAAAGAAAATAAACAAGAATGCTGAATCAAAGCCCAAATCAATATGAACATGTATTAATATTGTTATAATGCGTAACATGGAGTGTGAATCATCGATAAAACGTCAAAGTTTGATGGTTTGCTATTTTTTTTCAAAAATTCGAACTCTCGTGGTTAAAAAAATTAACGGCTACCTGGTGACCAAATAAAAAACATTTAACTTATTTTATTTAATTATCAAATTGCTATAACCCACGGTATTTTCAGCTGCACAAGTCATTTACTACGCCACATTTAACTTATATACGCCACTTAGATATTAGTTAAAAAAATATTATACATTCTTAAATTCTGTTGATTCCTTTTCTTTCCTGGATCTTTTCTTCCTGTTTCATTCCAAAGCCTTTACCCAATCTTACATTCTACGCATTATTTTCCTCATCCTATAATGTGTGTAACCAAAATATTTTTAAAAAAATTACTCATTTGCAAGTATTTTTGCTCATTAAAACAGATGTTATTTAAAAAAAAATATATATATATTTAATGAATTTAAGTCTGCTTTACTTTACAGATTGTTTAACCCATTACGTAATGAAGTTTGTAAATATAAGATATAAGTTAATGAATGGAAAGCAAATAGCTGCTTAACTGATTAATCAGTATTATCTGCAGAAGCCGTATTCAGCTAGTGAATTGCCTTATTAATGGGTAATGTAAAGTATATGTCATGTTAAGCAATGATGTAAAGCGTCGATATCGGTATTTTTTTAAAAATAAAAAATTGAGATTAGAGATTGCTTCATTTGATTCCTTATGTTTATCATTATATCTACCGTAACTATTTTCAATCTGATTAGCTTCAATTGTAATTGCAATAATTCCCATCGAATGAAATGCATTTGGCGAAAAAACACATTTTTTTCAGTTATTCATACCATCACGCCATATCCATTTAAGGCTTGGAACAAACTACAACCACGGAATTTAAAAGGTTGAAATTAAAAGAACGGCAATAACTAAAAAGGCTCTTGTCATGATTAAAGGAATATAGTTAATAGATTACAGAATTAACGTTAACAGTGGCCTCATGGTGCAATTAACTCTATTAGTAAATTCATTTGTATCGTATGAGAGGGGACGAGAGCGAAATATGGTTTTGATTGCGTTATAATAAAAAGGATAAATGACGAACGAACGAACGAACTTACGAAACTGTGACAGACTAAGCCTGCTGTTCTTATTTGAAAATATGGAGCTTCTTGCCGCTGTCATAAATAGATTTGTAAGAAATAGATCTTGTGGCTTCCAAAAAGTGTTAAAGGCCTTTAAATGGTTTCAAAATTATTATGTCAAATTTACAAATATACAAAAGCTAATTAATTATTTGTTATTATACTGCAAAACAGATAAGAAACATTTTATAGAAGAAAATATAGAAGTCTAGGTATTTACAGGATTTATGAACTATCATCGGCTGGTTTCAGTGGTCTCTTTGCTCACTGTATAAAATTCACCATCCTGCCCCTGTTTGAACTTTTTAATTTCTTTAGATATTTGTGAGGGTAAAGAGCTAAAACCGTTTAAAATAAGAACACGTTAGTGTTAATTTAGTCATATATCTACAATGTCAAAAACATTTTGAGATTGTCTAAATTTTTGCCGACAAGAACTGGATTCAACACCCTAGGGAGTTGTTAATGTATTACAGCAGAGATGAATAACATTTTCAATAAAGGTATATAGAAGTTTAGGCATACACAGAGCATAGATCTGTCATTAGCTGGTTTAAGTGGCCACTTTACACACTGTGTAACATACACCATTCTGCCTATATTTGAACGTCTGTATTCCTGCAATACTTCCATCTGTTGATATTTGTGAAGTTAATGAGATGAAATTTCAATTTATGCGGGTGAGATTCTGACTAAATTATTTTACGTACACATATTGAGCAGTGCCTGAAGATACTAATGTACAAACATTTTAACAAACTCAAAATATTGTTGATAATTAAATTTATATGTTCTCTATTCTTTGTAGAATAAAGTGCTTCACAATGAGATAATATTTGTTCAGTTTTATAAAATGCCTATAAATATGTCTTCGTAAATGTTGTACTAAATTTTATAATATTAATGATTTTATTCACTTAAGCAGAACGCGATAAATTGTTATCTCATAAGCAAAATTTATTTACGTAATGGAGGTATTAATATTTAAACAAGTACAATAAAGAATATTAATAAAAATGTCAATGTACCCTTCCAAATGTTCTTGATAAAGAATGTCACGTCGATTCGTTAAAATTCATATTTCAACTGTAATTTATAAGAGTTTTTTCTAATAATTTACACGTATTTATTTTACGTAAAATTTCGTTATGTACACCAAATGTAGCGTATATTGATCATATATTACATGAAAGTAAGATGGTCCATCTAACACTTCAGGTGCCAGTCAAAAACCAACCACATAAATATTTATTTAAAAAAATCACAAATCCAATTAGTTTCGTTACAACTCATAATTTATAGAAATTAAAAAAGTTGTTTTAAAAGATATCATTTTTTTTAATATTTAACCCTCTCTTCCCAGTAATGTGTAGCTAGTGAACATTGTAATTTTTACCTTTAATATCTGGATAAATGTAATAAATAAGTAGGTAAAATGTTTGTTACTCCTCTGTTTTGCATTTACGTATTGGTTAAAATAATTGTTTCTAAAATAATCAATGTTTATTGGGCAAAAAAAAAAGCATCGAGTTGAGAGGTGAAAAGACCATTAAAAAACAAAGAAGAAGAAGAAAAAAAAAGCATTTAATCAGAAATCAGAGATAAATTACCAATGCATTCGAAAGTGTACCGATGTGCCGCATGTCCCTGCATATGGAGTAAAAGAGTATCGAATATACGATTGTCTCACACTCAACATCTCACTCTCGATACTAAAAGAATACTCGGGAGCGAACTAAATTTCAATGATTTTCGAAACGCCAAGTTGCCAGTGCTTCAGTACCGTACGCCCGTAGCTCCACAGTAGCTCTAAGAGCTTTGTCGAGAGTGGGCCTCTCACTCGCGCTACGAGCGTGAGCTAATATATATTTTTTAAATGTTTTCATCAATTATGTAAGAAATTTGTCAAAGATATTCTATTTTTCCGATTGGTAATCTCTCATTTTTGGGAAATATTATAAAAACCAAAAAAAGGTTATTGCTAAATAAAATTTAAGATCATCGATGCCCATATTTAACAAAAAAAGTATTTCTTTTAAAACTTTTATGTATTAACATAAATTTATAAAACATTTATTAATATTCTAATTTTCAATAATTGACAAGACTGATATAATAAATAGCAATCATTGTTTTATAAATAACATGTAAATTGGCATCAATTTATTTTCTACACGCGGGAAGTATTTAAAAAAAGGTGACGAATACATATTTATTGTGATTAGTGGTGAACAATTTTTACATCAATACTTAAATAAATTTTTATTTACTATATAATGTCATAATAAATCTGACAAAAAAATTTAAGCGATTTACGAAAATGATTTAGTTAAAATATTTGGTGTTAACATAGGATGTGTTTTTTTCCAAATTTAAAAGTGAGTACCAAAAGTAAAACCAAATCGTTAAGATTATACGTCATTCAAAAGAAAATTTTCTGAAGGTATTGTGTTTGCAATTAAGTTACATATATATTATTTTATTTGATTACAAGCCTTTAAAATGGAATGTCAGCAGACGGAAGTGCTTATTTTCGACGCTTTCTGTTCGCGTTAAATCGAGGGAATAAAGCTTCTATAGCTGCTCGCAATATTTGCGCAGTGTACGGTGAAGATGCTTTGAATTATTTACTAATTTGTAATAAAATAATGAAAGAGAATACATTATTGACCGATTTGTTGTAATTTTTTTTGTGTCTTCTTGTTCTCTTCATATGAAAAAAGGGACAAAATTTGTGTTTACACCATCAAATAAGTCAATAATGTAATTTGGTTTATTATTTCATAACAAATTAGTTTATTATTCGTGGCATCTTCGCCGTATACTGCGCAAATATCGCGATAATTTTTTTTAACGATGAATTAGCTGTGTTCATATTCCGAAAATTCATTCAATGTGGTCTACTACTAAGCAACTCTAATACAAATATAGAAGCTCGGGTTTACTCAAGTTGTTACTATAAAAATCCATTTGTTAAATATAGTAACAATCATGTCCTAATGTTTTTAGTTTATCAAAACAGAAGCGTCATTTTATTGCAAACAATTTAAATTTACATAAGTCTCGAAGATTGAACTTCACATTTTAAATTATTTTATCCATGTTACGTGAAATCGATTAAAGTTGACATTCAATATTATTTGCGTAGGAGAAGTGTACTAATTTTTAATTAAACAACACGATTTTAGTGAGATCTCATATTTATGGCCCGTTACTATATAACATGTATAAACTTCTGAAATTTATTCAAATCAGTAATTATTTATACAATTGCAACACGTTTTGCAATAAAGTGACTCAGTAAGATATTAAGTATTCTCAAAAACCTCATCGAAGTTTGTAACAGACAATGAAGTATAATGTCTTATTCGCGGAGACAAATAAAAACGTTTGACACGTCAATGTTTGACTGTTATTTCGAAATGTCTGACCGTAGTCACAAAATGGCATTAAGTGTCAAATAAAAACATAATTTTATTCAAAAACAATTCTGCTTGTGTTGACTGCGAGTTGTTCAAGAAACGCTTTAAAATGCCATATTTTTTAACTGACAATTTGAATGAGGTTGCGGGGTACGGAGATTGTAAAACGCAAATAAAGATGGCGGTGTGAGTCAAATCTTTAATTCATCAAGTTACTTATCGGGAATTGGCTTTACATAACAACATTAAACACTGTTTTGAAATTATAAAATACCTATTGTTGTATTTGTTTGTGTACACAAAATGTTTTTAGTTTTTTTCTTCTGTTAATGAAAACAATTTAAAACGGCTAAAAGCGTTATTGTTCAGATACATAAATGTTTTTTGAAGTGCAAGGGCGTTAAATTTCGAGTCATGACCATAAAGACGCTTGTAAATTTACTGTTTTTACATTTCTATTTTTATTTTTTTATTAATAAATGTCATAAAAGGTAAATATTTAAAAAAAAATCTATACAGATCTACTTTATACATCTAGTAAGTGTTGTTACTGTAACTCTAAAAAAAAAGAGACTAACTCTTGTGCTTGGAGAGTGACTTACACCGTTGTAATTGTTTTATAAGATTTTACATAATTTTAAATAAACTAGGACATGAGAAACAAAATAAAAACAAAGGATATATAAAGAAAAACATGAAAAAATAATACATTCATACTAATCAAAATTTAATGTCGTTTTTACACGTGTTCAAGAAATTTATTTACTTTTACTTTTAATTTATTTATTGATATATTATTTTTAATAGTTTTTAGTTCGTTGGGGAGATTATTATATTTTTTTACACCTTTGAAGACAAAACTATTTTGACCATGACTTGTGTGGAAATATAGGAATTTTAATATTATTTTTGTATCTGAGTGATTAATTATCTCAAATTCTTTTATTTTTTCTTCTTTATAAATTTGTATAAAATAATTTATTTTATAAAGAGTGTCTACTGTATGAACCTCAAATATTTTATATAGACTTTCCGTATAAAATGTTCAGGGTTTCTTTAGAATTACTTTAATAATTAATATTTGTACAATTTTAATCGGGTTTTATATATTGGCATATGCACTATCCCATCCTACAATACCATTTTGTAACAAATTTTGTACAATTGAGTAATAAGCTATGTTTAAATTATTGATTTTTAAAATATTCCTTAATCTAATAAATATGTAAATACATTTTCTAATTCGTTTAACTAGTTTACTTGTATGGTCTTTTCATTTTAAGTTTTGGTCTATGTATACACTAGGATATTTAATTTTATCTGTTGTATCAAGTACTGAACATGTTAGATCACAGCTAGTTTTGTTGCAATTGTTTTGGTGAATAATTATTTAAATCATAAATGTTTAACGATAAAGAACATTATAAATGATTTTATTTGCATTTTTTTTTCGTTATATTATAAAATTACAAACATAATAAGTACAGTGCAGAACAGATTATATGACATTTAAAGTTTAGGAAAATATTTTTTTGTAATTTTTTTTAATTCAGTACTAAATATGACCTCTTTTGGGCACAGTCAAACATTTTGCAGATACGATTTTGGCATGACGACGTCTATTTCTCATCCTTAAACCATACCTGAATAATGTTCATTTTGTTTTAGCTTTTGCTCTTTTAATTTTTTATCTAGTTCGAAAAGGACGATGTCCCTTTTGCTTTTTTCTTCTCCGAATGCGCAGTATTGCTTTGCCCTTTCTCACACACTAAAAATTAGAACGAAATTCAAACGTTTGTGCCCAAAGACGCGTCGCGGGGCATGTGTATTGCTACATGTAAATAAACAAGTACGTGCTTGCGCAAAAATCCCAACAATTTTTAGCGTGAAACTTCAACCTTTACAGTGGCAACATTCTTAACTTCAACTTAACTAAAATACCAGATTTTGAGCCTTAACTAAGTTTAAATATTTAACTTTAAACTAAATTTATACCAACTTTGATGCAACCGGCCCTTAGAAGATTTAACTTAAATGTCAAATGTTTTAGGCTTGAAATGGAAAAAGAAAGTAATAAAAATACGTAAATATTATTTTTAACGTAGGTGTCAAGTGACATTTTAATACCCGTCGTATTTAATGAAGTATTAATGTAAACTTGTCAACTGTAAACGAAAAAGTCGATATTTATGTTTGAAACATTATATTTTATTAGCTTCAACGCAGCAGGAAGCCAAATAATAGATGTCAATACAATAAATAAAATATAAACAGGTATATTTATATAGTTTTAAATATGTTGGAGGATTTAATGCCAATTAGCTATAACTCTGCATTGGATATTGCCTGATTTTATGAAGAAAATATTAAATTTTTAGTGTTCGCGCTTCATAAGTGTCTGTTTTATGTATTATTACACTATGATATTTCATTTGTATTTTATCTAGAAACGAGGTTTTTTTAAATTTATTATTTTATGTTTTTTTGCTTGTTAAAATATATGTTACAAACATACTAAATACACCACCCCATTTACAAAAACAAGGTATTATATTAATTACATCCTAGGTTTCGATCATTAAAGTCATTATAAGAGATTATTTATTTAGCGCAATTTTTGTAATAATCATCTGAAGGACGCTGTACAATAAACATCTCAACACGTCTTGCAGCTACAGAGCGCATGGACGGTTGGGATTTTATTTCCCCATTTCTAATTAAAACAAATTATACTTTTCGTAAGACTTAAAAGATAGGAATAAGTTTCTAACACGTCTTGCGACTACAGAGCGCACAAATGGTATGAAATCTAGCCTTCTCTCCATTTACATTATTTAAAAAATTGACTATGATTTTAAAACTTTTTTTTACGTAAGAATATTATTATATTCCTTATTTTTTCTCTCTCTTCTCTTTTTTTAAATTGTTTTTATAATTCATCATCATCATTCCTTTTCCGCATCTAATGGTGCATAGGGTACTGGATTTGTACACCAATAATATCTATCATTTTTGTTACATAAAGGTAGGGTGATTAGTCTTAAGCTTCATGTACCAGTCCAGGGATTATAAAATATTTTAGAATAAAAATACCTTTTAAAATAAATATTTCATGTCAACCATGTCAAAAATCGAACCCGAGACCTCTTGTATGGTAGGCAAACGCGCTGACCACTACTCCGCGAGGCCGCCAATTTTTTGTCCTACTTATAAAAAAGTTTTATAATTACTGTATTTTAAAAATGTGCAAAACCCATTGATTCAACAATGATTTGAGTATGTCCAAATGTTTTCAGACAGGCTGGATTTTAGGCATATCTGCAAATATTAGGACATACTTAAAACATTGTTGAATCTACTAACTGGCGAAAGAAGAAGTATAAAAATTTGAAAAAGGTTTTCAGGTGTTTCCTAGTGGGTGATTTGGTTTAACCGGATGAATCTCACCCACATGTTAAAGGTTTCAGCTCCTTTACTTCAATTAATAGGTAGAAGAGTTGAATAATAATGGATGTTTAAACATGGGCAGAATGGTAAATATTACACAGTATGTAAAGTGGCCACTTAAACCAGCCAATGACAGGTCATAAGCCCTGTAAATGTCTTGGCCTCCATATTCCTTACTCGAAAATTTTTTCCCTCTCTGTTGCAACAAATCTAAACCAATGGATGTTTAAATAACATTAAAAAAACATTTATGTAAGTAAATCGGAATATAAACTGTGATATTTGATCATCACTTATTTGTTCATATTATTTCTGGGTGGCCCGGCGTCTTTTTATAAAACTAAACAATAGATTTTTTGTACGACTTAACAATTTTTACTACGGAATATTATGCTTATCTTTCCACTTCCATAGTTCGAATGATTTTTGTAAAAGCGGCCACTTTATGGGGTACCATTGTGTGTGACTGACATGTGACACGTCATGACATATGAGAAATTATTGTCACGTCATGGAGACCGCTTCCTTATTCACTCCCCCTCCTGACAGTTAAGCAAGAGACCCTCAAACATTTCCCGAATTAATTTAGTTTTGTAATATTAACGCAACAATAATAATAATAATAATATTTGGCTGATTTATATAGCACCATTTTTGTAAAAAATCACCTCAAGGGCGCTTTACAATTGTATATCTAAACTTACATTCTAACTAAACTTAAGTGATACATTTTATTTCCAGATTTAAAATTGAGGGTATGATAGTCTAAAAAAGTGGAATTTTAGTTGAGATCTGAACTGACTGGGACTGGTTTCAGGCAGAGGGGCCGGCGGCGGCAACAGCACGATCTCCAAATCTAGTGTTTGGGGAGCGCCGGATTTCAACAAGTTTTCCTCTTCCTGAATCAAATGCTGACCTAAGAGTAGATTGTCTTTGACATGTATTTTCCCTAATACAAAGGTCCGATAGGTATTTTGGAGCCATTTCATGAAGAGATTTGAATACTGTCCAGCACAGTTTGTATTTTATTCTCTCTGGGCTTTTTTAACCAGTGCAAATCTTGAAGATGTTGTGAGATGTGAGAATATTTTTTTACTCCCGTAATAAGCCTTGCTGCTGCATTGGAAACAGATTGAAGTTTATTAGTTTGATATTTTGGGAGATTTGCGTATATTCCATTACAGTAATCTAGACGCGAAACACCAATAATTTTGTTTTCCTTATGTAGGTACTCGTATTATTTTATTTATTAATACAAACACAATATTACAAAAAAAACGTATCCCTAACTCTATGAGGCAAAAAGCCCTGTGTTGAGTTGGGATACAACATAATGGGCAAAACTCAACAATGTGGAAATTTTAGGTATTCCAGGAAAAAAAGGGAAAGATTTGAATACTATTGTCAAAAATATTGGCTCATCCCTTTCTGTTAACATAAATGACCATCAAATTAGATTTGCAAATAGAATCGCATCCTGGAATCGTGACTCTACATCAAAGTCGTCCAAAATAATAATACCACTCCGGGACAGGAAAATAAAAATATATCTTATAAGCGCAATCCGCATGAGAAAAGGTCTTAAAACTGGTGACTGGGGATTGGGAGGTGATGGAAACGTTTATCTTAACCATCATTTAACTAAACGAAATAAAGATTTCCATAAAAAAACAAGGAACTTGCTAAAGTGAAAAATCATAAATACGTATGGATCAAAGACTGCCGTATTAATGTACGAAAAAATTATACATCCCCGCCTATTCTAATAAAAGCAGAATCGGACCTAAGTAAAATGTTGCAGTGACTATTTGTCAAAGTTCTCTCTCTGTACTCTTATTTCTATTATCTTTTTTTGTACAATTATTTCACACTCATAATATCACTATACAATCTTTTATACACAATCTCACACAAATGCACACAAACATACCTCTACACTTACTAACATACAAATACACATAAACACATCCTTTTAAAGTACCGCAATTTAATATGTTTACTTTTCATTTAGAAACTTCGCTGGTCTGTCTTTAAACCGTATCATTTTTATGTTGTTTTATCATTGTCGACTGTTTGTTTCTGTAAAATAAATAAATAAATTATGGACAGTTAAAGCATGCATATTATTAAACAATACAAAAAATAAAAATTATTACTTAAACATGTATTTTAATAAGCATCTGGATAACACGCTTAGAAGTATATTATGTACGCAATATCTCACAGCAGTCTCCTGCAATGGTCTCTTCTCTTAGATAAAATCTAAACTTGCACACTTCTCCAGAAAGTGGCTTTCGTTTTGGGGAACTCAATATGCTTATCCAAGACATTGAACACTCTTGGGGCAACTAAACAAAAACTTCCCTGGGCAGAGGTAGTACTTGTTTTTGGTATTAAATCATTCAAATTACAGGAAAACCTCGTACGAGCATTCTGCTGGGATCTCTTTTAATCGCATAGCCAGAAGTGTGTCATGACTCTTTAAAAAAAATAAAATATTATGTCTAGTACCTTTATGAATTGAACCAATGTCTCAGACGGGAGAAGGGAGAGATATCAAAGCATGAGTCAAAGTCTTATTTTTTGTATATTTATAAGGGAGTTCATGATAAACGCCATACTTCATAATGTACTTAACTTAGTTTTTCTTAATATGGTTTATTATTTTTTGTGGTTTTTGATCTCCTGGACGTCCACTGTTGATTGTTCATCGGCAGTTCATGTCCAAACTACGGGACGCGAATGTAACTTGGGAGGACGCTCATGAGTTGGCGGCTGACATAGGTGCCAGGATGCTTTTTATGGACACCGCATGTTCCAACTACGGAGTGAGCCTGCAATGGTGGTGAGGTTTAACTGATCGGGTGATCACGGGATCAAGTGAACGGTCATAGCCCGTGTAAATTTTAGATGAAAGATCTGAAACCTTTGTTGTGAAACCATTTTCGTGTAAAATATTATTATATGGAATTTCGACTTATCAGAAAGTTTTTTTGTATGTGAATGAGGTTGTATAAATGAAAGATTTAACTTACATATTTATGTGGAGTTTATTATTAACTTAATTAACTAACAAAGGAAAAATACATAAAATGGATGTCGACAATACTGGCTGAATTTAACCGTAATTTTCAATTCAATTTACGCTAAACGTTAAAAGTTGTTGTCAATGTCGTGTCGAAGCAACCGAAATCAGCGCCAGGCGAAGAGTCTGAATTTAGATTTTCAGCTGTGACGTGTTGAGTTGTTGCGTTGGCAGGTCTGGCACCTGGTGTTGCAAGTGCCCATACCTTTGCAGGTGTGGGTTATAAGTCCTGTAAATGCGTAAAATTTCACATTGCCATCTCAAAAAAAATACCTTTGCGTTGGAATAAATTTAGTTGGAGAACTTTAGATAAATGCATTCTATGCAGTTCAGATCATATCGACCATCCGGCTTCAGGGAATAACAAAGGGTTACAAATGCAGTGAGTTGCATAGTAACAAATCACAATAGTGCAAGGCTAATAACTTACAAATACAAAAATGGGTGGCACGTAATAAATGACAAGGCCTTGTCAGGGAAATGGATCAGTCGAAGTGTGTATGAATCAGTAACTATTCACTATTATATTGACATTGATTGACTTCAAAGAAGCGTGTTTAATATAATAATACTTTCTCGGGTACTCAAAATACCATGGTTTACCTACTGACATTTAATGAATAGACATTTTACATCTATGCTATCTGCACTTAAAATGTTGTTCTCAACTATTCGATAAAAAAAGATATGGCAAAGATCGGGTTGTGGTCCCGTGGCTAGAGCTTCTGATTCACGGATCAGAGGTCCAAGGTTCGAACCCCACTCTACCCCAATTTCATTTGCATTTTTTTGATCATGTGTTATTTACAACTCGTTGAAAATACCCACAAAAATGGAGTTGTTTGGGTAAATTATAAGGACGCTAATATTTTTGTTTTAAAAAAAATGTTCCGATTCATATGCAACAGTTCACAAAAAAGGGAGATTTACATATTTCATTAGTTAATATTATTTCTGTGTAACTAGGGTCAGTGCTAGAGTAATGAAACATTTAAAATCTAATGTTTTTTTTTTATGTATTATTGAATACCAGCTAAGCCACCACGAACATATCGCTAGCCCAAAGCAAAAGTGAGAGATAATCTGACTTTGAGGAGTCCAAAGGGTTTGACTGAATTCAATTATTTAAAGTAGATTATGAATACTATATTTTTACATTGGTTAACTATCTAATATCAATATTTTATTATTTGAAAACATTAATTTATTTAAGTTATTAACATATTTGCATTTGTATCTCAAAATTAATAATTTCGGGTTATCTCTCTGTTACTTTGGGCAAGCTTTATTCATTTTGTATTTTGTCAACCCTGGTACCGGTAACGCCTGCGGACCATCTGAGCATCTTCATTTATACAGTATGAATTTTCTGCTCATGCCTTTTTTTGGTTGTTTAATTCTTATAAATATAAAGTATAGCTAGACGAACGGCCATTTTGTACATTTTGCCTTTGGTTTTAACCGGCATTTTTCATTTTTGGTTCACACATAATACCTGACAGGGCTTTCCGTCTTATCCAAGTATTAACTCGGTGTATTACATCTGCATCTATGGACGCATCTGGCGCTATTATGGCGTTGGCGTTATTACATCTGGCGCTATACAAATTCATAATCAAATAGTGTAAAATTTCATTCTACAAAGTCAAAAATAATTTGATATTAAAAATATACAAAGTCAATGCTTAAGTTTAAAGAAAAATTGGACGGTTTGATGGATGTTTTCTGGCTAATCTGAAATTTTGACTTACTTAAAAGCATTAGGCATTTCAGATTATTTACTCAGTTTGTTAGCTTTTGGGCTAAGAAATGGAAAATTCCCAAGGGTGCCCCATAATATAGTGACCGATTAGAGAGAATTTGCAGAATAGTTAAAATTAAGGTAAATTAAAAATAAATGTTATGTATTGTTTAGGGAGCCCAATGTCTCTGGGTACGAACTGAACTGATATGTTGTACCACCATTTCCCATCAAAGGGAAGAAGCGTTGCTAACCTCTGGTGTTCATCAAACATCAAACCATCAAACGTAGTACCTACCTACTAACAATGCTTTCACTGTGACTTGAAAAAAAATATGTAGTTAATAACTTTTAAATAAGCACTGATAAATGTATGATTGTGGGATACATATTTTGAAGACTTTTTTGAAGGGCGTTGGAGTTAATAAATTTTAAAATAATGATAAAAACGATCTAATTAGGTTTTATTTAATTTATAAAAGTACTATAATGAACATAGACTATTGTGATACAAGTAAATACAGTTTTTGCTTCATGAGGAGGAATGACAATATCTGACAAAGGCCCTCCATATATGTAATTTGCCATGCTCGTAGTAAAAAAGGCAGTGAAAGCAAAAGACAAAAAAACAAACAAACCATCACGCTGTTTCTCTTTAGGGGTAGGCAGAGAGGCTAAAACGCCACATCACTGTCTTTGCAAATAGACCAAGCTTTTTTTTAATTCATAAATCTTCTCATACACGCACGCCGATTATTCCTACTCTTAACATGTCCATCGTCAAGTATTTGATGGACTTGATCAAGCCATGTCTTTCTCTATCTCTTTTGTTTTCTGCATCTGTCAACATTCGCATCATAGTTCCTTTTTAGGGTTCTTTTAATGTCTGTTCGCTCTACAAGTACAATCCAACACAGTACTTCTTTGATTCTGTGGATAATGCTTTTCTGAGCCTAACCAAGTTTAAGGATCTCGACATTTGGGCACATATCAAACATCGTTTTACCTCGCATTCGCCAAAGAGATTGCATTTCAACAGCATTTAACCAATTTTTATCATTATTTTTCCAATTCCTTACTTTGCTCTCATATATTAGGGTTGACACTACAACTTCATTGTTAACTGCTTGTTTTTTCTCCTGTGACAATCATTAGCAAATTTCTTTTCTCGCATATATTAAAATTAGTAGAGTTTAATTCCATTGGAATCGTGATTCATGAAATAATTAAATAATTTAAAAGCGTAACTTGTTAATTGACAAAAATACATTGTTTTCTGTATGAGAATAGGAAGACCCCACGGTCGTTCAAACGGTTTTGGGTATGCGTAGGAAGCTTCAAATATTAATAATACATAGTTCATATAATTTAAATTGGGTACATATTATTATGCGAAGTTCACTCCACAAATAACGACCCTCTTTATCTGGAGAACAGTTTCCCAGACAGCAGGAGTAATAATTAACACGTAATGCAATAATGCCGTCGATGGCTTTTCACTTTTCCTGTCTATTTCCGAGGGCGTGGCGCCCCGCCCAGCATCGTGACTTTTGACCGGTTTCGGAACTCGTCGTCAGCCCGGAGCGTCCACTTATCCTTAACTAGTGAACGCTTCACGATTGCGGAGGTTCAGTCGAGATGGGGTGCTGAAGTAACAGAAGGGTCACGTCTCTTCACGTCTCAAGGGCGGGGCCTGCAATTGAAATCAGAAATTCAAGAGTTATTTTGAACTGAAATTTGTATAAAGCGGATTGAAATATTAAGTTGTGTTCGGTAATTTTTATTTTTATTACTTCTACGCCCAACTAAAAGCCGTTTTTGTTAATGAAAATAAGAATAAGTGAAAGCTAGGAATTATTAAATCTAACATAATTGAAGAGACAAAACCTGTGACATGCAACAAAAATAACATTCAAAATAATATGTATAACGCCCTTCATGAACATCAAAGCAATTTTTTTGGAAGATTTTAAACAATATTTTGCTCAATTAAAACTATTATTACAATAAAATTATGTTATTAGTGTTGCATTTTTTTTATTATAACTAACTAACTAACTAACCATCACGCCATTTCGCCGGAGGGGTAGGCAGAGAGGATAGAACGCCACACCACTCTGTCCTGGCACACTTCCTTTGCTTCCTTCACATTCATACATCTTCTCATGCACGCACGTCGATTATTCCGACTTTTCACATGACCACTTTCAAGAATTTGTTGTACTTGATCATGCCATGTCTTTCTCGGCCTTCCTCGACTTCTACAACCAGACACATTCGCATCATAAATCTTTTTAGCCGTTCTTTCATCATTCATTCGCTCCACATGACCGAACCATCGCAAAAGACCTTTCTTAATGTTGTCGATAATGCTTAACCCAGCCTTGCATTTCGCTCTAATTTCGACATTAGGGCACCTATCATACATTGTTTTTCCGCACATTCACCTGAGGGATCGCATTTCAACAGCATTCAGTCTACTTTCGTCCCTTTTTTTCCAACTCCATGCTTCGCTTCCATACATTAGGGTTGGTACCAGAACTCCATTATGAACTGCTAATTTAGCCTCTTGCGATAGACACTTATTTGCTACGACAGACTTTAAGGCACCATTAACTCTGTTACCGGCACTAACCCTCCTTTCAATATCCTTGTCCATATTTCCATCTCTAGTAAACATACTACCCAGATATACAAATTCTTCGACCTGTTTCAAACTATCTCCATTTACTACAATCTTACATTCAGTCATAGTATCCATATATATATATGCTTACACCTTAGATAAGTGGAATAAACCCTCCTGCTCTAAGTTTCACTGATTAATTTCTATATTTATATCGTGAACAATATTCTGTGTTTGCTTTATTAGTTTAATATCACTCGTCGATGGGAAGAGTGCTCTCCCGAAACAATAGTAGTGTTTTTGTAAAAGAATAAAAATTGTTTAGTACTAATAACAAAGGCAGAATGGTGAATGTTACACAGTGTGTAAAGTGGCCACTTAAACCAGCCATTGACAGGTCATAAGCCCTGTAGATGCCTGGACTTCTGTATTACCTTCTCTTAAATGTTCTTCATCTCTGTTGTAGTATGTTAATTTAAACAGCTCGCCAAGGAGTTGAATCCAGTCCTTGTCTACAGGAGTTTGGACAAACTCATAATATTGTTGATAAATTACCTGGTCCATGGAGAAGTATAGAAATTGAAAAAATAATATTTTCAAGCGTTGCCTAGTATGTAGGTGAAATAATTCAATTAGATGAATCTCACCCGCATAAATAAAGGTTTCAGCTCTTTAACTTCACAAACATCAACCGATGAAAGAATTGAAGGAATATAGATGTTCAAATATAGGCAGAATGGTGAATGTTACACAGTGTGTAAAGTGGCCACTTAAACCAGCCATTGACAGGTCATAAGCCCTGTAAATGCCTAGACTTCCATATTCCCTTATTTAAGGTGTTCTCCATCCCTGTTGTAATTTGTCAAAATACATTAGTTTAAAAAATATGAATTTGATGTGGTCAATACCGTTTCATGTAAACATTTCTCGAGTCTAAAAATTTTTCGATGATCCTTCCAGGTAATTTGTTACGGAGTAAGGTTTTACTCGGAACCTATCAATCATTTCATCCTAACAGTGTTCTCTTGATAAGTGTTGTATAATCAACAATAAATATTCAGTCCGAGTAAGGTATAATCTCATCTCCCTGATGCGGTGGAGTCCCCAAGACCTCTTCATTATTTCTAACTTAATGGCCTTTAATTACAGTCCTTTCCCTTCCCCGTGATATTTACATACTCTGAGCGATTTTACAGCCACGCAGAGCTTCTGAAGATGATTGCACAAGGTATACTAAATAATATCAATTAAGGTTAGCACGCATAAAGGAGATCAGTTTTTTAAGGCAAAACGGCTATTGACAAATGTTCACAAGACTATGTGTTTATTTGAAAAAGAAATATTTTTAAAAACATTATTTAAAATTTTTGCGAAAACGAATTATTGCATTGGCCACGGTCGTAATATGTCACGGACGTCAAGGTGATTTGGTTTAATTTGAACCTTTGTTTGTGACCGAATGTCGTTGTGATTCGTGACGACATGATTGTCATGGCCAAACATGTCGCGTTTTCGTTGAGACGTATATTTTTTCAATTTTATATTTTGAATTAAGAATAAAACGTTTTTTCCCGATATCTACATTGATTTTAAAAATACAATTAATTTTTCTCAATCTATTTCACATATTTTTATCGGTATTCGTAGTACGTGATATTTCTCTTTAATGTTGGAGCAAGATGCTCAAATAGATTTTTTTTTCATTGAAATCAACTATTCTAGTTTTTTTAGTTTTATTATTTTGAAATTTATTTGTTTTAATTTTTTATCTGTTTGATTTTCACATCAGTAACGTTTTATTTTTCCGATTGCTTTATACTGGTTATTTGGCTAACAAATATTTCTAGATCTTATTTTTAAATTTCAGAAAAAAAATATTTGACAACTTTAATGCATTTAAATTACATCAAAACGTTTATTTTTCATACAGGATTCTCTAGTGATCAAAGACTGATTTTTTTTATTTTTCTTATGTTAAAAAAAAAAAAATAAATAGGAAAAATCGTATTGCAAGCATGACATGAATAATTGATGAATAAATTATTTTTTTTATACGGGCTAAATTAGCCTGAAGGCATGTCTGTCGGCAGAGAAATTATTACGAAGAAGACGATCCTAATAAATACTTAGCAAACATCGATTCTTCACACTAATTTGCGCCCAACATTTTGGGGGTTTTTAAAATGGTAATTTTGGTTCCGACGGAGTCAATCATACGAAACAAATTTAATTTTCAGTTTCTTATGTCAGAGCTCCTTAAATTGTTGGAATATGCACAAACTAAATTGGGAAACTTGAGCTATCAAAATTTTTCCTTCTTATTGCTTAAAGTGCGCTGGGTACCGCATTACTACCTCCCTTTTCTTAATACAAATCAACATTTTCTTTTAAGAAATATATTTATCAACATTATTATTTTTAAGAAATATATTTATCAACAATAAAATTTATGTCACTACATATTACTTATAAAACCCAATTGAGAGTCAAAATGCACATATTAATAAATATTTCACAGCGAAAAAAGTTGAGTTAAACTTAAGTTAGTTTTATGTTGAAGGTAAACAATTCGATAATTATTTCAATATCTACATACTAACCAAATGTAATGTTATGTATTTATTTTATATAGTTGCACATAAAAAAAATATTTTAAAAACAAAACATTGTTATAAAATAGAGATGCTTTCCGATGACACTCCATATGGAGGTATATTTTTAACAAAAACCATCGCAATCCCACGAAACGATGCGACAGACCCAGCATCCTTAATCTCTTATGGCAACTTTTTAAACATCTTATTTTCTATATGAAACAGGTTGTTTTAAGTTGCCTGGATTCTTGTTTTGGGGAGTCTGAAACCCTCACTTCCCCTCGTAAGATAGCGATGATTTTTTTATTACGTGTTTTACTACTAAACATGTATTCGACAGTCGTTTATTTTTTATTGAAATATTAAAACTAATGTATTTAAAATTGCTCTTTGCTTTACCGAAAGCATTTTCAGTACCGTCAACATAATATGTTGAATCTTTGTATATCTGCCACATCTCAATATCGTGTTCATTCCCCTATTCTGAGCTTTCTGCGAGTCATTTTATTGATTTTGAGTATTCAGAAACAAAATACTAGAAAATAATTGAAATGCGGTACAAAATTTTAAAAAATAAATTACTTGTATTTAAAAGAAAAAAATTCTTATACTATTTAAAAATCCAAACCTTTTTAGATATTGTGTAGTTGATATACTCTGATTGAGATGTAAGTATGAGCTTATTATTTATTAGTACGCGTAAATATTTTATTTTTGTTACCTCCATTTTTTTCCCGTGAGTATTTAGTAATTATTTTTTTACTTTTTTTATTGCTTACCATATATTAATCATATATCATATATTAACTTTTTTAAGATTTCATTTAAATTTGTGAATATCACACCATTGAACCGATGATAGAAACTGACCTAAGTGTATTTTCTGAGGCAAGAAAAATATTGAATGGGAAAACTGAAATAAAGTAAATGATGTTTCAAAGATTACAACAGAGATAGTGAATATTTCCGAGAAAAGAAATGTGCTTTGAGTCGGTGGTCTGCAAACTTATTATTCAATATAGCTAAAAATCAACAGTAAAGCAATTGTGATTTCTATTAAGAGCCATATTTATTTTTCTTTTAAAACGTTTTTTTTTGAAAGCCAACTTACATTATTATGCAGCAAAAAATCTGCGTATGCACACTTCATTTAAAAAAAATTGAATTGGCCATGATAAAAAAAAAGCTTATGCTACATTTGTGTTGATAATTTTCATTACCAATTCCTAAACACATTTTTTCCTTCTGAAAATGTCTACGCACGAAGTGTTTTTTAGTGAATTATGCAATGGTAAACAAGTATCTCGTGATTTTTTGTCTTCTAAATAGCCTTTTCTCACTTTTGTCATACTTTTTGATCAACTCTTAAAATTGAAACAATTATATCAAGTTTTAACTCGACACTTTAACACATTTATGTGATGTTCCTCTGTGCGTTCAACGACAGCATTTGCAATATCCTCACAAAGTGTTTAACCTTTCAGTGACAATAATTCTAAAACTCTTCATTAGGACTCGTCGATGAGATATATCGAAAAGTAAAACTTGGACTGCGTGAGCCGCTCTTAAGTGGCTAAAGAGCTACATGCGGCTGCCGAGCCGCGGTTTGTTCTCTAGGTATCATTTATCATTATGTCTGTTTAAAAATTCATATATATTCAATGCACTTGTTGATTTTCCTGAAATTTTTCTTGCTGTGGTTTAGATTTAGTTAATTTAATTAATTGGGGTTCGAAACATCAGTAGGGTCGCAGTGAGTCACATCTTGCTGGAGGGCATGATTCTATTAAATGCTGCGAATGCGCATAACGGTGTGATTACAGCAGATAACGAGGGGGTAAAAGGCGAAAAGGCCTCCAAACCAGAACCAACCAGCTAAGGAAAGGTAACTCCGACAGAAAAATCCACCAGAAAAGGTAATTGGAAATCACTCTTATAATCTTTTCCCAGGAATTACTATAACGAGTACATCCAACAAGCAGTTGTCTTGGCCTCGGAGTAGCGATACTTTCGCTGTAGTGCCAACGTCGGAAGGAACCTGATAAGGCACCTCAAAAAGAAGAAGACTTAATTAAGGCAACGGATGAAAATAATTTTCAATTTTAAAAAAAATTCTTGAATCAGTTGGTTTAATCAAAAATATTTTTAGCATATCAAAATATTATTTATAAGATAATATTCATAATCAGATTATAATTATATGAGAAAGAATATAGAATAATTCGATCAAAAATAAAAGTAAAAATTAAATTGTGGTGCAGGTGATTCTCCACTGCTTGAGGTGTGGAATTTTCCTGTCGATTTAACGTCTTTTTGGGATTTGATTTAAGGCAGTAAATAAGACCCTGCATGAAAATGATTTATAAGCGAGGCAATAAAACTGGTCGGTCCACCGTGGACCATAAAAATATTATTCACGAGGTGAGGCCATAAAGCACAAAGCACGGGGTAGAATGGGGGTTTCCAGGTGCTGAGGAGAAAGGTCGGGCATACGAATAACCCCATTGGTAACCTTTTTCTCAAAGAACGGTAAATTTAACTTGAACGTCGTTCGCGGGGATGATAAAACATATACCCTGGGAAGGTTAGCTGTGGATATAAAATGCTCGATGTTTAAAATTTCAATTGAAAATTACAAGTTATTGATACCCAATACAACTTTACTATAATCTTCAACCCGCGATTTGAATTCTTGAATCGAATTTAGCAGTATCACATATTTCACTTATGATTATATATATATATAGTTACTACAAACTACAAACCTTAAAATATATTTTTTTCACTTAAATTTTAATTTTTAAACAACTTTCATTTATGTTTTCTTTTTCCTTCTCTTTTTTATACTTTCATAATTAACCTTAGATTTAATTGCTTTTTAATATGGAAACTTCACTGGTCCATTAGAATTAAGTCCAATTGTGTAAAATATTAAACTTTGTAACTGTACTGTATGTTTCCTGAATAAAAGAAAATAAAATTAAAAAAAATAATTTATATATCGCCATTTTTGTGGAAATCACCTCAAGGGCGCTGTACAATTAATAAATATCCCAGTACGTCTTGCAGCTACAGAGCGCATGGACGGTTGGGATTCTAGTTCCTCGTTTTCAATTAAGATCAAAAAAACTAAAATAATAAAATCATAAAAAACTAAATAAATCAAACGCTGTTTCAACTCCATGGTTAACAAAGGGAGATAGATGTCCGAAGAGAATTTTTTGTAGACAGTAGGTAGATACCGTCGCCATGTGGCCCGCTGGCTGCTAGATACTATCTGGAAACGCACGTGTGTGATTGAGGTGTATTATCATTTTAAAATGCCTTTATGTGAAACTTTGATGTATATATTTTATTTTTAATGAAACAATAAGTAAAACAAATTATTTGTAATTAATGCTTTAGAATTCATATTAATGATGGCCCTGTTGTGTAATTATTTAAAAATGTTAAAATCAGAAGTTTAGTAAAAGTAGTCAGTAACAATTTAAACACACGTTCACTTTATCAACCGCTCGAGAGATATGATTTTACTTTATATCAAACTCAAACGGGTTATATGGGCCTTTTATTTAAAAATGTGAATATTTTCTTATATTTAATGTAAAATCAAACAGTCGGTCAATAGAAAACTAGTTAGTTTTCTTTGAGAAAAACAATATTAATATAAAAGAAAGCAACAAATGTAGCAACTTCTAGTAACAACATGGCATACAGCTGGCTCGACCAAATACTGTGAATGCCTCCTCAAAAAATTTAAACACATTTGTCTTTTTTAAGATTCTCGCTGTCCGCGTCCTGGTGGTTAATCACAGATGTTTATCGTGTCCATTAAATATCCTTAACCAACACATATCCGTAATAAATTTTTATGGCATCCATAATTATCGAGAAGTGCGGCCATTGCAATTGAGCTGCTGGACGTCCACAGCTGACAGTTCGTCGGCAGTTTACGTCTGAACTACGGGAACTTTTGGGAAAACGCGCTCTTTAATAAATTTTGTTGATGAATGAAATAAAATAATTCAGTGCCATGATGTGTGACTACATATTAAAAATTTTCAGACAATTTAATATCTATCTTCAATAAACTTCGATGTTTTTATTACGTAAAGCAGTTAGTATCTACAATATTGAATTTTAGGAAAAATCGACCCGTTTCTTATTGCACCTTAGACATGTATTCGGAAAATCGAAAGCAAGGGCGATGATATGATTGTGGTGATTTGTTACTGTACCCCTGAATTTAATACGCTATCGGTAGGACATATAAATCACCCTATACCCGTAAATCATGACAATATCACAGTCAGCCAGGGTTTTGTCTCCAAAATGTTTATATTGCGTAAAATATAGCCTTTTAAAAACTTCATTGCAGTGAATAACAAACAAATAAACAAAGGTTTTTGTCAACAATATTTTGAGTTTGTTCAAATTTTTGTAGACAAGGACTGGATTCAACTCCTGGGGGAGCTGTTAACATTAACATATTACAACAGAGTTGAAGAACATTTTAAAGAAGGCAATATAGAAGTCTATTGCCTTCTTTTAAATGTTCTTCATCTCTGTTGTAATATGAAAATGTTTTTGTTTATTTATTAAAAACATATTGAAACATTCCCAAAAGTACACTCTCGTATGCATTTTTAATAATAATATTGAAACATTTCATTATTTTTTTTATTATATTTTATTTCAGTATTTTATGTGAATGTTTATTTTTTGGTTAGCGACTCAGAACATTATTTTATTGGACTTACCAGTCTTATCATGTTATATTTTATATTTTATTGAAATAAACGGCACTTAGTGCCTTTTACATATAAGTTGCATACACAATAATATGTTTTATGCATTTATGAAAATAGGCTTGAAAATGAATGGTTCAAAAACTAAAGTAATAAGTGATGCAAACCAATCATGTAACATCTTAGTAAATGGACAAATTATGGAACAGATAGATAGTTATATATTTACCTATGACACAAAATAAATACCGGGAAAGATAATCAAGAGGTAGACATAGAAAGAAGGCGAGGTTTAGTATGGGCTGCCTTTGGGAAGCTCTCATATATCCTAAAATCTTCGAAGTATTCACATTACTCAAAGAAGAAACTTTTTGATGCTTGTGTTCTCCCTGTACTGACATATGGCTGTGAAACTTTTGTGTTCACGAAACAAATTTTACACATATTATCAGTGACACAGAGAGCCATGGAAAGGAGAATGCTGGATATTTCGTTGAGAGTCAGAAAAACCAGTACATGGATTAGAGCGAGAACAAAGGTCACCTATGTGGTCCACAGGGCTGCCAACCAGAAATAAAACTGGGCTGGTCATAAAGCCTGAATCACAGACTCTAGATGGACCAAAAAAGTCCTGGAATGGCGACCCAGAACTGGTAGAAGAAGTGTCGGCAGGCCTCAGACAAGGTGGTTTGATGACATAAGACGAGTTGCAGGAAGTGGTTCGATGTGGCTGGCTCAGGATAGGAACATATGGAGACTAAAGAGAGAGGCTTATGTCCACCATTGGACAAGAGACGGCTGATGATGATGATGATGCAAATATGTATTTATAAATTTTGTATTATATAATATTTAATTATTTAATAACATTTCGATTATTCTTTAGTTGACATGTAATCCCACACCAATTGCAAGAGGTTGTCTCTTATTTTGTGTGGTATTTTATTTTGCTTTGTTTACATTTGAACATTCCGTCTTATGGGTATTTATTTATGACTATACTAAAAAAATATATTCGTTTATTAAACATCCTCAATAAATAATTTTTAAAAATATCCGAATAAGCTATTTTGCAGGAGTGCGTTTAAGTATAAAAAATATTAAGATACGCTGCGATTGGAGTTCCAAAGTCGTGCCATATGCACCATAAGATACGAAAAGGAAATGATGATGATGACGTAAATGTTATTAAAAAAATGGTTTAACTGCATTCATAACTCGAACCAGCCAAATTTAGACTTACGACAGAATACTTCTGGTGGTGCGTTTTATAAAATTTCATATAGTATTCGTTTATAACATTATTTAACGAGTTGTAAATGACTCAGTATAAGAAAACGGAAATTTATAAAAACAAAATTTAGCACAATCCTTGTTCCAACTACAACTGTCAGATCGTCATACTATAGGATCTCTGAATATAGACATTTTGATTTATGTGGGATTCATTATTAATGTTATCGGTTACTGGGATGGGCAATCGTTGTTTCATCGTCGATTCGACATCGTTAACGGAATGTTTGATAATTATTTTGACGGATTCATTCTGTGACAAGCGACAAATCGACAAATTTTATGATCGATGAATAATTAGAACCAGTCGATAATTCAGATAAAAAAAAGCGGAAAGTGATTAAATTGAATAAATTAATAGTCTTTTGTATGAATGTTGCATAAGCGATCCAAAAAAATTATAATGGGAAAATGAAATGAAAACTATAAATATGTTTTATCATGTATTCTAGATTTAGTTTACCTAGGCACAGGTCATGCCCATGTGGGTTTTTTTTTTATATGTAAATAAATATATTATGTAATAAAAAATGTATTGATTTTTTAAAAATAAATAAAAAAACCGCATTGGTTATTGATGGCTTGTTAGATTGTGTTAGTACTGAAAAAAAAATTTAGGGCAAATAACCAAAAAAAAAAATTGTAGGTGTAAGTACATATGAAAAAAAAAAACTCGATCATGTTCCTTCCTTATACACATTCGTCTCTTTTAAAACAGATATTTAAATTAATTTTTTTATCAATGGACATCTAACTAATGGGATTTTCCTGATTTGCAAATAACCTAAAATGTTTTAACCATGCCCGATATAAATAGAGCAATAGCCACAAATGTATAATATACTGAGCGATAGAACACACGACACCTTGGCACTGGCAGTTTGGGACACTTTATCACATAAATGGCTACTATTTCAATACTGGCAAAATCTTTGCGTAGGAGAACAAGATTGCCTCATATATATCATTTCTTACTAGGAAGGGGCGACACTAAATCCCAAAGTGCCAGGAGTGATATATTGATACGATTTCTGGTGGTTTAGGGATATCATTTTACACGTTTTATGCTACTTGAGGTGGTGCATTGGATATAAAAAATAACATTTTAGTATCTAAATAATGATACTAAACCGTAAAACCCTAACTTAACTTCGGGAATTCCATTATTCCGGAATCAAGATGCTTTTGAATATATCTAGATAAGATTTAATGCAGACTTAATCACTTAATTTACATCATTAACAAAATAAACTGTATTTTAAATGTTAAAATATTTTCACTAAAAAAGCTCATGCAAAAATAAGAATTGTCGATAAAATATTATGAAAAAACTTTTCCACAGCGTAAATAGTACGTTGGCGGACATGAATATAACAAAAACTGTGTTTTTTTTTTGTTAATCCTACTTATAATAGTTTTGCGTCTAGCCAACGATATATTTATGGAAATATTATACACTTAAAAAAATTGTTTTAAAAAAGTAGTAAGAAGTGAAAAACAAAGTTGTTTTATTTTAATTTTATTCGGTATTTATTATTTGGGAGAACAGTTAGGTATATTTAATATTTGTCGTCTTAATAAGTACAACTTTTTTTGTACTTCGTGTTAAACATATGTGGATTCTGGTTCTATTTCACATAGAAAAAATATTGGTTTTGACCACAGATATTTTTGGTTTTGACTAATGCATGTTCACTTAATTTTTTTTTTGCACGATTAAAAAAATCTGCTGTTAAAAATGGCTAAATCGTATAACTTTAAAAACTTTCATTTAGAACATAGTTTCAAAAATCCCTTTACCAATATTTTTCAAATTTCTCTTTACAAATTTATTTTCAATCAAATGTCATTATATTTAGAATTATTTAAATAAATTTGACTGGACATTATGTAATTTTATGTTAATCCGACTAACTTTAATTGTTTTCGATACGCCATATATTTAATATGGCGCATGAGTGGTTTGCTTTGCTGAATTAAATTAAATTCTTATTTTTTTAGATCTAAATTTGTTGCGACAGAGAGGGTCACTTCTACGAGAAAAGAATATGAAAGTTTAGGCAAATGCCTGTAAATACAGGGCTTATAATCTGTCATTGGCTAGTTTAAGTTACTACACTTCATACCAACATTTGTAACATTTACCATTCTGCCTATGTTTAAATATCCACATTTTCTGAAATCTTCCATTTGTGGACTTTTGTGAAGTAAAAGGGCTGAAACCTTTATTATGTGGGTATGATTCATCCGGTTGAACCAATTCACCTACTAGGAAACGACTGTATACAACTTTCCAATTTTCATGCTTTTTCTTTTACCAGTTAGTCAATTCAACAACGTTTTGATTTTGTCCAAATGTTTGCAGACAGGCTGGATTTCCTTCCTGGGGAGTTATTAAGATTTGGACTAGTTATTTAGAAACGAATTTAAATTTAAATAACTCCCCAGGGAGAAAATCCAGCCTGACTGCAGACATTTGGACATACTCAAAATATTATTTTTATTTATTTTATGAATGGTAGGTATATAATATTCCTTAAGTTATGTTAAGTATTATTCTAATGTGACCACAAAATTATATTCATTGCTTATAATTCGACTAATTGTTTATTTATTTATCTTTTTGTACATAATGTTATTTGTACATTGGCGGGCTTATTGCCAAATGGCAATTTCTTCCAACCAACCAATAAAATAAAAGTTTTATTTTTATAATTCAAGTTACAGAACATCTTCAATAGAAAAAAAAAAGATTAAAAAGTTAAAAATATATAAAAATAGAAATAAACGTATTTGTTTATAAATTACCTTAAATCAAAACTATTACTCAATGGGAAAAGGGAAAAAAGAGGAAAGAGGAAAAAGGAAAAAGGAAAGGAGGAGAGATTAAGGAAGAGAAAGGAGATGTTTCTTCAGACGTGATTTAAACAGAGATAATGTAGTAACATCTTTGATGGTGGATGGGAGATGATTCCACAGTCGAGCCGTATGGACACTATTTGAGTTAGAGAAGAAAAAGGAATTGTGTATGGGTATTAAGAGAGTGCCTTGAGAATGAGAACGAAGAGGTTAACCATGAACTGATAAGAGTTGAAATTTTTCACGCAGGTATATAGGAGCGTTAGGATTATGAAGTACATTGAACAGAAGTGAGAGGTCTCTCCGCTGTCTAATTTTGAGCCATTTCAGTTGCCTACGATAATCAGAAATGTGGTCATATTTCCTAAGACCAAAAATGTACCTCAATTGTCTCGCTTTCATGTAAAAAAGCAATCAAAACAGTGCAATTTGGGTGTCGATTGCCCTTATTACCTCGAGGTGTAGGTAAGGAAAAACCGACAAATGTATGTCACTTATTAAAAAACTTTTACATTCATTTTGTAAGGCTAGAGAAATACCACCTAGTCAAAAGCTCCAACCGCTGCCTCATTACTCAGGGTACACTGACTAGTAACAAGCATCTAGAAGAGTAATGGCTACTTTTAGTCCTCGCGTCACTAGTTCACCACCCCACATATATATCTCATGAAACCCCCTTTTTACTACAAGCACTTCTACGTGTTTTCTGCTTTCTCGTTTTACACAAAATATATTTAATTTTAATGCTTTTTATTTCGAATAAACAAATAAAATGCAAGAAATATATGCTTTATTTATTTACTAATAAACACTCACACCTTATCTTAGAAACATACGTGTCAGGTGGATGCAGAAAAGAATTTAAAAGAGTTAAATAATTTAATGATACATATGTTTTTTCGATGTGATTGAGGCTAAAGTCTCATATAAAATTTAAAAATTCATACAATTTGGCAGTGTTTTCAAAATTGTGTAATAAAAAAAAATTAGTTAACAAGCATTAGAAAAAAACAATAAATTTTTATGTGAAATAAAAACAGAACCCTGAACGAGTGTTTCCGGCTCGATGGCTGCTCTCAGGTAAAAACCCTGACTAAGGAAATCAAGTGAAATTAAGTCCGCCTCGTCGCGTAGTAATTGACGTGTTTACCTACCATTTTAAAGATCCTGGGTTTGATTACTGGCAGGTTAGACGTGAATTTTTTTTAAAAAGGTCTTTTTAACATTAAAATTTTATTGTTCGTGGACTGGCACCGAAGCGTAAGACTGATAACTCAACATTCATGTAATAGGTGATTGAAATACGCTGCATTAGGTTTTTCAAAATATAAAATCATTTTTTCAATTAATTAACATATTTAAAAACGGAATGTCAATATGTATAATATATATGTGTTATGTATTATAATTTCCTATAAACATTTTTTTTAATCCGAAAAAATCGAATATTATGAAAAATCTTAGTTGAGAGCCACCACTCTGAAATATTTATTACATCCTAAAAGCTCAACCAGAACATCCCCTAAGGGGAAAGGAAAATAAATAGCTTCCACACAACATTGTTACCTTCTAAGATTGATTTATTCGTTTTGCACATCTGATATAAATAACGTTGTGTTTATTATTTCGAAAAAAATGATAATTCATCATCATCATTCATTTTTCGCAACTTATGGTGCATAAGACACTACATTATTACACCAATCGCATAGTATCTTGATCATTTTTGTAACATGAATGTAAGATGATTAGTCTTACACTTCAGGTACCAGTCTAGGGACTATGAAGTATTCTAGTGTAAAAACACACTTTAAAATAAATATTTCACATCAACCATGTCGGGAATCAAATTTGAGACCTCTTGCATGGTAGGCAAACGAGCTAAGCACTACACCACGAAGCCGACATAAATAATAATCAGCGGGCGTGCATGAGAAGAAGCATGAAAGTAGAGATACAAAGACATAGTGATATAGCGTTATATCTTCTCTGCCTACCCTTGAAGAGAAACGGCGTAATGGTTTGATTTTGTGAAGTGTACAATAACCATATAGTTTTAGGGTTGTTGATGATCCTGTACACTATGATTAAGAAATTCCGGGGGGTGAAGCACCCACCTGAACTTTCTTATTTAAAGACCAGATGAGCCAAGTAAAACATGAGACATTAAAACCTTTTAATAAAGCAAATCCCCTCTATCCTACGTGACCTATGCATCACACAAATTCCAGAATAAAAACCCATTTTTAGAATTCGTTTATTCTAATCTTTTCATTTTTTTTTTTTTTTGCACCACAACAGGCCAGGAGGCCCAATTACAGTGGTGAAACATTACATTACAGAACAACCAGGCTTGAGAAAAATCACATTTTATTTTTTGAGTTCTCACCGGGAATCTAACCCGGGACCTTCCGTGCGTGAGTCAAGCGTTTTGACCACTATACCGCGGAGGCCGCCTTTCTCATAACGGCAACACTACTGACTGGTCCAACTCGTTAGCGTCCACATCGCGAACCCCGGGCAATGGGATCACACTCATAACAGTGTGATCACAGCAGATAACAAAAGGATGAAAGGCGAGTTTTTGGCGCCTCAAAACCAAAACCAACCAGCTGAGGGAAGGTAATTCTGACAAAAAATCTACCAGAGAAGGCAATGGAAAACCACTCTGGTCATCTTTTCCCAGGAATCACTACGGCGAGTACATGAATAAGCAATTGTCCTGGCTGCGAAATGTAAAATTAGCCCAGGACAGATACATTTGCTTTCGTTGTAGTGATCGCCAACGTCAGGAGACCCAGCAAGGCACTAGAAGAAGAAGAATCTTTATGAAAGAATGTGGATTGTGGTCTCCAACACGTTATGGAATTTTGCATTGGCAATGTGCCAATTCCCAGTAAGAAAATCTGCATCTTGATTTAGAGACGAAACTAGATACCTGCTAACAATCCACGGGCTGAATAATGGTTCCACTTGTCATGAAAAATACCTATGGTTAGTGGTAACATATCTCCATGCATTTACTTGAAAACGCAAAACGCAAAACCGAAACTTTCATTAGTAAACAATTTGGAGATAAACTGCAGTACTCTGCAGCATCAACTGCTCTTGGTGCTGTAGTTTCAGATAAATGAAATCAAAAGGCTTATTGACAGATCAACATCGTAGACAATTTCATTCCATATGTTACAAAAACTCTCCCATTATTTGGTCCCCGCTTTGATCTTATTTTGTCCTGTGACATGCTTTAAGAGTGCTTTCAAATACTCAACTCTATCAGTTTGAAAATGTTAGCTTTGAATTTCCACGTGGTCAGTACGAACATATTAAAAATAATATTAATTATATTTATAAAGCTGCAAAGAATCCTGTCAAATCCAGACAGTTAATATTTGGACGCAAGATTAGTTTTCAATGATTGAGACTACTGGTATTATTAAAATGCTTACCAATTTGTCAGATCCCTTGTACGGCTTAAGTTTGCACGACCAAACTACGTCCCTCTACCT
The DNA here is from genome assembly GCF_059751315.1 of Micrasema longulum. Taxonomy (NCBI): domain Eukaryota; kingdom Metazoa; phylum Arthropoda; class Insecta; order Trichoptera; family Brachycentridae; genus Micrasema; species Micrasema longulum. The sequence continues at coordinate 75,978 of NW_028278133.1, read as the reverse complement.
TTTCGCCATTTTTCTTCTGTTTCCATAGAAAAAACGCATATCGTTTCCGAAACGCATATCAAGAGGTTGATCGCGCAAAACAAAACAAAAAAATGTGACAAAGTACCTATTTAGATTTATTCGTCACAATAATCAGAATCCTGTACAACTCGTTGGGTTGGACCAGGCTTAAAAGTGCCTTGGTGATATGGAATCCGCACGACTTGAGATATTCCTTTATGTTAAAGATAGTTAAAAAAAAATTCATAGGTATCTCTACATAAAGAAGTAAGGTAGTTATTCGTGGCACTATCCCAATGCATTTTTCTTGGGCATGCTTGGAACCAAAAGTTTTTAACCAAAAGGATGGATCACACTGACCCATTTTTTCAGACTGACCATTTTAGAGAGTATAAATGTTCCTGATGTTTGTCTCCCACAGAGTCAGCGTAAACTGTTTTACATCCCGGCTTTCAGAACCAACGTGTATCTAGATATGCCGATTGGAAGAAGAGTTAGGCAGCTGAACATTATTACTTTGGAGATCGACATCTTTCACATCAGTGAAACTATGTTTAAGGGGCAAATACTCTTGTTATTGGAGAGTATTATACCTTAGTAGTGTCGAAACATTGCTCAAGAGTCCTGGGTTTATCTTAATACAATGATTTTTTAAATTGTATAATTAAGATATAAACTAAGTATGCTGTATTCGGTTTTAAGGATATATCGATGGAACCATTGCAATTTTTGAAAGGAAAATCGTCAGGTTTATCTATGGTTCTGTGAGAGAAAACAACCATTGGCGTCGTCGCCTCAATAGGGAGCTAAATAAAATCTCTGGAGCTCCCGATGTATTCAACTCCATCAAGGTGGAGCGCTTGAGGTAGGCTGGCCGTATAATAAGAATGGATGACAAAAACCCCATAAAACGCCCTAACTCTCTTTGTGCCAAAAGGACGATAAGACCAGGAAGGCCCAAAATGAGATGGATCTACCGCATCAGTGCAGATACGACAATGTTGGAAGTGAGGAACTGGAGAGGAAGGAAAACAGACCGGCATGAGTGGAGGAGATTTCTGAATTCAGCCAAGGCCCACCCAGGGCTGTCGAGCTTATGCTTATGATGGTGATGTTGTTTTAGGTATCGTACTTACATTTTGTGACGTAGAAACATTTTTTATATTATTATGGCGCCATTTTCGGAACAATGCTGCGCTCCATAAATGTATTAAATAAATCTGTTAAAAATGGAGCTAATACGTTAATGCATTTTTTCAAAAGCCATGTTGGCATCGGATCTAATATACATTGTTTGTTGGGTAATGCCGCAACAATAAATTAAAAATTATGTTGTTCTTATGGATTTGAAATGAACAATATGAATTAAATAATATAACCATTTTTAAAACGTACATTTGTGATGCAACCGGCTCTTGATAAAACCAAAAATAACGTGTTAGTATGTACGCTTTATTTTGGATGCCAGTTTCTATTATTTCCGAGATTTTACTTTTGAAAATTCAACCACGGCGTGAACGGTTGGCAACAACACATTTCTATGGCGAAAGCACCCGCATTGTTCATATAAACACGTCATACAAATCTCCGTCAACTCCCCGTGAACAAATGCCTGCGTGTGACATTCAGGGTTGAGATATTAAAAACCAATACCAACAACCACTTGTCGAAGTGAAAGGTTTTCATTAGGAAGGGAACCGCAGGGTGGCGTGACAATGGCTGGGGATGAAAGGGTGTTTTGAGTTTTGATGTCGTGCCGCCTATTTTCTTGCGTAATTGATATTTCAACTCAAAAAGAACAATAATTACGACGCTATGAAGTGTGTGACACAAAGAACACGCGTGATTTTGAATTTTAGGGGCGTACTTATTTTTGAGAACCTTGTTTTGTGTTATATATTTATTTGGAAAAAATAAAATTTGTCATGTTCTACATATTCTTGCAACGAAAGAAATTACGGTATCTGGACCACAAAATGAATAGTAATTGAAGAAATTAAAAAAAAAAATTTTTGATTATGGTAATAGTAATCTTCACTATTGTGCATACAGCACTGCATTTGTTCACCAAACGCAGCGTATCTAGATCATCTATAACATGAATGCAATGTGTTTACCTGGTGGTTTAATAGCCAACGCGTTTTCATACCATGCAAGAGTTCTCAAGGTCGATTTTTGACATGTTCGACATGAAATATTTATTTTAATAGGTGTGTAAAAGCCGGAATATGTTGCTGCTCATAGCTGGTCATAGTTGTTATTTGTAGTGATTATTGACTGTCTAATTTTTATCTGAACTCGGCTAAAAGTTTCAAATAAGCCGATGAATATTCACATATTTATCATATTCTTGAATACCGAGGAGTCATTTTTTATCAATACTCAAGCGAACAGCGTCACAACACACTACCGCATTCCTTCCGTGCGCCTTGAATGTAGACCCGGACAATACCTGTACAGGAAAGCTTATAATTAAGCAAACGTATTTGAAAAGTAAAATATGAGATAAAAAACTTTTGTTAAATTTAAAGACTCAACGTAAGCTGTTTGTGAAATATTATACTCTTTACGGTACACTATTATTTTTTTGATTCGCAGAAGAAAACTAAAAAGATATTTACCGATAATAAACACATTTGGTTCATGAACAAGAACTTACAAATCGTTGGGTTTGTAAAAGCTTTTCGAAAAGGAAATCTCATCGAGGCGTGAAATTATTTGGGCGTGAGACGGTTGACGAGTTGCCGCCAAACAAGGTACTTTTTTTCATTGTTAAATTTTCATTTACATTGAACACATCAATATATTATTTAATAAGATGTTCATAACTAGGTTATACATACAAAAATAAAAAGTTTTTGTTTGCTGTGAAAATAAAAATCTTTTTTCGATCAATTATTTTTCATTTTAAGCGAGAATTAATTTTATGTTATTTTAATACTTTGATTAGACATACCTAAATTTTTGTTGGCGAATAATTAATTAATTAACTATTTAATTAGTTTTACCTTTCAGGGGGATGAAAAAAAAAGATTTATTCGAGAAGTGTATGTAAGTTTAGGTAAAGGTCTTATGCTACATTGTTTTAAATGATCAATTAGCCCTATAGCATGGAATGCTTTCCCAGCAGAGATGCAAGGCTGTGAGAGTGAAGTAAAGTTTCTGAAAAAACTTAAAAGACACTTGTTCTTTAAATTAATTGAATAAATCTGTATCATGTAATAACGAAATAAATTGTTTTACTTAAATTACAAATTTAAAAGTTTCAATTAAATTTATTTATCCACAGATTCACTTTGTAAAGTGCCGTTGAGGTATAATTTAACGAAAATGGCGCTTTATAAGTTATCCATAATAATACCAACCCTAATAATAATACTTATCCATAATAATGATACCTGAGGTTCGTACGAACCCTATAAAACCAAACTATTCGTCGATTCGACGAACAATTTTAGAGGTGGATATTTCAAATAAAAACATGTGTTTTTGTAATGTTTATTAGACACAGAAATGACGCAAAAGTTACATAGATAAATATATGTAAATTTCAACAAAAACTTGTATTTTTGCACTAATTTTTAGAACTCGGAGAACATGACTTTAAGTGTATGCACTTATTGGAAAAAGAAAGGTTATATGGCCTTTTTTGCAAACTAAAATTATAAGATTATCATTATGCAAAAAAAATATAAAAATTCATTTTTGGAAGCAAAAGTTACCCAAAAATCAAGTTTATGCTCACCACGAATTACAGTGTAACATTTTGAAGGGTCAGTTTTCAAATGCGCCTTTATTTATAGGAACAAAGCCCAAAAGCCCCTTTGTGGTGTAGTGGTTAAGTCGCTTGACTCAAACTCGGAAGGTTCCGGTTTCGATTCCCGGTGAGAACACACAAATTAAAATGTGATTTTTGTCAAGTCTGAGTATTCCGTGACTTAATTCACCACTGTAATTGGGCCGTTGTGGTGCAAAACCAATAAATAAATAAAATCGTATAATTTTTATTATCATTGGTGTTTCTGTAGGTTGAAGATCATTGCTGGACGATGACTAACCTTGGTTTTTACTTTCATGTTGCTATGCAGCTAGTAAATCTTGAATTTCATTTTTTTATGTGCGCTGGCATTGTGCGAATTTCTAATCGGATTTTTAGCCATAGTTCCAGGCGAACGCAACTTCTTCCTGAAATCACGACGACTAATATTTTGTTCTATGTAGAACCATTGTGGCATTAAATAATGTACCTGTTAATCAGTGGCGTGCGGTGACTTTTGAAACTGGGCATGCGGTCATAAGGAGGTAAAAAACAAATTAGAACCTAAAAAAAAAAACAGTTTTTTTACATTATTACGAGTATTATTAACTTTTTTCTTTTTTTAAAAAAAAGAAATATTAGCGTTCTTATGATTTACCCAAATATTTAATTTTGAGGGCCATTTTCAACGAGTTGTAAATAACTCACTATTAGAAAATGGAAACAAGTTGGGGTAGAGTGGGATTCGAATCACGGACCTTTGATCTGTGAGTCCGAGATACTAGCCACAGGACCACAACTGGATTATTTGATAAAACATAATATCGTATGCTTTAGAACAGCAGTTTCCATTTTTTTCTATGGAACCTTAATTATTATTGGTCACTTTATTTGTGGAACCCCATCTCGATAGTAAAAATGTTAACTTATAAAAATAAAACCCGTGACACAAAATTGCAAATTTCTCAGATAAGTTCAAAGTCTTATACTAAGGGGTAGGCAGAGAGGATAGAACGCCATACCACTGTTTCCTTGCATACTTTCCACGCACGCCGATTTAAAAAAAATCTATAAAACTAAACATCCTGTTAATAATAATAATAATATCGTTCCTTTTAATTAAATGGAAGACCACTAAAACTTATCTTCGGTAAAGATTAAATTAGGCAATTTCAATTATTTTCCCAATTAGCATCGTGGTTAAGTCCACATTCATTGCTTCCCTGAGCGGCCATATTAGGGATTATGAGATAAAAAAACAAATAACTAAAAATAAAAAACAAAAATAATAATTCAGACTGCAATTTTGGAGTTAAAAGTGTAAAAGTTATCGCGATAAGCTATATTATAAGTGAAAAAAAAAACACTGAACTCAAAAATAATTTTAAATTACGTTGTTTGGGTAAGGCTCAATAAAAACCGGAAGTCAACATTTTTTTTTGTGATAAAACGTTAAGAGTCTTAACAACGCTGTTTTACACTAAATAAAATATAAACAAATTAATTAGAGAATTATTGTTTTTTTACAGATTGAAATTCTCATTTGGTTACATAATTATAATGTTTTGAAAATTATATTCACAAAATCCTGTTTCCTGAATATTTTACTCAATTTAGTTAACAGTTTTAATTATAAACGTAAAAAAATGCAGAAAACCACAAAAAAGTCCTTACCCCCAAAAATTGAAAAGTATTTCAAAAATATTTTTTATTACTTGGTGGGTAATTTTATCCCCATATGCACAGTTGGTAGTGTAGGTTGATATAACAATGTAAAACACTCCAATACATGGGCGAAATTAGCGGTTTAAGTTCTGATGCGCTTGCGCTAACTATTCAAAATCCCATGAGCATTTTGAGCGTTTGCGCATCTAATATTTTACCTGCGTATCAGTTCGTCAGTCGACTGCGGTCAGCCCGGTCAGCCGTGATGTGTGGTTGGTTGTTGCCGATTTTAGGGGCGATTACGTTTCATAATTACGTCAATAATCTATGATTAAAATACTCGATGTTTTTTATTTTTATTATTTTAAATCTTGAAATAGGGCACACATAAACATATTCTTATGTGTGATCTAATAATAAGAGTGTACATATATTTCATTTACAAGTTATGTACCTACTACCTACATAGTTTTCCAGTATTAAAGGCATGCGCCGCATGTATCGCATGTATGGATGACACGCCACTGCTGTTAATGCACATCGGCCAACGATTGTATTTTCTGCATTACATTACAGACCACATCATTTGGTCAAATAATGTAGGTGTCTGTACCACCTTTTATACAATTATAAAATTCAATCATTTGCGGTTGCTTTGTTACGGAGTTCACTGTACTCTCTTCCTCACAATAAGATGATATAAAATATAGGTGAACCAGTTTTGATGGTTTAGGCTTGCTGTTTGTTTTTTTTTGCAATCTCCGGATTTGTCAATTTCACATTTTCTACTTATTTCTAATTGGTAAAATAATAGGAATGAATCTTTCATGCACTTTACAGCACAAACTGGTCGTTTGGAAACTCGTACGCTGCTCTGCCTGAAGTTAGCCCATTTACTTGTGACCCAAACATGACGGTTCCGACTGTGGATATTACTTAATCTTCCACTTCAGGGAGGGTTAACTTTCTTTTTTTTCCTTCAATCCGTCAGCGCTTAGAATCTTCTTGGGTTATCCCCGATCACTGGACTAGGCAGTTTTTATCAGGTCATGGTAAATTTAATCAAAAATTATTTGTTTTTAATATTGTTGACTCCCCTTTGTGCTGCTGCGGATGTCCTAACCAATCTTCTGAACACATCCTGTGGTCTTGACCCTTTTCCCCTCTCTATGATTACCGAATGGAGCTTCTCGCTACTATCCGTGGCCCTGTTATAAACCATGTCGGATAAACAGATCTGGAGGCTTCTTAAAAGAATTTCAAGGCTTTTAAAAAGTTTTGTAATCATTTCGGCGAATTGATCATGTCCAATTAATTTAATCCCAGTCAGTGAAGAATTCACTTCCCTCTCTTTTCAATTCAATGAAGTACATATTATGTACTTCTGGATTACTTTCTTTCAGCACAAAGATGCTAAGGCTACCAGATTTCAGAGAGCTTCTTCGGGCAGCTTTTCTCGTTTGACAACGAGCAAATTTTCCGTGTATGTGGGCACCGCCAAGGAGACTTATGTCCTCAGATGCGGTGTGCGGTACGTGGTGGGCAAGCTGTTGGTATTACTTTGCGATAAAGTCAAGATACTTAAATAACCGGAGAATAGGCTGTGATTGTACTTCCAACACATTATCCAGTAAACCAGATGAGAATCGTCCTTGAGCCTTCAGTTGGTTATCGGATGGGTCACGGTCGTCTTGAATATCACTTTCCGCATCATCAATCTTCGCATTGTCGTTTCGTTCGCTGTCTGATGATCCTTCAATTCACTGATGTCATTATCTTGTAATGATAAACGCGTGACGCACTATCAGGCGTAGCAAAAATTTGCAAAAGTACCACGACTTGTCACTAAAAAATATACACAAACCCTTACCATTCGTCAAAAGGACGAGTAAATTTGAAATATCCCGAAAAATTGTGTACTTATCTGATGAACTTAATTATCTCCCGATAGACCATAGCAAGTACTGAGTTAACAAGCAGCAATACAACCATCGGCATGCGGGGAAAAAGAGACAGAGTGACAAGGTTAGTTGGGTGCTTAGGGTTAAACCAGCCAATGACAAGTTACAAGTTCCATCATAATGGACTGATAAATAATTGTTAATTCAATTCATTTATTTTAAAATGACATATATATTACAAACTCTAGTGACTACCCAAAATCTACAAAAGCTACCCTTCGGGTTTTGTTATCTGTTATGTTATTCATAGTGTTGAAATGCTTTATCTGTTTAGTTTTTTATTGTTTACTTTTTAGCACGAACACTTTACAAATTTAATATTATGCTCAATGTTTGTTTTTGTAAATTTATTGATAATTTTAAGTTGTCAGAATTTAACTCGTCCATGCAATTTGTAGCTGCAATACGATTATTAATCTAGCTTCAATAAGTAAATGTTATCAACTATAAATCAACTAAAAAGTTATCAAATAAAAAAATAAATCTGTATTGAATGCCGCAGCGAGACTTATTTTCGGAATCTCTAAGTTCAGTCATATCACTCCACTACTTCGGGAACTACACTGGCTACGTTTTCCACAGAGGGTCGAATACAAACTCTGTTGGCTTATGTATAAGTCACTGCACAACTCGGCTCCGGAATATCTAAGGGAACTATGCATTCCAGATGAACTAGCTGACAGGCGTCTCACGCTTAGATCAGCTACGTCTACGGCGAGAGGAAAAGTTATTATACCTCTACGCAAACAGCGCACTAAATTTGGTGAGCGCGCATTTGCGGTCGCAGGCCCTATGGCATGGAATGCTCTCCCAGCAGAGGTGCGAGGCTGTGAAAGTGAAGTGATGTTTCGGAAAAAACTTAAAACCCACTTGTTCTCTAAATCATTTGAATAAATCCGTAGCACGTGACAACAAAATACATTATTTTAATTAAATTACAAATTTAAAAGCTTCAATTAAATTAACTTAACAATAGAATCACCATGTAAAGCGCCCTTGAGGTATTTTATTACGAAAATGGCGCTATATAAGTTATCCACAATAAATAAAAACTATCAAATATCCAAACTTATTAAATGAGGTCTAGAATTCCAACCGTCTATGCGCTCAGTAGCTTCAAGACTTGTTGTAATCTAACTTCCTTTTTTATAAATTTGTTTTTTATTTATTTTTTTAAATATCACTAAATCTCTAAACTTTATTGTCAAATAATTTTTTTTTAAATGTAAATATGGGCTAGATTTCTTATTGTAGCTGCAAGACGTGCTGTAATCTAGCTCCTGTATATCCTGTATATTGGAGACGAGTAACAAGAATCCCGACCGTCCATGCGCTCTGTAGCTGCAAGACGTGCTGGGATATTTATTGTACAGCGCCCTTGAGGTGATTTTCACAAAAACAGCGTTATATAAATTTCCCAAATATAAAAAATATAAAACAATTTAAATTAAAACGTCCATTAGAAAAAAGTACATAAAAGAGACTATCTTTTCAAAGTAGTAGGAGAATCCTCTTCCAGAAAATTCCTTCGGATATTTGGAACAGATCAACATACATATATGTAGAGAGATCTTGTTCAGCATGGCGGAACGTACAAACAGAGGCAGAATCGTGAATGTTACAAGGTGTGTAAAGTGGCCACCTTTACTAGCTAATGACATTTCATACGCCCTGTAAATGCCTAGACTTCTATATTCCCTTCTCAATTTTTTCCTTCTCTGTTGCAACAAATTTTATTTCTATTTTATTGTATTTCGTGTCAGCATGCGAGAACTAGACAAGTATCCATTGATAAATAAATAAATATATATTTTTCAATCAATTATCGGTTACCGCTTTTATCTTGTTCACCATAAGGAATGCTATCATTGTTAAATTTTTATCATTCATTTTTTGTACTGTTGCATGTTCACTTAACTTGTCAAACCTACCAGTTCTTTGCTCGATGTATTATTATTGTATTTTTTTGTTGCAAACTTTTTAATTCGTTTTTATGTTGCTGGAATCCCACTCGTCGATGCGTTTTGTAGCTGCAAGACTTTTTGTCATGCTAATTTTCATATTTGTAAATAAAACTTCAACTGTAAGCGGAGACTAGATTTTTTAACGCCCATGCGCTCTGTAGCTGCAGGACATGTAATCTAAATTCTATTTGTAAACGACTATTTATAAATCAAAAACATTTCTTACTCATTTTTTTGCAGTGTAAATGGGGGCTAGATTTTTAAACGTCCGTGCGCTATGTAGCTGCAAGACATGTTTTAATCTAGCCCTTATATTATCATTAAAAATTGATCTTAATGGAAATGGGAAACTAGAATCCTAACAGCATATGCGCTCTGTAGCTGCAAGCGTGTTGGGACGCTTATTGTACAGCACCCTTGAGGTGATTTTCACAAAAATTTGCGCTAAAGAAATTATCCGAAATAAATAAAAATCTCTGCCAAAATAGTATTTTCTTTGTCATCTGTACTGGAAAAAATGCAAATAAATAATTAAAATAAAAATATTTTTAAGCCTTTTGAATTTACGAGCGCATTATGATAAGCTCTCGGTATTAAGTCAAAGGTAGTTTAAATGAGTTTTTTTTAATAAGCCGCCATATTTTTCAAGCATTCAATCTTAACCCTTAACAGGATCGCAAAATAATAGAGGCATTCACGCGTTAACCCTACAGTGGTCGGCGTAAAATGTATACAATACAGTCCAGGGGTCCACAGAACCCCATTGGTTTATCTTCACCGGAGTCTAATTAAAAGTCCAGAGACGGCTGCTGCAGTAATGATACTCATTGTGCAAGACGCAGCGGGTGATCTGGACCCCCGGGTAATGAAAGTGTAAAAAAATATCTGAACGCACACATGGTTGCTACAATTTTATTCGTTTTTTGCTGAATAGAAAATGAATGACGCGAGCTATTTGGTTTAAGGTCAAACCGCACTACAGTGTCGCTGTAAATTTTGTATGAAGTGCCACGCAGTAAAACGTAGCTGTAGTACGGTTTGTTTCGTCCAAAACACTAAAATAATATTTTGTGTTATCAGCGACGCGCAGAGCAGTGCTGCTCTAGTGCGGTTTGATCTTCAATTACCAAGGTGCAAGATCAATAATGATGTTGACTAAATATTGGTTACTTTTTTTCAAGGGATTACTTAGAAGGTAGAACTCTCACATCATATTTGTATGATCGCTTCTAGGTGGAGAATACTCAGTATACTAATTGATACCCAATGAACTGCCTCCAGACCCCTCTACCTTTTTCATTATTAATGTTTGAGACACATATTTGTATTATTTTTTTTTTTTAATTAAAATTATTTTTTATTTTGAAATTATTCAGATAGGTATGTAAAGCAAAAATTATCCACCAACAATAATAATAATAATAAATTTCGACAATTTTTATAGCGCCGTTTTCGTGAGTAATCATTTCAAGGGCGCTGTACATTATACTTAAATAAAAAAATAAAGTAAATCTACAGGCTAACTCTTGATTACTAATTACTTATAGACAAACTTTACAAATCATGTAATTCACATAATATGATACTTCTAAAAATTACATCTAAAAAGTAGCACTTTTCAAGTCAGGAAACGATTTCACAAATAAACAATTTTTGTGAAATCGGGATTCTGTTGCACAATTTCAAACTTCTGAAGGTAGGGCAATCCACGCCAAAGGTCTGGCTCACAGTTGTCAAATTCTTAATTTTGACTTACTTGTATATAAACGAGTATATTTGATGGGTGGACACAAGATCATAACTGAATTTTTGTTCATTTTACTATTTATACGATAAAACGTTATTTTTGTATACATGCATCAATGGTATTAAAATCACACTTATACGACCACTCAAAACTTAAATAAACAACTTTGTGCCTTTTGAAACTTTGGTTTTGAAAAAAAGGTATTTTTAGCACACATTTGTGTCGTATTTTCAGTGGCACAAACAGTAGAAGATGGATAAATAGACTTTTTTATATCATTCATTGAGTGGTACCGATAGCAAAAGTTAGTTGAAATGTTAATGTCTTTTTATTAAAACTATTGTGTCATAATATATAATGTATTTATTTTGACGGCTTACGCCTTTAACAAAGTATGAAAAAATAACAAAAAACTATTTTAATGAAAATGTATACAAAACACCTGTACACAAGAAGAAAAAATATAGATACGTAAAATCAGCAGCAAATAAATAAATAACAAAAAAAAATTAACAGTAAATTACAGCATAGGTATGCAGCAAATTAACAATAAATAAAGATTAACAAATTACAACAGGGATGGAGAATACCTTTAGGGAAAATGGAAGTCTAGGCATTTACAGGGCTTAAGACCTGTCATTGGCTGGTTTAAGTGGCCACATTACACACTGTGTAACATTCACTATTTTGCCTATGTTTGAACATCCATATTTCTTCAGTTCTTCCATTTGTTGATGTAAGTGAAGTTAAAGAGCTGAAACCTTTTTTGTTGTAAAGAGATTCACCAGACTGAATTATTTCACATACTAGGCAACGCCTGAAAACAATTTTTTAATTTTCTGGACTTAACCCCTCTAAATCCCTAGATTTTCATATTCCCTTAAGGTATTCTCCGTCCCTGTTGTAATTTTTTGATCTGAATGACTCCCGAGGGGGTGAAATCCAGTCTTTTGTCTACGAACATTTGGACAAACTCAAATATGGTAATAAATAAAGAGTTTAAATATAAAAAGTATTGAAGTAACAGAGGCGATGTATCATAGTTTAAACAGTAAAACAATTAAAACACTTAGTTAGTTTTTATAATTTAGAAAAGAAGTAAATATACAAGTAAATTAATGATTTTAATTTGTATTAAGATAAATGAAATAGATCAAAGTTTTTTGTTTGTTTGTTAACATGTAGAGCCGTGGAATAGGTGAGTATTTAGCATGATTTAAACTATACAAATCAACAGAAAAAGTATTATTTGTCTCGTCCCACGCTGTATTAAAATTTACACAATTTAAAAGTTCAGATCTGTCAAGAACATTATTAAATAAATCTGAAATTTCTCATCTATCATTAATACATATTAATTTTAACCGCTTCATCAAACATTTATAGTTTAGCTCTTCATTGGAATGTTTAATTTGAAATTTAAGAATCTTAAAAACTTGTGTTGGACCTTCTCCGCACTGTTTATATGGGTAAAATAATAAGGAGACCAAACTGAGGACCCATATTCTATCTGACTTTTTACTAGAGTTATGTAAAATATTATATTATATCCCCTCATACGAGCACTTTTGCTGATTGGGAATATTTCGTACAAATAAAATATGTAACGTAATTACGTAATGTAATTATATGTAGTTTTTAAAATATTAAATTTAAAAAAAATATAGACCACGACTAATATTTTTTTTGTTCTAGTAGTTTAAATCAACTCATTTCTGTCCCATCTTTAAAGTCGCAAAATATTATTTCTGTAGTTAAATAATTGGGTTCGTAAAAAGGTTTTTTTGCTGTCTGGAAAGTTACACTTTTGCAGTTGTACTATTATGTCCGCCCATCAAATGTATATAAATCATGTTATGTTTGTAATGTCATGTTATGTTTGTAATGTCATGTTATGTTTAAACACAATCGTTTAGTTTATAAATGCATTTATGATTCATCACAATTACACATTTGTAAAAAAAATAATATGTGCTTAAGTTTAATTACCTTAAGGGACAAAAATACATAAATTTATTTCAGTAAGTATTATTTTCTTCTTCTTTGTCCTACTGTGCACATTATTTCACATTTTATTTATTGTATTTTTTATGCTCCCTAGGTGAGATTAGTATGCCACGTTGGAAGTGAAGCGACAGGGGGCAAAGTCACAATGGAAAAGTCATTATTTTGGTTAGGAGATTACATGTTATTGAAAGTATTATATTCTATTGTGTTTCAGTATCCATTACGAAACGATGAACAAAGTATGTTTTTAACTATGAATTGGCTCATTGAAATTTACAAAGGATTGTGGAGTTGCCTTACTTTATTAGGTTTTTAAAATAAAATAAAATAAATATTACAGATTTTTTTTTTTTTTTTTAATGTTTCCTTTGCAAAGTTATCTGTAGTCAAATTGTTTATATATATTTTTTTGTTAACACAATACAATATTATATGATAAACATTTAAGAATTTGAACAGATATAAGGGTAGAGATCATAATAAAAGTGGTTTGTTTTGATGCATTAATAATTTATTTTTATTTTATTATGCGCAAAAGTTTTTTTGATTTGATACACAAAGTTTGCGGCAGAAGCTCATTTAAGGTAGTTATTTGTCTGCTAAAGTTGATTTATTTAGCAAAAGCTTCAGCGGAGATCTTCAGAGTAGCCAGTTGTTTTCCAGGCTATTTAATAGCGGCGAGGGTTGTAAGTATCAGAATCGGTATAATATGAGCCAGCTGTGTGAGTTGTGTCAGTATCCTTGGGGTATGTGGTATCCCTGTTGTATGCGGTATCCTTAGTGTATGAGTTATCAGTGTCAGCGGAGAAAGTGTTGGTCATGTCTGGTTCTGAGAATGTGAATGTATCCCTTGTGGTGATTCCAACCTTGTGGAAGATCATGACTTCCTTCAAGTACATGTTGGTGTTCCAGAAAGTTGTTGTGTCAATTGGACGGTCAAGAGGATAACCGAAAGCATTGTCGTCATAGTTGCGCCTATTGTCAGTAGAAGTGGTAGTGGTAGTCATGGTGGCGACTTTGGTAGTCGCAGCGAAATCAGTTCCATAGGTCTTAGTTTGGCGAAGAGGAGTAATTGAAACGTAAATGTAGAATGGCATACCTCCAGTTTTACCCATGGGCAACACTAGCCTATCGGGGAATCCGAAATTGGTTCTGGCTGTATCAACAAAGCACTGTTCATTTCCATTAATGCATGTGTTGATCTTCTTCAAAAGTTCACGCGCTGGAGTACGATCTCCAACAGTGGTCCAGAAATCGCGAGAGTTACGTGTGACGGTATTTTTTCCAGTCTTGAGATTGTACACAAATCGGTCTAATTCGAAGAAATTCTCTCTGTTATCAACGAAATGAATCTTACGGTGCATGCTGTCATATTTAGGACCCAAGAAAATTCTGATGACAGATTCGGTTGACTTGTCAGAGTTGATATCAATGTTCACATTGAATTGAACATGGTTCAAACGTCTTTGAATTCCTTTGAAGATAAAATCTTCGCGGTTCTTATCCATCTCTTCCGGTTTACGATTTACTGCGGTGGTAACATCTACATCATACAAATCAAAGAATGTAACGAGTTTGTCGGTGGTTACATCTTCTATCTTGACTCCGGGGAAGGTCACTTCATCACGAGTATACGGGCGGAGAGTATCCTTGAATTTCATGTAATAGTGTACCAATCTCTGTGAAAGCTGATAGAACATCGGATCGCGAAGTGCGGTTTCGTACTGTTCCATAACGGCAGGGTTGGCCATGTAGTCATCAAATGTATCATCACCATTACCCATCAGTTTCATTGCAGTTAATGTTCCAAGGAAGTAGTAACGAGTATTAGGTGAATCTTTGTTGCACTGCATAATGTTACCCAGCCTCTCAATATCTTCAGGGTTCCTCAAAGACAAAGTCCTGCCATCTTCAGTCATCACAAATCCTTTGTCAATAGCAGCGCGAATACGCCTTTCATAATCCTTTACGGTTGTAAGGTCCCACAAATTGTCTTCGGTATTAATCAAGAAGTCATTTGGCCTTGATGGGAATACCATTCCATTGAAGTGTCTCAAAGATGAAGCGAATCCAGTTTTGATTGGCTTATTCCACATAAATCTAGGAATTTCACCTAAGTTGTTGGATAGCCTTTCCATGTAATAACGGGCCAAAATCTGCTGGTGAGTGTACAAATAAAGTTCTCCCCTGCGGCTTTTAGTAAATCCAAGCTCTTCACCGTCCATCCAGAATGGATAACTAGCATGGAAGTAGTAGTAGTAAGTGTTAAGACCGATATCTTCAGTGAAATAAGTCAAAGAGGTCTCCTCATTAGTCTGAGTGTACCAACCAGAATAGTTGCTTCTGATGAAGAAAGTGTTATCAACCTGGTGGACTCCATAGAAATCGGCAAGTTTAGTATCGTGGATACGTTCCTGCATCTTCAATCGCTGGGCTTTAGTAATGACTTCAGTGTTCATGAAGAAGAATGGATAGACTTCAGCCGGGGGAGGAAGAGTCATTCCCTTGGTATCAAAGCGGTGAATTACGGCAACATTCAGTGCGTAAACAAACATACCCTCGTTGACATAATCACGAGCCCAGCAAGCAGTTCTGTAGAAGGTATCAAAGTCCCTGGCGTAGTACAGCACATGGAATAGACGAATTGCTTGATCTCTATGCTTCTCATTGGTGATGGTAAAGATCTTGTTTCTGGGTAGCATTCCATACTTATAAGTTTTGACGAACTCAGTAACTGCTTCGGTATTTGTGAATCTTGCTTTGTAGGTTTCAAAGTGGAAATCCTTAGCGATGGCCCTCTGGTCTTCGTTGGTGTTGAGGGTAGTCACATGATTGAAGAGACGGAGGATGTTCTTGTTGCGAATTAGAAACTCCTTGTCTGCAACCTTTTCAGTATGGGTGCCATATGTACTTCCATAAGTGGCATCGTAGGTGGCACCATAGGCGGGTCCACTTTTGGTTCCCGTAGTTACGGTCCCACTCAGGAAAGTGGCCGAAGCCGCTACCAACAATCCCAGGAACAAGAAAGCAGTCTTCATGTTGACCGTTGTCGGTGACAATTGTGACTTCTGTGGATCTCGAAGGTGCTTTTATACTACTAGCTATCATGCAATATTTCATATCTCCTGTTGTTACTGCACACTACATACAAATGATATAATTAACGTTTAACCTGTGAGTGATTATGAAAACAATAATAATTTTTGAAAACTGAACAATCATATCATAATTTCTTATCGCATAATATGTTTATACTTTTTGTATTGTTGAATTAATTTATAATAAGACAGATTATAATTACGAACATAATATTTTAAACGGTGATTAGATGAAATGTGAATTTACTATGCTTTTAAAAATATTAAATTAAGAAACAACTTTTTATTATTATTTATCACTTAACATTAGAAATCCAAATCCTTTCAAATACCATTTTCACCTTTTTTACGCTGTAGAAATTTTTTCCATCCACCTATATATATAGTTTTTTGACCTTATCAAATACACCAAACTGTTTTATTATGTTTACTGCACCTGTAGTGTAATAGATAAAACGCTTGCTCCGCGTACAGAGGGTTCCGGGTTTGATTTCAGAAGAGATCACAATTAAATTTGTCGTTTCTTAAGCTTGGGTATTCTGTGCCACTAATTGGGCCTCCTGCCTGTTGTGGTGCAAAAACAAAGTATTGTTTGCTCTTCTCAGGAGGTGAAATTTTCCATTCTTCAACATACCATATCATTTTTGAAATTTGTGTATTTTTTGTGCAAAGTGCAGACTTTGTTTTGCAGTAGCTATTTCTCTCTTTTTTCAAGACTTTTGGCTCATTGTGGTGGATAAAGTATCAATTAAATATTGAAAAAAAAAAAAAAAACGCATTAATAAGAAAAAAATATTAATCAGCAATAATTACTTCATTGCATCGCTTACATATTATCATAATATTTAAAAATGAAAGCAACGAATACTTTGTTACCAAATCTAAAAAAGAATGAGTTTTCTCAGTAAAATTGCAATTCGGGCAAAAATAATTTGTAGCTATAAGGGCCAATATCCAATTTAGTTTTTTTCTTACCAACATTTTGTAGAAAGTCGATGTCAATTGGATAACATGTAAATTTAAATATTTTACACGCAAATACATAACTATATGGTGATATTTTATCCTTATATTTGTTATCAAACACGTCAAAGAGTTTATTATTAAAGCCACAAAATTACTGAAAAATTTCTCCATGGCGGACTTTGGACGTTTGGTATCAGGACAGGCAAAAAAAAAAATTTTTTGAACATTTTATACGCATATCCGAAAATGATGCATAGGGCGCTGCATAGTTACACTAAATGCAGCGTTTATTGATTACCTGTTACATGAAGGTTAGGCGATCAGCCTTACGCTTCAGGTGCCAATCCAGGAACATTATATTTATATTCAATATTTTAATGGTATTTTCAGAGGCATTGAAATGTATTTAAAGCATTCAGTTTGATTAATTTGTAAGCAATTTGTATTCTGAAAGACGGCCAATAAACCATTTTTATGATGTTCCGCAAAATGTTAATTCATTTACAGACAAAAGTTGAGTAAATTGTGCAACCGAGTTTATGTTATATATGTAATGTTAACATATTATAAAAGGGAATTTAGAAGTCCAGGCATCCACAGGGCTTATGATCTGTCATAGTCTGGTTTAAGTGGCCACTTTACACACCGTGTAACATTCACCATTCTGACTATTTTTAAAATTTAATTTTATTTTTATAGTTTTCATAAAAAGTACATGTTTTTGTAAAATTCTAAACATATCTACTTTTACACATCTAGTAAATGTTATCACTGTAACTCTCCAAAAAAAGAGACTAACTCTTGTGCTTGTGCTTGACTTACACTGTTTTAGTTGTTTATTTATAAGAGTTTATGTAATTTTAAATACGAGTAAATGAAAAAGAAAAATATAAATAAAAACATAGGATATATAAAGAAAAAAACATATAACAATAATACATTCATCCTAATTAAAATTTAATGTTGTTTTTACACGAGTTCAAAAAATTTATTCAGATTAACTTGAAATTTATTTATTGATATATTATTTTTAATGGTTTTTAGTTCACTGGGAAGATTATTATAATATTTTACACCTTTGAAGACAGAGCTATTTTGACCATGACTTGTATGGAATTTAGGAGTTTTAATATTATGTTGGTATCTGAGTGACTTATTTATCTCTAATTCTTTTATTTTTTACTTTTTATATATTTGTATAATAGAATTTATTTTATAAAGGGTGTCTACTGTATGAACCTTTAATATTTTATATTGACTTTCCGTATTGAATGTTGAGGGTTTCTTTAAAATTACTTAAATAATTAATCTTTGTACTATTTTAAGAGGGTTTAATATATTGGCATATGCACCACCCCATACTACAATACCATATTGTAACAAATATTGTACAAGCTATTTTTAAATGATTGCTTTTAAAAATATTCCTTAATCTGATAAATATGTATACACATTATCTAATTCGTTTAACTAGTTCACTTATATGGTCTTTCCATTTGAACATCTATATTCCTTCACCTCTTATATCTGCTGACGTTGGTCCTAGCTCCATAGGGGGTTGAATCCAGTCCTCGTCTGCAAGAGTTTAGACAGACTCAAAACATTGTTGACATGAAATGTTTATGAACGACTTGGTCGCGCGTTAAATTCATTAGACTTTTTTCATCTCTAATTTGAACAAAATTTTTTGAAATGTTTATAATAATTAGTTCTGGCTTTAACCCTGCCTGTGTTTATAATAATAAGTTCTGGCTACGACCCTGCCTGTGTTATTGCAACTTACGACATTGGCCCTTATAAATCCAAGCCACAGAAATATTCCTTCGAAATAATATAAATTTTTATCCGTCAAACTATTGTTCATCGTGAGCGTACTCTTAGGAAATTATTCCTTAGTTGCAATGAAACGCTACCGAGTTCAAACAAACAAAACACGAGAACGAGTAACAATATCGGCTGGCTCGGTGTCAAAACGTTTTCCATTTCGCTGTCCCATTTGTCCTTTTCAACCGGAAGTAATCGCTGTCAACGTTTTTAGCCAAGCGGGGACGTTCAAAAGGATTACACGAAAAAAGTAAAAAGATTAATTGGATCGGTGTTCGTGCATATCACATTTGCCATTGGTAGGCACTGTCATTACTCTTGCTTACCGCGACCGACAGGAAGTCATCCAGAAACCGCTGAATCATTCCTCTTTTAAAGGGTTTTTTCATCATCCACGCAGAAGCTTCTCAACCTGGAGTTAAATAAGTTTTTTACGACCATAGACGAGTATGTTCAATGTAAAACCTCATCAGCATCATACTGATGGTACATAGGTGCAAAGAGTCACAGAGAATAAGTTTGTTCGCATGAGGCTAACACGAGAACGAAATAATATTTTGATTGCGGAGTGAGAGATATATAATGGAAACGAACAAAATAACGAAATGAAGACATTACATGCTAAGGCGTCGGTGCAAATATTCCTTTTGTAATTTAATTGAGGTCTGTGTTCTGGGAGATTAAAACTTCAGTTCTGTATGTATATAGAATCAAAATCCTTGGTGAGTGTTTTCGACTCGATGGCTGCTTTCAAGTTAAAATCCTAAAGGAAAAATCTAGGGGAGAAAATTACGCCGCGTAATATTCTGATTTTTTGCTCACATATTTAAAAAAAAAAATTTTAGATTATTTTAAACCAGCATACATATTAGTAACAATATTTTGAGTTTTTTTTTATTTTTGTAGACAAAAACTGGATTCAACCCCCGTGGGAGTTATTAATATAATATAATACAACAACGATGAAGAACGCAAAAAAAAAAATATTTACATTAATATAATTGACCCAAATATTGCATTTTGAAGGCCATTTTCAACGAGTCGTAAATAACTCACTATTAGAAAATGGGAATTAAGTTGAGGTAAAGTGGGATTCAAATCACGGACCTTTGATCCGCGAGTCCGAGACACTAGCCACGGGACCACAACCCGATTCGATTCGATTTAATAGAAGAAAGTTTGGCATTTACGGGGCTTATGACCAATTATTAGCAGGTTTAAGTGCCTACTTTACACGCTGTCTAACATTTATCATTCTGTCTACCTTCTAACATTCACGTTCCTATCATTCTTCCCTCTGTTGATCTTTGTCAAGTTTAAGAACTGAAACCTTTATTGACGCGGATGAGATTATGATTGAATTATTTCACCAAACAAGGCAACGCCTGAAAATATTTATGAATTTTCATACTTCTTGGACCAGCTGGTTTTACCAACAATATTTAATGTTATCATCTCTGCTGTAATAATACATTAAAATATATTATTGTTCCAGCTTGTCTGCGGGTTACATTACATGTTTTTTTACATTTATGTTTTGTATTTGTTATAAATTGACTCTGATTAGGTAAACAATGGATATTTTTAATGTTTGTAAGCTCACTTAATAATCAGAACTGTACTTTAATATTTTTCTAATGATCTTTTGAATTAACTACAATTATTATTTGGTAAGTGCATTAGCCTATAAAGTTTAAGGTCCCGGGTTCAATTCCTGTTAAGGTCGGCATGACTTATTTTCTTTAAAGCTGGTTTAACTTATAAGTATTTCACTGTCCTTGAACTAATATGTAAACGGTGAGACTGATCTCCTTAACTGTCTGTAATAGAAAATCGAGAAACACTGCATTTTATTAAACAATGCCTATGCTCTATCTTGTGCAAATAAGGGTTTGAGGATGGTGATAATTTGAAGTGATTTGTTATAGGTTTTTGTGTATCTTAATAAAAAAAAATTATTTGCACATTCAATGAATTCCATCGTGATTTTTTTCCATGTTTGGAAATGGAAAAACAAATGAGAAATGTGGTAAAACTGCATAAATTAGGTGCACAAATGTCGAGATCCATGTATAGTGCCAGATTAAATAAGCGATATTGACGAAGTTATGAAAAACGAGCAAACAAAAAAACTAGGAAAACCGATAGATAAAAACTTTTTCTTTGAAATGTTTTAGCGTTTTTTTTTTCACAATTTAGTTTGAGAATAACTGATGCTATCTAACCTTTACGTTTTTAAAAAGCAAGCTTTTGAAAATGATGAAGGTATGTGAAATAAAAAGAAACGTTTTTTTTTTTAAATTAAGTAAAGACGGTGTATGTGAGTTTTGACGAAATATGTTTTTATATTTTGCCAATTTTTAAGAGTATTGAAATTTCAAAAATTTTCATAACAATAGAAACATTAATTCAATCGTCTGCCTCGCGGTCTTATAGTATTCGGTTTGTAGTCTGACATGGTCAACTAGAAGTATTTATTTTGTGTTCTTTTGTAGAAGTGTGTTGTAATGACAAGTGTTTTTGTAAGTGTGTTGTAATGACAAGTGTTTTTGTTAGCGTGTTGTGTCCTGACTGACTCCTAAAGTGTAAGACCGATCGCACCACCTTCAAAAAAACAAAAATTATTAAGGTACGATAATATTGATATGATTTGTTATGTTTAAATAAGGGTACATTTACAAACTCATAGAAACAAGAAAAAGTTGCAACGTTAGAAAGTCGAGATTCATCTGACAGAATTATTTCACCTAAATACATGGCAACGACTGGAAGGGTGTTGAAGATTGGAGCTCCTACCCCAGTTGGAGATTGACAAAAAACACGATGTTGAGAAAAGGTAATATAGAAGTCTAGGCATCAACAAGGCTTATGAACTGTCATTGGCTGGTTTAAGTGGCCACTTTACATAATGTGACACTGTAACAGCTCTCCAGATAATTGAATCCAGTCTTTTTCTACAAAAAATTGAACACACTCAAAATATTGTTGATTTAATTATTTATTACTACCTTTATCATTATATTTAAAAGCGTAAGAAAGATAATCGGGCATTTTTTAAAATTATTATGTACAGAAAAATATAAAAGGAAAATTAATGAAAATTATTAAGTGAAGCTGCTTTGGTGTACCAATTACAAATGAGAATTTTATAAAAGTTAGAAATTGATTTTATTATAAATACATTCAACTTTCAATGAAAAAAAAACATATAAAATAATTGAGTATTCAATTAAATAGTTGATTTAAACGTTGATGATTGGAGTTCAATTTAATTAAGGGGGTGGGTATCCACCTCTGGTGCTCCTATTTTTAGTTTTCCTTTTAGCGTACTTTGGAAAGCCCATTTTCCATAAGCCCAGTAGGAAAAGCACTAAACACGACACAAACTTTCATACCCCAGGAAAATATGACCCATGAAGCGTAAGAAATATTAGAGTTTCTCCTTCCTGCTATCCTAACACCATCGTAGATTAGGGCTGTTTATGTAAGAGGGTGTAAATATTTATTTAACACCCCTAGCTTGGACGTGATAAATAATCAAAAACAGGGAAACTTTTCCGAAAGTCAGGCCGTTTTACTGGAAAAAATAAATTTATAAACGTTGACTTGAACTTCCGGAAATCGGGTATTCTGGTTTGAATATTGATATGTGCCATTTAAAGCTCTTTGAAAAACCAACAATCTGTTTGATATTAAAAATATAATTTTAAATCGGTAGTCATACAAACTGACTAATTATTATCCGGGTGAATAAAGAATACAGTTCTGAGTGTGAAGTATAAACAGAATATTAGACGCAAGATTTTGAGCCGATGGCTGTTTTCTTGTAAAATTCTAAAAAATGAAATCGAACGGAAAAAACGTCCGAATCATAATGTAATAGTTGGTGCATTTGCGTACCGTACTTAAGGCCACAGGTTTGATTCCCGGTAAGGTTGACACTAAAAAAATAGTGGTTTTCCGCTGAAGTATTTTATTGTCCCTGTACTGGCACTTGAAGCGTAAGTCTGATCACATACGATGATTTTTTTATATTTCAATTTTAGCGCTGCATGACAACGTTTATTTGGTATTTAGAAAACATATCATTTTGATTTATTTATTTAGTTACCTACTAAGTTTAAAAACTTTTTGGTGGGACATATTTTTTTAGTACAAGTTTACTTTACACACTTTTATATGATATATATTTATTTTTCGGCCTCGTGGTGTAATGGTCAGTGCGTTTACATACCATGCAAGAGGTCTCAGGTTTGATTCCTGACATGGTTGATACGAAGTAAAAAGGGTGTATTTAGACCAAAAAATATTTCATAGTCTCTGGGCTGGTACCTAAAGCGTGAGACTGATAATTGTATCTTCGTGTAACAAAAATGATCAAGATACGCTGCGATTGGTGTGCCAATCTAGTGCTTTATGCACCATTAGATGGGGAAAGGGAATGATGATTATAACGATATTTATTTTTTACATTTTTTACAATCACTATAAAGTATTTAGCAGATATTTCTTCAGTTCATTTTTTCAATTGAAGATCTTCCATGCTAATGATGGTTTGCGGGATCATTGAATAACCTTGGAATAACGCAATTTAATGTTCGTTTTCCGAAGTAATTTGAAATTCGGGGAACGACCAGGAAACACTTAGTTAATCTAGTGTTTTGAGTGTGGGAAACTCTTTCTGTATATTGGGAATCACAAACTGATCTACAATAAATTTTAAGTCAAAGGTTGTTTAACCGGCAGGACATTATATAATTTAATGTTGTTGATTATCGCTTGTGCACCTAAGTATTTCAAAATCAATCTTTGTTGACAATTTGTGGTCTTGTCTTTTTTCCTCTCTAGCAATACCGAATGTAGCTTCTCGCTTCCATCTTCGGCTCGTTGATAAGTCCTGTCCGATATACAGATATGGCAGCATCAGAAAATAATTTCAATGCCTTAAAAAAGTTTTGCAATCATTTCGGCGAGTTGATAACTTCCAACCAATTCAATCCCGTCAGTAAAAAATGTTCTTCCCCCGTTTCCTCAGTCCAAAAAAGTACATTATTATTTTATACGTGTGTATATCACTAAACTTCTAAACAGCTGGACCGATTTAGATGTTTTTTTTTCGTGTTTTTGAGTGGGTCCCTAAATGGTTTCAATTTTTTATTATTTTTGGTTTTTTTACAATATACAAAAGAGGTAAAACAGAGTATTTAAAAAATAAAGCGTAATTACATAGCAATAAAATACATATCAATAGTAAATTTACAATAAGACCCGGTAGGTGGCTGCGATCTGTAACAAACTTTGTAAAAACAAGAGTTGACGGCGCAGGATAACGAGATACCACACTTTTTTTTTGATTTTGCTTTGTACAACAGCAAATCACATACAATGACGAAACGAAAAAATTGAAATGTCAAAATCAATGTCAAATGTCACTTCGTACTAATTTATCGAAAATTCGAATGTAGAAAAAACGTTTGCTGAACCAGCTAATAGCATGTAAGTAAACGTTCGGGCAAGACAACGTCTGTCGGGTCCGCTAGTAATATTAAAAAATTCTTGATTAAATGTCTTCTATGTATAGAGATCAAGGTTATAAGATTACATAAAGCTCATTAAGGCAGCTTTTTACGTTCAACAAGGAGCAATTTTATATGTGTTTAGGCACCGCAAAGGAAATTTAAGTCCTCAGATGTGGTGTACGGTATTTTCTGGGTAAGTTGTAAAAAATTAAGTATTCATTATATTGCACAGCTAACGATTTAAAATCAAGATCATGTAGAAGAATTCATAGTATATATCCGCTCTTTTCTTTTTCACTCCTTCTATCTGTGCCCTTTGGTAAAATCTTACGTTTTTTATATGTTTTTCATTGATTATACTTAAAGTACAAAAATTTATGCTATTTGGCGGGCCGATTGCTTTAAGCAATATATTTCAGCTAACCAAAGAATAGGTCAAAGTTCCGAAAAAAAATAGGTTAAAGTTTATGCTTAGATTTTAAAAATATAAAATTTATAATTCCGTAATATATTCACTAACTTTCAAGAAAATATTTATTTCAACGTTACTTAATAAACATATGTATTTAGTTAGGAGAAAGAGCTGTTTTTTAGTGGGTAGAATGAGCTTGTCTATAA
Organism: Micrasema longulum; assembly: GCF_059751315.1. Classification (NCBI taxonomy): domain Eukaryota; kingdom Metazoa; phylum Arthropoda; class Insecta; order Trichoptera; family Brachycentridae; genus Micrasema; species Micrasema longulum. The sequence goes on along the minus strand of NW_028278133.1, from coordinate 50,852 downwards.
ACTTACCTATAAAAATACTTTTGTGGTACACATTATAATGCGGGACTCGGTAATGAATTTGAAAGAAGTCAAGAAAAGGATCCAGGAAAGAGAAACAATGTACTTAAAAAATCTTCTCTCTTTTAAGACAGAACCGAAGGGCATGTATGTCAAGATGTATGAATGTGAACGAGGCTAGGATTGTATGCCAGGATAGACGTGTGTGGCGGTCCATTCTCTCTGCCTACCCCTACGGAGAAATGGCGTGATGGTAGTAGTAGTAATAATGTTTCAGGTGTTTGTTAAAAGTAAGTTCTCAATCCAATGAAGTAATATTATGTGCTTCTGGATTACTTTCTTTCAGCACAAAGATGCTAAGGCTACCAGATTTTAGAAAACTCATTCGGGCAGCTTTTCTCGTTTAAAAACGAACAAATTTTCCGTGTATGTGGGCACCGCCAAGAAAACTTATGGCCTCAGATGCGGTGTGCGGTATGTGGTGGGCAAGCTGTTTCTTAAAAGTGGTCAAGGATGGTGCATTTTCATGTGAAGAGCTAGATCATTCCAAGGTATGGCACCTGGAACAAAAAACAAATTGTAAATAATATTCAGACCTACATAGAACATTACTTATTTTTTATTACTCTAACGTGCATTTGAATTATTCTAGAAATGTTTTGCATTCATACATAAGTATCAAGTATGGTATAATTTATTCAACAGCCCGATAGCTTCCCCTATTCGTATTCCCTATAACTAGCCCTCAACAAAAACAACTTGTTTTGCTAATTGGTTCGTAAATTATGCAGTTAATTAAATATGCACTCTTTTGTCTAGAAAATAATTACGAATTTTAAGTTTTTGCATTAATCTATAAAAATATAAACTTCATTGTGTCATCATTTATGGTTACTTGTTTTATGTTTCTCTGGCTTAGATCTAAAGGGGCGAATGTCAGAATGATTTTTTTTCTTTTCAACATTTTGAACGGGGTAGATGTCAATTTAAAAAAATACATATTTAACTATTTTATGTACACGCACATATGTGGTAATGTTTTATTATCAATATTTGTTTCAAACACGACTAACAGTTTAAGTTTGTCTTTGTATACCGCATCTGTTGACCGAAGAACAAAAAGATGCTAGGGTCAATTGGTGTCAAAAACTCTAGACAACGTCAACACAGGAAACTCGAAAAATGTAAACAGCTTCGTCAGTGGTGATTAATCATGGATTGACTCATATAAACCTGAAAATTAACGCCAATCGGCTGTTTGGGTGATCCAAGGTGAAAGAAAGTTGACAAAAGTCATCCGATTTCAAAGTGTACACAAAACGGTGGTCACGACATTTGTCTCAAAGGCAGGTCATGTAGCAACAATTCCTCAGCAAAATCAAAGAACTGTTATTGTTGAATGGTACGCAACCATTTGTTTGTCGAAAATCATCGCTGAGCTTCGAAAAACAAACCGCCGAAGAAGAATCATTCTCGACCAAGATAATGCAAGTTCGCATACAGCTTGCATAACAAATTTTTTTTTAAAGCAACAAAACGTTGAATTGCTAGACGATCCTTCGTATAATCCCGAACTTAGTCCCAACAATTTTTTTACCTTTCCAAAAATCAAGAACGGACTACGTGCTCAAAGGTTTCAGTCGCCACAAAAAGCAGTCGACGCCTTCAAAAACGAAATTTTGACTGTCCAACAAACGAGTGAAATAACTGCTTCCAGAGTTGGTTCGAGCGCATGCAAAAAGGTGTGAATCTTTGTGCAGAATACTTAAAAAAACAATAAAATCTTTAAAAGCTATCTACTGTTTTATTCCAGTTCTATGTGTAAGACTTGGAGTTCAAACTGTCAGTAGGGTTCTATCAAATGCTGTGAATGCCCAGTTGCATTCCATCTGCAACATTTCTGACTAGTCCAACTCATTAGCGTCAACGTCACAAACCCTGGGCAATGAAATCACACTCATAACGGTGTGATCATAGCATATAACGAGAAGATGAAAACCGAGTTTCTGGCGCTTCAAAACTAAAACCAACCAGCTAAGGGAAGGTAAACCCGATAAAAAAAATCCACCAGAGAAGGCAACGGGAAACCGTTCGGGTAATCTTTCTCCAGGAATCACCATGGCAAGTACGTCCTAGCTGCAGAACATAAGAGTAGCGTAGGACCGAGATACTTTCACTGAAGTGATCGCCAACTTTGGAGAGACCTGACAAGGCAGCGCAAGAAGAAGATGCAAAACTTAAAAGACATTCCTCAGAAACAACGCCACATAATGGCTGAAAAATTATTCTTCTTAAAATAAATTATTTTGAATCCAAATGACAGATTTATAAAAGACGTCATATTTTAGCATGTACGATTTTTGGATGGAATACTGACTAATGGTTTCCTGTTTTTTAATAAATTTGAATTCATATTAAGATGATTTCTATTTTTTTTTAAATTATTTATTCGACAAAACAAAGTTCCAGAAGTTCCAGAGCTTCAGAAAATAAGCATGAAGAGAAACATTATCGACAAATTCAAAAAAGGAGTTCTGCGTTGGTTAAGACATGTTGAGCGAAGGGCAGCGAAAGAACGGCTTAAAATATTTACGATGCTCATGTTGATGAATGCAGAAAACGAGAAAGATCGATAAAGACATGGCGTAAACAAATTTAACACAAACTTGAAGATTGACATGTCAAAAGTCGGAATAATTAGCGGGCGAGCATGAGAAGATGTATGAATGTAGAGGACGCAATATCTGTATGCAAAGACGGAGTGATCTGGCGTTCTATCCTCTATGCTTACCGTTACGGGGAACCGGCGTGATGGTTTGTTTATATATACCCGTATATCCACTTTCGGACAATGGATTTTGAGTATTATTCAAATTAAATCTATAACCTACTTCCACTATCTATTAAAACAATTAGTAACGAGAAAATGTTCAAAAAGGCTATAAAAAATGAAAAGTGGAGCTATGTAAAAGTAAAATGGATTGTCTTATTCGCCCAAACCTATATTGAATCAACTGCTCCACAAGTGTATAGGTTATTTTTGGGTTTTTGTTCTTTTATCGTGCGTTTTGTAATATAAATAATATAGATATACATAAATTAATTATAAACATAAATACGTAGTATTTAAAATGAACATTTTGTTGATGATCTCTGTTTATTTAGTAAGTCTTCTTTGTTTATTCTCAAATATAAAAATATTTAAAAAAAAGTATATTGTTAAGTGTCCTCTGCACGGGTAACCCCAGTAAGGTCACATTATTTTTATTATTGATTATAGTCTGTAAGGGAAAAAATATGATTATTTAAATAAATACGTATGTATATGAGGTATTGCCTTATGGCCTATTAAATTTTCCCTTCTCAAAATTTTTTTTTTCCTCTAAATAATAAATGAAAATATTAATAACTTCCTAAGGAATGAAATCAAGTACGTCTACAAACATGGCCCATTTTTCTGGACGAAAGATACGGAATATGTGGGTACTCACATTCTATCACTTCTTTATAATATTTCAAATACTCCCACTTCGCTTGTTTATCTGAGAGAGCTCATCCAACCTCTTTCACAACACGGTTCTCTTCGTCCTAGTAATGAGAGAACCCTTTTAATACCCTGTCATCGCTCTAATTTTCTTGCCTCCTCTTTCACAGTAGTAGCCGCTCGACTGTGGAATAATCTACCCACTAATGTTAGAGACGCCCCTTCTTTATTTACATTTTAGTCAATATTGAAATGTCACTATTTAAATATTTATATTGTTCCTTTATCCGTCTTCTTTGCTTCCCATCCTCTCTCCTCTCTTCATAGTAGTGTTAATTTTTTATACTTTTTTATTTTGTTAATCTTTTTTTTCAATTTGAACTTTGCCCTTGAATCTGCAGCAATTGCACAGAAATCTTTAATCCGAGTCATTTAAAAAAAACATTTCGTTATCCAAGTGACTTGCTCTTCAAAGAATTCAGAGTACTGAATATTATTCAACAGTATATATTGAGAACGGTAGTGGTTACACACATAAATAGAGACGTTTACCCAAGAGTCAACCACAACCATAATAAAAGATACTCTAATAGGGATCTGATACTAAGTGAAGGGGTCAACACTGTTCTGGCATCGAGACAACACTATTACGTAGGCAAAAAGGTCTATAACATTTTGCCAGAATCGTGGAAAGACGGGAGTGTTGTCAAGTTACGGAAGATGTTGACCTCGTTCTTTCATGACATTGGTCACGGATTGGAGAATCTTACTGGATGTCAAAAATGAAATATAAAAAATAAGGAATAATTTTAAAAAAAATATATTTATTGATGACAACCATGAAGTTTCGCATAAATAAATTATCTATGAATGTATGTATATGTATGCGCATGGGTGTATGTCCGTGTGTGTGTATGTACATGTGTATATATGTATATATATATATGTGTGTATTTATGTGTATGTCTGTATGTATATGAATCAAAATGTGTATCCGAATAAGTTTATATTTTGTTCGTCTGTGCTCTATATAAATTTGTTAACTATTATAATATATTAAAATGTAATTGCCTAGCTTGGAACGGGGTATGTAACCTTGTTAGCTGGGCAAAGTGAACATGGAATTGTATTTTGATAAAGATTGCGAATAAATAAATAAATAAATAAATACATTTTTGTATAAAATTATAAGATTCAATATGTCCATGTATTCAAAAATTTTCCAAACTGAACGGTTTGGGTAGGTAGGAAGAAATTGCTTTAAGGCAATATGCCCGCCCTTATGTTTATATATATTGTTTATGTATATAACAATTTTCGAATAAATAAATAAAATAAATAAATGCGTTGTAAAAAAACATTCGCCATTTATTGTCACAATAATTTTTGTCACTCTAACTAATTATCCATGTATGTTGCTTAAATAATAAACAATGATTAAATTGAAATTCTTATTATGTAATGTTATGTATTTTTTATCGCAGGTACGAGAGACTGCATATTAATAAAGCAAAGTTATCTACTATTTTTATTGATTCGACCCAAAAATTGACCCGGAGATTTTGTTCGGTACATGTGCTAATCTCTAACAGTATAACTGCTTAGCAATAAAATATATGTATATTTACGTACGTTAATTTTATATTTTTCTTGTCATAACAAAAAAAAAATACGTCGTATTTCTTTAATTTATCAACAGATATATTATACTGTTATTTCGTATATCATAAGTCACTAACCCTAAAAACATCATTTTGAGAAATCGCCATTTGAAAGTTTAGAAGCCAAGGGAAAATCAGATTGTTGTGTTTATGAAATTTTATGTTTTTTTTAAATTATTTATTTATTATTTACATACAATATTACAATTTAGTTATTTTTAAAACATTTTTTTTTACAGGACTCACTAAGCCAATTAATGTGGCTTGTCGTAAAAGATCTTTTACATTAAATGATATGATAGTCCTACATAGTTGTACAATAATAATTACTACCAACTTAAATATAAGGAGCGAAAAAAATACATATTATTGATGTTTTCAAAAAAATATTTAGATAATTTTTTTATAAAAGCAAAAAATAAGTGAATGATAACGCAATTATAAGATACAAAATAGATAAATACAGAACCGGAGTACCAAAATTTAAAACAGAAGTGTGTACATATTTAATGCTTGAGTTTGTCCAAATGTTCGTAGACGGGATTTCACCCCATTCCACCCCAGAGTCATTAAGATTAACAAATTATAACAGGGATGGAGAATACCTTATGTAAAGGAATATGGAAGTCTAGGCATTTGTTACACAGTGTGTAAAGTGGCCACTTAAACCAGCCAATGACAGGTCATAAGCCCTGTAAACACCTAGATTTCCGTTTTCCCTTATTTAAGGTATTCTCCATCCCAGTTGTAATTTGTTAATTTATCAATGTATTTTTAATCAAATCCATTTTTTTTTTAGGAAAAAGAAATATTTTCGTTCTTATAATTAACGCAAATATTTCATTTAGAGGGCCATTTTCAACGAGTTGTAAATAACTCACTTTTATAAAATGGGAATCAAGTTTGAGTAGAGTGGGATTTGAACCACGGACCTTCGATCCGTGACTCCGAGACACTAGCCACGGGACCACAACCTGATTTATAACTTTTTCTTGTGATACATCGAAAATTATTTGAAAGATTTATGCGGTGATATTTGGTAAAGTGATTTGTAAATTTGTAATCTGGACAGTGCATGTTATGTGTTGGTGAAAGAAATTAAATATTAGCGATTATTATTAATATGTTGTGATTTAAATTAATTTTTATTTGAGGTCATACTTTTTAACATGTTTATTGTGTAATGACCATTCGAATGTTTTAATGTAAAATAATGATTCAGATTTACGCAACATTTTTCTTAGGTACCTTGGTGACGTTTGCTTTTTAAATAACATAATTTTACTCCTCGAATCATTGAGGTATTTACTATATATCTGGAGTAAGCATGAGCGTTCGAAGTATGATCTCTCAACCTGCGGCCACTTGGCATAAATGTATTTGATAGAGCGGACTTTAGTCTGTTGCGAGCAGTCCCCGGCTACTTATCAACTTTTGTCTCCTCGCAATTACTTAAATGCCTATATGTACGCTAAAATACTCCACAAATCGATCTGGAAAAGATAGAAAAAGAAAGCGACGGTATAACCTTTTACCGGTAAGTAATGTTTTTATTTGAATTAATACTTGTTTAAAACAGCTAAATTAATTTTAAAAAACGTTTTATTAATATGTTACCAGTCGTGAGCTATCTCCTGTCTCTGTTCTGCTCAGTTAGTAGCCATATATTGAAACGATAAACAAAGGTGACGCGTATGCGGAAGGGAGCGACATACTGAGTAGACCAATGTAAATAGTCAGTTTTGTTTACTGTACTTCGTGTTTTGCTTGCCAAAGTCGACGTGATATGTCATGCGACACTTGCTCCCTCTACTGGTTCACTCCAATTCTTAAATTTTTAGCTCGAATATGTATGGAGTGTCATCTCTTTTTTTATATTTCAATGCAACTCAAAACTGTTATTTTTCGGGTTAGTGACTTTTGTCTGAACGGCAACGTTATTTCTAGTGGAATTATTTTATGGTACTTATGTATTGTAACGTCCCTTTGTAAGAAGTGTGAAAAATGTCCAATTTCGATAAAGTATGAGAATGTCAATACTAAATAAATCAACAGATTTCTAAGATTTACAAAAAAAACTGAACCTCAATTATATCAAAAAAATGAAATGGTGCCTTTATTGGTTGACAGCTACGCTCTGTGCATTGTTGTGAGACAATGCAAAAAGTGAGCCGAACAAATAAATGCAGATCAAATATATTTAATACTTCTTATATGATTCCTTGAATTAAAAATAATATTCGGATGATATATACTGCGTCATTTTTGCGGAAAATTACCTGAATGTTTACAATTTTATACTTAAACTTACATTTTAACTACGCTCACACTTCGTCTGTATTTTCTTATTTCAAAGTTGAGGTTTAACGAAAAATTTGAGATTCCAGTTGAGATCTGAACTCACTGATGGGAATTGGTTTCGGGCAGAAGGACTGGCAACGGCAAAATCACCATATCTGAACAAACTGCTTGGGCAACGCCGGAGTTCTACAAGGTTTCCTCTGCCCGAATTAAAAATTTAACGCTGACCTAAGAGTAGATTTTCTACGACATGTTTTTTCCCTAATACAGAGGTCCGATACGTATGATGGAGCCATTTCATGAAGGAATTAAGATCCGCTGTCCAGCAATGTCTATATCTTATTATCTCTGGGCTTTTTAAGAAGTAAGCGTTAATCTCGATGTATTATAATGTGTCTTTGAGATTTCAAATGGCTGTTTTGTATTCTATTGATTTTTTACACTCTTACATCCAGTGGTCCACTTAAGGGAAAGGTGTAAGAGGTCATACCCCCTTTCAAAAATTAACGAATGTCACATGAATCAAACAATAAAAAAAAAATGCGTACTTTACAATTTTATTTTATTTTATTTGTAACATTTAAAGCCTGCGTCAATTACAACACTCACACAAAGCCATGCTAAGGGGGTCGCGTATTCGAAAAGGTTGAAAAACACTTGTAAACAATATTTTATTATAATTCTGCGTAAGGCACCGCTGCATATCTAGAACATTTTCGTAACATGAAGATAATGTTATAAGTATTACGCTTCAAGTGTCAGTCAATGAGGTACTAAAATCGGGCTCATGTAGTAAATTATAATATAAAAAATATGAATGCGAGTTATTTCATTATACGTTTGTCATTTTAAAAGGTGTCTTTAAATTTTATGAGGATTTCCTTTAAGAAATAAACCTGTTATTTTCGTTAAATCAAACAAAATGAATAATTGAATATCAGATATTCTTTTGGAATCACTCCCTCCCCTGAAGTCCGCCCTTACCTCCCTACCAATATATTTCCGGTTCAGACAACTGTGTAGGAAAAGGCGGGAAACGATGTTTATCGCAGACTTCCTGTTGGCTTTCTTCGAAATGATTAATGGGTGTTTTCCTAGCAAGAAAAATGCTAAGTAAAAGGGGAAGCCCACATATGGCGCCGGTTTTAGTTTAAGTGATATCGCCCTATCGAGATTCAAAAAGTCTCGGTAAAGAAGGTTAAAAAATAAAGGGACGTATAACGTTTATCATTACTTAATTCAACCTCTATTTGATTTGTTTTATTTTAATGAAAATTAACCATTAACTGAGATCTCAACAGAAATGAAGGAATAGTTAATTTACATTATTTCTTTATGTATTCATACAAATACACATATTACAAAAAAAATATAACGTATTCCTAACTCCATGAGGCCAAGAGCCCTGTGTTGAGTTGGGATACAACATTATGAAAAGTGGAAGCATGCACATTATAAAAGAATACGAAAAATAAAAAAAAATACACAAACATAATTTTCGATAAACATCTGGACAACACGCTTAATTCTGCAATGGTTTCTTCTCTTAGACAAAATCCAAACTTGTGAACTTCTCTTGAAAACGGCTTTCGTTTTGGAGAACCCAATATGTTCATCCAGAACATTGAACACTTCCGAGGACATAAGAGAAAAATTTCTCTAAGCAACAGTCGCACGTGATTTTGGTATTAAATCATTTAAATTACAGGTAAACCTCGTACGAGCATTCTGCTGGGATCTCTTCTTGTAACCGCGTAACCAGAAATGAGTTAATGACTCTTTTTTTCAAAAAGTCTCATGTCCAGTATCTTCATAAATTGAAACAATGTCTCAGATGGGAACGACAGGTCATACGCCCTGCCTAGGCCCGTATTCAATGGTAAGTTAACATCCATCTTAAATTTCATCTGCAAAGTAAAATTAAGTTTTGTGTATGGAAAATAAAATATGTAAACATTTTATTCAAAGCATGCTCAATTGCAGGTTACCGAAGAATGTTTATTAAATTTTCATGTAAATAAACACATTTTAAACACATGAAGATAGCGTTTGTAATCGCGACCCAGAAATTTCTGTCAGCCGCAAACTTCCGTGCATCTCTTCGAGTCAGATCTGCGTTCCAAAGTTCAGACGTAAACTGCCGTCAAACTGTCCGCCGTGGACGTCCAGGACCTTGAGAAACTGATGATTTGTAAAGTTAGGAAGCGTGGTTAAGGCTCTCGAGAGACATTCGCAGTATATGGCCCAGCTAGCCGTGACGAACCGCTGTTACGGATATATATTTTTTTTTCTTTTTTGGTTAAAAATGATATTCAATTGACAGCCTTAAATACAAGACAGCGTGAATTTCCACTCACGTAAAATAAAATCCACGTTTCGGATCCATAAAATTTAATTCATCAACCATGCCGACAATCGAACCCGAGACCTCTTGCATGGTAGGCAAACGCCCTGACCATACACCACGAGGCCGACAAAATATTTCATTTCAATAAATGTTAGTAAATATTCATATAAAATCACTTACTGACATCTCAATGTCTACCGCTTTCAAGACGTACCTGTCTCTTCGCCAGGCCACTAATTAAACTAACATTTAAATTCGATTATACACCTTCACTATAGTGGTTGTACAAAAATATCAAACCCAACCACCCCTCCTTTCAAGAGGTTCCCCATCTCTAGTTAAATATCAATCGAAAGAAGATTATTTTATTAATTATATTTACAGCCCAATGACAACTCTAATACGAAAAAAGTCTTTTTATTTTATTTTTTTGTTTGTGTAATAGTTTTTTTTGTACATATTTGTAAGTTATGTTTATATTTAGTGTAAAACTGATCATCTTAGCTCCATAAAGATTAAATATAGGGTAGATTCCATAAAGTACCTTAGTGTTATCATTGATAGGAATTTGCGGTGAGAAGCTCAGGTTTAGTCACTAAGCTCTAGGTTGAGAAAGCTGTGGCATCTATTTTGCTCTCTAAAAGATATTCTGGATATTGACACTCTCAGAAGTATGTACTTTGCTCTATTTCAATCCACGGCAACCTAATGGAAGGAGTTAAGGACTGGATTTTCCTTAGTGGGAGGGATTTGAGTAGGAAACTCCTTGATTATTTTCCGAATGCTAGAGTTCACTGTTTCCCATATTGATGTGCCATAGATATATTTTTTAAATATTTATTATAACTATTTTTTATGTTTCTAATCCTATATTTGTGGTGATATATTAATGTGTCTGTGTCTGTGTCATATCATTGCTCGTCCCATTTCAACACAGGACTTTTAGTCCCATGGAGTTGAGATTTATGGTCTCAAATAATGTGCAATAAACTTATGTATGTAAATAAATAAATACAACAAAAATGCTCAAGAAACGCTGTGATTGGTGTACCAATGGAGTACTTTATGCACTTTTAGGTGAGGAAAAGGAATGATGATGATGATGATGATGATTGTAATGTTTGATGCTTGTTTTGGAAATTAATAATATTTATATTTTTAAATAGACTTGTTACTCGATTGTCTTTTTCCCAGCAACTACACTGAAATAATGAAGATAATTTCTTCAAACTGAGTCTTTCTTGAAACTGAGTGAGTGAGAATTAGCTTAATCATTTAATGAATTTGTTTTATTATGAACTGTTTAATATGTTTTTAATAAATCAAACTAATTGACAAAAAGTTTTATCTAATTAAGAGGTGTTTTATAGGACCTATTAACATTATTTGATATTAAGTAATGTTAATAATATTGGTATTGTATAATTTCTAATATTGGTATTGCCTAATTAGTTGGTTAGGAGTTAGGACATGTAGAGCAAATAGACAGCAAAATAACGTCTAAAAAGATAAAAACTTAAAAACAGAAATCGTATTTTAAAAAAAGTTTAAGTATTCTGTGGTAAGTCAATGTGAATCGTAATAAAATTTTTTAGTATGTCTAAATTTTTATGATTGTGAATAAGGACCGGATTTAACCCCCCAGTTGATTCGTAATAATTATGCACTTGAGGTAGACAAAATTTTAGAGATGGGAATATGGAAGAATTTAAATATGTGTGAAGATGGATGTTCAAACATATGCGGAATGGTGAATGTTATGCAGCTAGTAATATATATATATATTTTTTTTTTTATTTAATTTTACAATACGCCCAAGGGGCATTTACAAAAAATATACAGGTAAGTACAAACAAAGTGAGTAAAATTTAAAAGATAAACAACGCTTTTTTGATATACATGTAGAAACAATAAAAAGCATACTGCCATGCAAAATAAAAAGTGAAACTTTACATAGTAGAAAAGAAAAAAAATAATGAAATGAATATAAGAAAAGTAATTGAATTAAAAAGCAAATTGTAAATAAAATGGTATCAACAAATTATTGTTAAAAACAAATAATAAAAATTAGTTAAAAGTAAGTATATATAAAAGATAATAATAATATGGACACATAAACCAACCAATGACAAATCATAGTCCTATAAATGCCTGGACCTCTATATTACCTTCTCTAAATGTTTGGCATCTCTGTTTTAATAGGTTCTCGTATTTTAACCTTTTCAGCGGGGATATTCATTCGAATATGTGCGAATTTTAGTTTTTTTTTAATCTCGTACCTGCCGAAATTCAAAAGCGGAAAGTTTTTTATGTCGTTCATATACAATTATGATATGTAAGGGAAGTTTTAAACATATTCCGTTAAATTAATTTGATTGAATAAACATATGTATATCGTAAGATAATGACATATTTTGCTTTTTTTAGCTTGATTTTAAGTTTAAGACAAACTGTTTATGAAAAATAAACGTTAAATAATTTTTTAAGCGTAAAAGTTTTTTTTTCAAAATTAAAATTTAACTTTTTTTTTTAAAATCATTAAAAATTTAGGTCTGAATGGGTTAAGGAAATCGTATTTAAGAAATATTTTAATGTCTTTTTAGTAAAACTTGCACATATACGTGAGTTACAAAATGCCATTTATTACAAAATTACAAAGGCGTTTTTGGAAATAATTGGAAAATAAATAAAATGCGGTTTTAAACTTAAAATTGAATGCAAAAAATACTTATTTGTAAGCTTTTGCCTTATGAAATAAATTCTTTTCGTAACGGGGACTGTGAAATTGGCACTCCCAAACTAGGTAATCATTAAGTACGTGATATAAACTGTATAAATACACAGTTAACATGTACTGGACGAGTGATCGGCTGGTCAATTTAAGTACTGAGTTAATGATTATGACCAGAGAATGTTTATGACTTCTGATAACTCACTTCTCCCTGTTCGACATTCGACCATAATCGTTAACGACGAAATTGATATGGGAATTTCGTTCAGTGCGAGCTTAATGGATCCTGTATATTTCCGTTTTTATAGCCATCGGCAGAGAGCTGTGCCATTTTGCGAAAGGTTCGATCTTGGAAGAAAAAAAGTAATACGACTGTTTACTTTTAACTCACGTTAAATGTAAATAACAAATGTCCTGAACAAGTAGAAGAATTTGTGTATCTGGGAAGCATGTTTTCAAGAGATAAAAGAGTTGGAAAAGATGTTGAAAAAAGAGTAAATGCGGGTAACAAAATGAACGGGCACACCTTAGTGCTTACACAGTAATTACTAATAAAAATATGTCAATCAAAGCTAAACTGGCAATGCCCAACGAAGTTTTTGCCCAAACACTTATGTATGGAAGTGAAACATGAAACTAGCAGAGGAAGGGTGAAAGCAGAGAGAACGCGGTAAAAATGCAATGGATGACAGGGTTACGATTGTTACGAATTATGAAATCAGGCGAGAGTGCAAATTTGAGTCAGGTATAATTAATAAGATTGGAAAATGAGTCTCTGAGATTTTTTTTATGTTTTTTTTTATTTTTTTTACAATAAACATAATAATGAAACAGAGTACTAAAAAAATAAAGCATAATTACATAGCAATGAAATACATAATAATAGAAAAATAGTAAACCAAAAAATCCCACAAAGGCATGGTCTGTTCGTGGGTATACAAGAAAATGTTAATGAATTTTCGCTTCTATAATAAATAATGGACAGTTATAATATTTTTTAGAAATAAAAAATAAAATATTCTGTATTGGTCATGTAGAATGAATGAATGATGAAAAAATGGAAAAATAGATATATATGGTGAAAATAACGGTAATGTAGGATGAAGACGTGGTGTGATCAGATAATAAACCAAAATCTTAAGTCTGCTCATGTCAAAAGCAGATAAAAACGAATGACACGTATTACAAGATGTATAAATATGGAAGAAACTAGGAATGTATGCCAAGATAGATAGATAGTGTGTAGCGGTCGGTCCCCTCTGCTTACCCCTAAAGAGAAATAACGTGATGATATTAGTAGTAGTATTCAGCACAAACATTTCTTCTTGATCGTAGAACAACGAGAGATGTACGAATAATACGTCATTGATTTTTTTGTATATTTGATCTCAAAAAGGTTTTATAAAGGCTTTATATTTCAGCTTTGAAAAAAAAAACGCACAACTAATTTAAGTATCCACGGGTATACTTTGTCATTTAAACCACTCTCATGTAATGTTGAAGAAAATTACATGCGTCGTTGTTCTGCGACAATACCTAAATGCAACAGAACAGACATCCATATTCCCTTCTCAGAATGTTTTCCCTCTCTATTGCAACAAGTTTAGATCTTAAAAACCCCCTTGGAAAGATATCTAGCCTATCTGCAAACATTTCAACGCACTCAAAACAGTGTTGATCAAACTAACTGGTATAAGAAGAGGTATAAAAATTGGAAAATTGTTTTTTCAGGCGTTGCCTAGTAGATGAATTAATTCAGCCGTCTTATGATAAGGATTTTATCATTTTTCGCTATATTTTTGTACGCCACAGAAACGTGGACCCTGAGAGAAAGAGAACGAAGAAAGATAGATGCTTTTGAAATGTGGTTCTGGCGTAGAATGCTGCGTATTCCATGGACACGTGGACAGCATATAAGACTAATGTCTCTATAATCCGAGAGGTGGGTATTGAAGAGCGTCTTTCTTACACAGTACAAATCCGTGTTCTCAGGTACTTTGGCCACGTTACGAGTCAATGAGACAATATGGAAAGATTAGTTGTACAATGACAAGTAGAGGTGACTCGATCTCGCGGAATAAGTCCTACCAGATGGACAGACTCGGTAACAGAAGCGACTGACGTCCCTCTTTAGGAGGCCTCCATAAGGGCTGAAGATAGAAGCGGATGGAGACGGATCATACGTGCTTCCTTCCTGCCAATTTGACCACGACTGCTCTGCCAAAAGCAAACGACTAAGAAGAATATTATGTTGATTTTGTTTATATTTTCAGTAACAGTTTTTATTATTTGACTTTAAAAATGAATACTTCAAGTATTTGATTTGACGAAAAATTAAATAAAAAGTCATGTTTTGTGTATCTCTGTGTAGTAGTATTATGTGTGTTATTGTTTTATACTTCTATGAGACATGATGCATGAACGCCATCTCTCGGTACACGGCGAAGTGAAGTGCACCATTTTTCACCTGTCAAGTCGTGTTTGAGACCGCTCGGTACGCATGCGTCAGCATGTTTAATGCACGTCAAATTTAATCTGCGCCGGCATGTTTTATTGCCTGTAATAACAGCAACTGGCCGAACGACCAGGTCTGAAGAAGGCCGCTGTGATGGAGATGAAACGTGGGGAAACGATCTCCACAAAGGTAATATTGCGCACGAATCCCATTCGCAGTTACTGACAGAATAATGACCGAATTCTGAATGTGCCGTTGATAAAAGGCTTATTACACTTTGTCTTTTTATACTTTCAAAGCAGTTACAATCATCACTCAAATGAGATTCGATACGCTAAATTCCCAAGATTTTTGGAATAAACTTTTCACGTTCAAATTATAAAAATACACTTAGGTGGGTGTAAATGGTCTATACGATTAGAAAGGTCAGTGCAACGGGAAATTTGGTAGGAAAAAAAAATTCTTTTCACGCGGTAAAAATAAGAGCATTTAATTGTTAAACGAAGTTTCTCGAAAACGTACGAAAAAAATAATAAGAAATATTTTTATAAAAACGATATATTTTGAACTACGTCACAAGTTCTTAAGAATTAACCAATGATAGAGTGTTGTGATAGATTTCTAGAAGACTACATAAATATAAATTCACAAAAAATTTACAAAGTTTGATAGTCTTTTCATGTCTCATTAAATAACATTTATTCGACAATGTTTTGAGTATGATCAAATGTTTGTAGACAGACTAAATCTAAATTTGTTGTAACAGAGAAGGATTTTTTTTGACAGTGGAATATGGAAGTTTAAGTGTGTAAAGTGACCACCAATGCCTAGACAAATATAAATACTTATTCGTGGTAGAATGTAAAAAGTTGATTAATTATGAACAGTCATTAAGATTTAAGTATAGATTGACATTTCATAACTAAATAGTCTGACGAACTTCGTGTAATTCCTTCTTCTTCTTTATATGTACCTAATGAAATAATACTGCTAATTGAGAGACGGGATGTGGTCCTGTGGGAAGGTCTGAGGTTCGAATACCACCTTACCACAACTTGTTTCCTATTTTACAACCCGGTTATTTACGACTTTAAAAATAACTAATATTTTATAATAATATTTATTCCTTTTATAAAAAAAAAATATTACCTGTAATACGTAGAACTGCTTTGAAAGATGTGGAAGTTTTTTATTTCATTAGATTGCGCTTTAAATTAATAAAATTCTTACATTCGTACATTGTTCCGATCGTTCCATGATTTTTTAATTTTTCGTTTAAGTACTTAATTTTTTTTTTCATTTTTCAGAGTCTTATTCTAAAATTTATATGTGTGTTATAAAACGATATTGTTTAAGATTATAAAATATTAAACAATAATTGTCATCGGGTGCTCAGACATGACTGTTAATAAAAAAAAACAATAAACTGTACATGCACCTCAACCAAAACAAGACAAAATAGTTGAAAATAATCCAAAAGTAAAAAAATAAGAGAGGGAAAAAATACAGTGAAATTAGAAAAATAAACATATACATTGATTATGGTTTTAATGGATTTAGAAAAAAAATGGCGAGTGCTTATAAATGCAACTAAAACAAGATAAAAAAAAGATAAAAATAAAATTTACGTTTGAAGCACTAGCATTGTGGTTATGCATTATAATTGCTTACTTTTTAAATCCATGTGTTAAGATTTAATATTTAGTAGTAATAACTTTGTTAAAAATTAAACGGGATAATATTTGTTAGTAAAATATACCTTGATAGGCTTGTCTAGCTTCAAAACCGGTCTAAAAACAAAGCTTTTTTACTTAAAATTTTATTGAATACGAATAAATTAATACTCCGGTTTATCATTTTTTATGACCATAATTTTTATTCAAATAAATGTATTTAATTTTATTACTATTTCGATACATGTTATTGCAGCGAATCTCGATCATTTATTATAAGGCGGCAATATGATTAGTATTACCCACGCTTTAGATGCAGGCCAGAAAAATAACACCTTATAAATAAATATTGGATGTTTATCTTACCAGGAATTTCCCGTAACTATTACAAGGTGTATAAAAGCGCTAGGCACTTATTGCGTAAACCTACTTGTTGCATAAATCAAAGACGTTTAATTAATTAGACACGTTACAAGCGCGCAAAATATGGCATTTTAATTCGTAGGTAGTTGTCACTCTTATTCTGCATCTTTTTCTCATAAATATTTATAAAGTGATTTGACATTACTATATAAATATTTATGCATTTGACAATATTTGGTAAAATTAAAAAAAAAATAAGGAAAGAAATAACGTGTCTGATCATTATACGTCAATCATTGACCTACATTTATTTATTTCGAGAATATAAGAAGCATTATTTTTTTGACTAATTTGATAATATCTTATTTTTATTTTTTAGTGTTAAAACATCTTATTGATACGTATTTTTAAGAATCTCTCTTTTATTCACCCAATGCAAGTTTTTTATACGTTCGTTTAATTTTATTTTATTGAATTTATTATTTTATTTTTATATGCGTACCTGTATGTGTATTTTTTTTTCATGGCATCCTGGAAACGTTTTCGTTGTTAATTTTATTGTATTACTCGGGATCTATTGTATTCCATAATAATTGTATTTCATTAAATATGAAATATTAATGAAGAATTTAAAGCAATTTTCATATTTTGCAAACATTTTTTACAAAATTTAAGCTTTTTAAAAAATAAATAAAACGAAAGACAGCAAATTACTTTTTATACACAAATAATAATTTGAGAAAGAGATGTTGGGAAGGCAACTACATATCTGAAAATTGAAATAACATATATTGTGCGCTTCTCGTCACCATTGAGGTTAATGAATTAGGTAGTTTAAAAAAATAAAACTGACTAATAATATATCAAACAAAAGAAATATTTTATTTTTATCTATTCATATTACCCTAGCAACAATTTTTTTAAGATTTCTAATTTTTTAATTCCTCCGCGTGTGACGCCCTAGTTATTTTCGGTGACTTGTCCTGATTAATGCGTTAGCTTCCTGGAAACCAGAAATCCATAACAACATTCTATCATTGGTTGATTTATAAAAAACTCGTTACGTCATTAAATGTAGTTCATGTTTATCAATTTATTTAAACATTTTTAATAAACTTCGTAGTACAAATAAACAATTTTATAAAATCATTTTTGTATCTAATTTCCCGTCACACTACAATTTTTCATTCAATAGGCAAATATCACATACCACGAATACCGATAAAATATATGATGTGGATTAAGAATGATTAATATTATTTTAGAAAACAATATGAATATTGTGGAGAAATGTTTTCACACATAAATGTAAAAAAAAATTTAATAAAAATAAGTTGGTAGAAAAACGCGACGTGTTTGGCCTTGGTAGTTGTGACGTCAAGATTCGTGATAATGTTTTAAACAAATTTCAATTGCCAGGAACAAATAAACATGAATCATGACGTATTAGGTGCATCGCCAATGGAATGACCGTTTTTGCATGAATTCAAAATTACAAATTGAAAAATATTTATTTTTATTTTTAAATAAATGTACTAAAATTATATGTAACGCATCTGTATAATATTTTGTTTATTTATTTATTATTGATAACTAATGTAGCGCCATTTTCGTAATAAAATACCTCAAGGGCGCTTTACATGGTGATTCTATTGTTAAGTTAATTTAATTGAAGCTTTTAAATTTGTAATTTAATTGAAATAATTTATTTTGTTGTCACGTGCTACGGATTTATTCAAATGATTTAGAGAACAAGTAGGTTTTAAGTTTTTTCCGAAACATCACTTCACTTTCACTATTTGTTAAGTTACAAAAATAAACACTCATCTATATTTTCGATTTTCTTATTTGCATTCGAAATACTATGTACTCGTATAATTATATACATTTGTAAGCGCTGCCCCGTATAACAACTTTTAAAGCCGTTTCCAAAACTCCATTGGTGGGTTCGTTTCGTAGTACTTCGACGGTTCCATATTCGGACGGATATAATGCGCCCTTCCATGCAGAATAATTCCTTAGGGTCCGTTCAATCCTTGCTAATCCAGCCTCACCTGAACTGGACCACTCAGACTCAAAGAAGCCAATCCCTAAGCAGATCATTTCCACTCCGTTGGGTCCTCAAACCCAGAGCTGTTACTCACGTTCAGTGGGCTGAAAGATAATGGATTACTTTAGCGGTCTTCAAGGGTCTTAGTTCCGAGAAAGCATTTCCTAAGGCGGATGCGTGGACTTGACACTTGCGCACGATTTGAACTGCTTCCCTTTGAAGATGGTCAGATTACAACTTCCAGGATAATTAGATTAATTTGCGTCAGATTTTATTCAACCAGCTCCGCTGGCTTATTTAATGTTCGCGTCAAAGGGAAGCATGTTTTAAATCTGAGCTTTACAAACTTACATTAAGTACATAAGGCCTTTGTAATCAGAAATAAGTTTCTCAACTTTACATTGTATCCACTCATTTCGTTATTGAATTATGTGATTGCGCAGGGAGTTCCTTTATTTTAATCAAGTCGTAGAAAAAACTAATGATAATATTTTCTATTTATAGTGACTGCACAGTTAAATGGCCTTTAGGTACGTGGCCACAACAACGCTGACTTCAAGAATGAGAAATATGAGTACTTTTGCTGGTTCGATTATATTAATCAGTTAAAAATTTAGCCTAAATATTCATATTACTATAAAATAAAAACCTCGTTTTTCCATCCGTTCTTGTGATTAACCGGAGTTGTGAATTGCACGTAATTAATTTATATCTCAGCAATCACTGTGAATATTACCTTGATTTTTTTTGTTACCTTCAAGTAAACTTTAACACAAAAGAAAAAAAATATACATCACATGTTTCGATTAATCAAATAATTTTAAATCAAATATTTTGTCCAACAGGATCTCCTAAAATCATAAAATATCGAATAACCCAAGACCAATACGTATATTAATCATTCATTTGAGTGAAAGAGATGTAATCTAATTGGATCACTAAGCATGACACACATACAATTTTAATAATATGAAAAGAGACTTTGATTATCATGCGATCATTTCCTAACCTCAGGCTACCTAAGGCGAACCTTACATAATCTCAAATTACCACACAGTGACTCGAGGGAGTTTTTTCTCACAGTATGGATAAGGTTATTAGTGTTAAAGTAGATACTAACCTCCGAAATAAAATACAAATAAATGCGGGATTAAGAACATTTAGGCATCAAGAAATATTTAAACTGCCTTTGTTTTAAAATAATGCTACATACCACACACCTATGGCCTGCATGTGTCGGGAATATAATATATACTGCCGAAACAATAAAATTGTTATTTTTCATGATACTCTCTCAGCTTTTTCGAATAATCTCTTAGGAATAAATCTTATTCAAAAGTGCACACGTACAAATTATTTTTTATTGCATTGTATCCTGTATAAAAAAAATACAAAAAATATGTATTATAACTTAATTATAATGTAATATTTTGTGTAATTCTATAATTGAAGATTTTATATATGCATGTAAAATTGTATCGACGAATGCTTTCAAATTGTATGTTTTCTAGTATGTATCTTTGTTGAATTACCAAATAAAATAAAATAAATACTCGTGGATTTTATTAAAAGAACAGAAACATAGTTTCGGGAAAGCACTCCTCCCAACGACGGGTGATCCTACAAAACTAATATTATAAATTCTAGTGACCGACCGAAGTTTCGGTTTGCGCCAAATTCAGCCAGTAAAACAAGTTTCGGCCGCGGTTTTGGTTTCAGCCAAAAGCTAGCCAAAATTCTCGTGAGTTCTAAGATCTTTCATATTCATATTTTTTATAGGTAATTACTTTAAAGTAAATAATAATGATAATAATCATAGTTTATAAACAAAAATAATCATTACTTTATCTACTAAATACACACTTAGGTAATAGATTTCTCTGGATCATGTCTAGTCTGCCTAACTAGGCACAACCTGTTTTAAGGCAGACATTTTTATTCAAAAATAAACATTAACATTACTACCTTCCAGTTAATTTACTATTTACCATACAGTTATACGAAATTAATTTATACCATTTATTATGTAAGAATGTTTTTGAGTACATTTTCCGATCCTTCTCGACCTTAAACCCAGTTACCAATTTTTCATATTTTTTTTCAATTGAATCCGGGTCATGATTTTACAATGTTTGGGTAACATATTGAATATTTTAAACGAAACTGAGTTAAGTAAACAGGAGTTCTGAGAAAACCGTTTTTTTTTAAAAATTAAACGAAAAAATTATTTTAACAAATTGTTTAAAGGGTTTTTTCACGAATTTTGTGTTTTGTTGTGATTATAATTTTTTCCTATTTCTTAAAAAAAACTAAAGTTCTATTTCTGCAGATTTATGTTTTATTCTGTTGGACAAAAACGAACTGAGACGGTATAAACTAATATTGATATGTATGTACAAAAGTGTGTAAATGAAAATTCAAAGTATCTTCGTCGGTAACCGATAATTTAACATGTTTAGAAAAAAAAGTGAACTACTGCTATTTTTCATACAGAAAGAAAACTTAATTTTACTTCGTAGATAATATTGAAGATAAATTTTAACTTTGCATCAGAATACGTGTCTTGTTGCGTTCTCGCGGCAGTATTATCTCCTGTATTTTACATACAGAATACACGAGAAAAACTGTTTTCTCGTGCCGCGAGAGTGGTTCAGAATAGCACGCCAGAAACTCACAAGGTGGTTTTTAAACATATAAACTGAAACTTTATATATAACTTTGAACTCTCTGATTTTTTCTGTGAAGTAAATAATGTAACACACTCCACAATAAAGTTTGGATAGCAAGTTACAAAACTGCTAAAAAGGACAAGCGATGTCATTAAAAGCCCATTTTTTTTTCAGAAAGCATGCCTAAATATACAATAAAATTGCAATGATTTAATCAATATTTACCTAATATTTGCATGCCCAAAATTGGTCAAAGCATTTTTTTTTCAATTTAAATCTTACGAAACTAACATGAGTGAATTCCGATGCAGTTTGCTAACTTGCAAAAAATCTGTATTTATTTCATTAAATGGCGCTCCCTGTCGGCAAACATGCAAAGTAAATTGTTGTCAAAAGGTTGCGAACTCAGCTAAATAAAAAGCATAATGTCTTTAGTGTGTGGTATTACTTTTTTACCACAGATGTCGTTAATGTTGCAGTAAATATCGGCCATCTTCTCAATTATGTATACGACAGTAGTTTATAAAAAGTTCTGAAGATGGTATTATTTTATTTGACTAAAATATTTGAGTTTATTTTTTTTTCTGTAAATTGTAAAAAAACTGTGAGAAATTTTAAAATAGTAGAGGCCTTCAGATCTCGAACCTCGAACTTCCAGATTGGAAGTCCACAACACTACCACGGAACGACATGAAAGTCTGCCTCGGTATTATTTTTAATTAACTGATTGCTTGATTTATTACTGGAATTAATAAATATAAGTATCCCCTAAACAAATACGAGGTTGCTGTTTAATGTGTATTTATTACACGGCGAATAAGATACAGCACTTATGTGTAGCACGAGCGTAGCGGCGATGATGGATTGAAGAGACTGCACTTGAACCACATGCCGGAACGGAGTGACTGCGTTGAGATGAGTCTTCGGACTGGCTGAGCTGACTGATGCCGAACTGAACTGGGCGTTGACTACGCCCTGTGGTCTCTTTATAGGCCACGTTCCTTTGTTGTTTATTTCTTCGTAGAAGGGACGATGTTAATGTTCTGCTGGACAATGCTCTCGTATTTCTGTGCAATACTGTTAGAGTTGCATAAATTGTTGTATCGGATTGTAAAGAAAACGATTATTTGCTTCATCGGTCGTTGCTCTATTTCAGGTGAAATATGTTAACACGTGTGTGTGTAATCGATAATGGACTATAAACCTCACATATGTAAGTAAAACTAATAAATGTTTTTAGGTTAACGGATTTTCCCTAATTATAATTAAAAAATAACCTACCTATTAATGCAAGATAATATCGCAAATACCCATGACTCGTTTTAAATAATGTAACGTATCGAACAAAATGAGTCTTTGGGAAATATTTGATTTTATCTTTTCAAGTATGCTTGCGCTTTGTACAGAAAAATTCCACAGTCAAAATTTACGTAATTGATTACTTGACACAATCGTACAAAATCAGCAAATTTTAATCTTGAAAGATCACAACAGACACGGAAAAAAAACTTTCGGGTAAGGAAAATATTAAAGAAATCAGTGCATTTACATTTTATATTGCTCAGACCCTGTTTTTTTTTCCATGTCCAGGCGGATGAAAAATATAGTTCTGTTTGTGAAATAGAACCTGAATCTTTGACAAGGATTTTTCGATTCGATAGATATTAAATATTTATTTTTAACTCTTAAAGGGCTGTACTACAAAATTTCTATACACGCGGTGATGTAACATCGTGTTACCACAAGTAAAATATAGAATATTCTTAAGTTCAGACATTACAAAAAAAACATAAATACATCATCATTCCACGTCCGCTCCCTAGTTGGAGCATATGGTGTCCACGAAGATCCTCCAAGCATCTCTGTCGGCGGCAAGCTCCTGTACATCCTCCCAAGTCAGGTTTGCGTCCCATGACATGACTAAGCCAACTATATTACTTCCCCTTGATGACAGTTGTCACCGTAGTTTTCTGCGTCCGGTCTCTTATTATTTCATTCCTTACAAAGACAAGCCACCGCACACCTAAGATTCTTCTGAGACACCTATTCTCAAAACTCAGAATTTTGCTGTCACATCCGTAGAGGAGAATAACTGTTATGTAGGCGTCATATAGGCGGAATTTGGTTTTCACTGAGTAAATATCCTACATATCTTTGTAAATATCACTGAGCAATAATACAATCAGCAGTCTAGTATAGGAAACAGACCCAGACAATATAGAAATCTCTGGTTTGATGAAGAATGTATGAGAAGTGTCGATCGAGAAAATGTATTTTGGAAGCAGTATATACCATGGAAAAATGTGTGTTGTGTGCTGGTGTAGCCAATTGAATAAATATGGCGGCGATTTTTACTAAATAAAAGATCTTGATAATAGTGGACTGTATACAATTTATTTTAAAGCACAGTGCGCTCCGTGACGACCGAAGACTTCGAGAAAATCATTTTCTCTTCGAAATAGAGAGTGTAATAAAATAAAGGTGTTATTAAGATTATTCAGGCTTTCACATTGATCCAAAAAACCTATTATTTTTAAAATTTTATTGTGGCATTATTTTTCTTTTTCATTTTAACCTAGCTAAATACTGGTCACTTTGTGTTAATGTTCTCTGTTTATATTCTCAATTTTAATTCGCTATATTTATATTTAGAACATAAGGTTTTCTCACTTCAATTTGTTATCTTTTATTTGTCATCTTATATTTAAATGTTTTTTTTTTTACTTTTTTGCAGTTTAAAAAAAAATTTAAAAAATACGAATTTGTTTAGTATTAATTATTTAGTTGAATTATATATGTAGTTATATTTCATATTATTTATTACGTAATGAATTGTTCACTGCTGTGATTATTTCTGTAAAACTTTTTATTGTAAGAGATTTTTTGAACCGTTGACATATTTATAAATATATAAATATAAAAAAAGGAACAAGCCAGAAGAGAATCAAACTAATTTATAAAAAGAAAGAAGAGAGAATTCCTGAACAATGTTTTGTTGAAGATGGAGCAAGACTTGGATAGAAACAAAACTCGGGAGTGATATGATTTAGATCATTCTGGTAAGCTGTTTTTTTACATACGTTATTTTTTTATTGATCTTAAAAAGGAAAGTATAATTTGTCGTTTTACTTTGAAAACACATTTCAATATATTTTGTTTAAATAAAATCGTTCAATCTAAATTGTATAATGAGAAATTAAAACAACTTTTAAAAAGGAAAAAATATTTAACATACTCGTTCATTACTAGACTTACTATAATATATATTTTGCCTCTCAGTAGGTAGCTTTAATTTTATTTATTTATTTAAACACTTTGTCCACATATATTAATATTATTTCCATTTGTAAATACTCATTACTAACTACAAACTTTAAAATATCTTTTTTTCACTTAAATTTTAATTTTTAAACAACTTTCATTAATGTTTTTCTTTTTCCTTCTCCTTTTTATACTTTCATAATTTACCTTACATATAATTGCTTTATAATATGGAAACTTCACTGGTCTATTAGAATTAAGTCTAATTGTGTAAAATATTAAACTTTGTAAATGTATTGTATGTTTCCTGAATAAAAAAATATATACAGTTTTCATAGATATGCATAAGGGCAGGCATATTGTCTTGGCAATTTCTTCCTACCTACCCAAACCGTTCAATTTGGGAAAATCAGTGGTATATGAACATATTGTTGGTTTATTAATGATTTCATTATGGAATAAAAAATTGCTAAATATATATATATATTGAAAATTAAAAGTTGACTAAATATCTACACTGTTTTATAAAGAGAGGAAAGGGTACGGAGAAAAGGAAAGAGGAAGGAAAAACGAAAATCTTAAATATTCAGGAAGTGACGTTTCATACGTGATTTGAATGTAAATAAAGAAGGGGGCGTCTCTGACATTAGTGGGTAGATTATTCTATAATCGAGCAGCTTCTACTGTGAAAGAGGAGGCAGTTTGTTTTTACTATCTATTATTTACAATTAAGTCAATATTATTTTACTGTTTCACGACCTGAATTGTTGGATTAATATTTTTAAAAGAAATTATAGAGACATTTTGGTGATAATTGTCATCTAAAAATAAAAATATTACTAAAATTATCTAGATATTATAAACAATGTAATAATTTGTAGTTATCATTGTCCTACCAGAGCGCATTAATTTCATTTTAGATGGAAAAACTACGATAAAAATATAATCAAAGGTACTGTTTTGGACTATTAAGAATTTACATATTACGTAATTTATTCAAATGAATAAATAGTATTTTTTTGTGATCTCCATGCCTGTCTATTAAAATATGATTAAATAAGACTAATGAATAAAACTCGTTGGCAAACATTTACGTTAAATGAAATACAATTGCCGAAATTACCAAAATTAAAACCCCATGACAGTTGTTAAATCTAATAGTATTATAAAAAGGGACATTCTTGAATAAGTATTTTTATAGTTAAAGTCTGTTCATTATTACAAAAATTTCCAAATAAACACACCAGCTGCGTGATATCCAATGGAAAATAGCCGATTTCACACATATCATCTTAATCTAAACGGCATGCGGCACGGTAAAATTTTAGTGACTTGTCATTTATTAGATTCGTTTGTACATATTCAAATTTAATATCATTTTTTTTTCGTATTTTTTTTTACAGAACTCCATAGTTAATGATATTAATAAAAAAAGAGAAATACCTAAATACTTCAATTTTGGTGACCATTTTCAACGAGTTGTATTTAACTTAATATGAGAAAATAAAAATGAAGTTACGGTAGAGTAGGGTTCGAACCTCGGACCTCTGATCCGTGAGTCCGCAACACTAGCCACGGGACCACAACCCGATTCAAATAATATAGCAAAATTTAACAAAAGAGATTTTAATGATAATTTTATCAAAATTATTATTTAAATTTTGCGAATACTCTCAGGTAAAAACCCTGCAAAAAGAAATCGACTGGAGACTAGTTGGTCTCATGGTGTACTGATTATTGCGTTGGCCGGGTATTAAATAAGTAAATAATTGTAAAATAATAAAAATCGATCCATCGTTCTGCAGTTTATCATGCCATGTAGATATTTGCCGTAGTGTGAACTGGGGCAAGCATGCGACATCACGCAGAGGGCTCGTGGTTTGCACGTGCCCAGCGGTCCAGTCTCAGTGAATGTACGGTAGTTAAATAATCCAGGTAGGAAACACTGTTTTTTTTTTTAAAAGGTGTAATCTAGCAAGCACGTCTACCTTAAAAGTGCTTAAGTTGTATGATTGATTACAGTAAGTACGTATTTTGAATTAGTTCTAATTTGATAGTTATTGGTTAAATACGAAAAAAAATGGCTAAACTATAAAAAAGTATTAATCCGTCGGGCAATTTTTTTAGTTCAGCAACAAACACTTTTTTTTTGAGCCGGGCACCGCACTAAGACTTAGATTTCAAAAGCGGTGTTAGGTATTTTGTGGGTAAGTAGTATTTGAGAAAAATAATATCTACGATATTGATTCACATAAACACACTTTACGCGGAAAAGGTAGTTCTACCAGCGCGCCCAACTGGGCTTATCGGCGGAAGGGCAGAAATATTCGCTGCGCCGCGTCGCGCCGGCTCCTCTTTAAAGGCGGGAAAGGTAGATCTACTCGATTATTTCGTCCGGGTATTTTTTGTCAAAGCTTCAAGATACTCCAAATTACACAGTCATCTATAAAAAGTAAGGTAAGCTGTCGTTTCAAACATGAGAGCTTGTGCGTAAGATGATTTGTTTAATCTTTGAGATGATAAATTATATCCATCTTCTTTTCACATATTTTTATTGTATGATTGGTGACCAGAATGGCAACATTTTCGGATTGTACTTTTTATAATGTGGATTTTCGTTTGTTTGTCGTTCTGGAAATGCGAATATAGACAAATACGTAGATATTTTACTGTCGTGTTATACCTAAATACATTTGCCTCTACTCTTATATCTTATCATGTTATCATAAGCAGTGTATAGTGAGTGAGTTCAAAATTTCATTAGGAAAAACCAAATATTTTGTAACGAATGAAGAAAATTGGAGAATCAAATATCTTCCCTCGTCAACATCTTGAGCATCATACAAACTTTTGCAAGCAGATTCCTCTTCGAATTAAAGTGAAAATGTGGATTCACAAAAAGGTTTTCCAACTGTGATCGAAGTCTAAAGTTTGAAAGAGAAATGTTTATTTTCGCTTGCCACCATCACGTGTACGATCTGGTATTAAACTGCGTATTTCTATTGAAATGTAGGCAAGTAATAATAACGAGTCTTGATATTCTACTTCTTAAAAAAATCGATGATTATTGGAAAAACGTGGTTCCGATGAAAATACAGTGCTGTAGAGAAACAATGGAATCGCTCCTAACTGTATCCAAAATTAGGCTTAACTTTTACCACGCTCAGGTCGCTAAGATAACTAATGTAATAGTTGTCAGAGACGACTATAGAAAGTTCATAGAGCTTTCTATGGTATCATTAGGTGGATAAAGAAAAACTGACCTCCGGTGCCATGTACCAAGCTCGATGGATTACCAGAGCGATTTATTCACTCAAAATATTGTTTTTTTTAGTTCTTAGGTAAAACTATACACTTAAGACAAAGCAGCACTTTTGGAGAGCTGCGTGCTTTTTTAGTTTTATTTTATTTATGTGGAAAAACAACAATAAATTTATAAACAATTCTTATTGTCATCTATATGACTATTGTGTAAAAATGTGTATGCGCTAAATATGGCGGCAATCTTTACTAAATAAAAGATCTTGATTAAAGTGGACTGTATACAATTTATTTTAAAGCACAGTGCGCTTTGTGACGACCGAAGACTCCGAGAAAAAACAAAATAGAGAGATATTATAGCCCTTGTGCTATCTTTATATCCTATTCTTTTACCCACCAGAGTAACAATACACTGGTGTGGCACGCACCAAAATCAGTAAGAATTTAAATTAAGAACTATTGAACTAAAAACTTAACATAGTGCCTCATAAGTCTATTTAAAGTTTTTCACGACTACATAATACTTTCTGTAGACATACTAATGAATGGATTAAAAAATAATAATAAGTACGAGTATATAAAAATATTTAAAGAATATCATACGAGAGAGTTGAATTAAATAATAGTGATTTCGTTCCCAAAGCGTTAGAAAGGATGAAAAGGATAGGAAAAGATAAGGATAAAATAGGAAAAAGGAGGGATTCTGTTGAGAAAATTACCCTTGAAATGCATATAAAGAATAGAGACAGGAGAATAACGTGATAGTAATACATATTTAATTAAAATAGATAATTTATTGAGTTTTTCTACTGACATTTCTTGGTGGAGCTGCATTTTAATTATAATAACAAAAATACTTTTATAGTTATATTCCACTTTTATTTATAATTTTTTATAAATTTTTTACCAGTGACCGGGTTTCGTCGTGACCGACATGGTCAGACTGGATGTCTGGATGGATCAGTCTGACGATGTCGGTCACGACGAAACCCGGTCGATGGTAAAAAAATTATAAAAAATTATAAATAAAAGTGGAATAAAAATATAAAAGTATTTTTATTATTGTAATTAAAATAGGTAATTCTAGTAATTTTTTTTTTAACGAGGCTGTTTTGAATCAAATATATCAAGGAAAGAACAAATTTTGTTACATTTTATTATACTTTTTTGTATTATGTAGTTTATTGTAACAACCTATGAATTTTGGTCAAGTCAATTAATGAATTGATCACTTTATAAAGTAATATTAGGTCAGTTAGGATTCTTCTATTAGAAAGTTTTAAAAGATTTTTTTGTTTAGTTTCTTGTATATTTATTATTATTATTAAATAACTGTAAAGGATACTTACATTTACTGATTCCCTTATATTTATAGGTTTATATTAATTTTGTAAGTAGTTTGAAAATTGGAAAAGGTTCTATCTTAAAACTTCATTTTATGACATTCATACTTTATATCATGTACTCATCATTTATGAATTACGTCTTTATGATTATTGTTTTGTTTTTTTTTAAGATTTGAAACAGGTATGTAAAATACTTACATATCGCTGCCCTAGTTGTTGTATGCCCGATGGACCATTTTGCAAATTTTACAAGAGACATTTTTTGTTTTAAAGTCAAATAAGAATAACCAGTAAGTGGAGACTGGCACTCAAAAATGCCGAAAATACTATTTTATTAAATAGTATTTTCAGATTAAATTAAATTATATTATTACGGAACAAATTATAATTCTATAACTACATGACTATGGTAAAATAACTCGCCTACAATCTGTATTGAATGCTGCAGCGAGACTTATTTTTGGAATCTCTAAGTTCAGTCATATCACTCCACTATTTCGGTAACTACACTGGCTACGTTTTCCACAGATGGTCGAATACAAACTCTATTGGCTTATGTAAAAGTCACTGCACAACTCTGCTCCGAAAAATCTAAGGGAACTATGCATTCCAGATGAACTAGCTGACAGGCGTCTCACGCTTAGATCAGCTACGTCTACGGCGAGAGGAAAAGTTATTATACCTCTACGCAAACAGCGCACTAAATTTAGTGAACGCGCATTTGCGGTCGCAAGCCCTATGGCATGGAATGCTCTCCCAGCAGAGGTGCGAGGCTGTAAAAGTGAAGTGATGTTTCGGAAAAAACTTAAAACCCACTCGTTCTCTAAATCATTTGAATAAATCCGTAGCATGTGTCAACAAAATAAATTGCTTTATTTATTTATATTTGGATAATTTATAAAGCGCAGTTTTTGTGAAAATCACCTCAAGGTCAAAATTACAAATTTAAAAGCTTCAATAAAAAATATGAAAAAATTATAATAATAAAAAAAAATTAACAATAGAATCACTTTGTAAAGCGCCTTTGAGGTGTTAAATTACGGAAATGGCGCTGTGTAAGTTATCCATAATAATAATACATGGACGCGTAATATAATATTGAACATCTTGGCATTCATAACTCAGTTTTGCTAATAATTGAACATACAAGAACTAAGGCAGCGATATTTTAAATTATTGAAAAGAAATTGACTTTCTGAAATCGGCCCTTATGGATACAAGCTATAAAACCTGGTATTTACATTGAAAAATCAATTCTTATTTTGCATTACTTTCTTGATTTATTGGACATAGAATTTTGTATTAAAGTGAATACGTGTCAAATATGTGAATATAATGTGAATAATTAATTATTTCCAGATGTTATCAACGACTGTGAAGGTCACATAGGGAGGGATCCGATGACGGCAGGTTATTACGAGTGTAATAGCACCTGGTGTAAATCCTCTAATTTTAATCGCAAAATGTCTGAAAATGTTGAAAATATCATAAGTTAAGAGGGGAGTACACCATTATGCACCGAATTATTTTTTTATTTTTATTCCTACAGAAAGGTAAGACAAGTTAAATCCTACGTTTCAAGTGCCAGTCCGGAAACTAAATGAATATTTCGTGTTGCTGCCAGGAATCAAACGCGGAACCTCAGGGATGATAGGCAAACTGCGCGACAACCACTACACTACCAGGCGAACATATTAAACCAATGTATTTTTCTCGGTTTTAACCTGAAATAATTCATTGAGTCGAAAACTTTGTCCAGAATGGGGTCTTTTCTATTAAAAAATGTTTTCAAAAAAGTTATTACGTACATACAATGGTAACAGTATTTTTTTCCGCGTGACGTCAGATGATTTTTTCCAAAATGATTTGATAAACTCTTATCAGGCTCGTGCTGCGACTATTATCGAAATGGATGTTTGATAAAATGTGTGTACTTCGAAGAAGATTTCGAACACCTAAGATTGATTAATTTATTTAAATTTCGCAAAATTTCATTAATCTGATTATTCATTTATTTTTTGGCTGATCTCGTTGAACAACATAATAAAGTAGTGGACTTTAATGCGCATGCCTAAACTCGAATGTTTTGCTATGGAACCGCACACAAATTTAAAATGAGTTTCCGATGTATCTAATGAATACTATCGAAGAAAGATGTCTAGTGTGTTGTAAAGATGGGCGTTTTGATTATTTAAAAATGGTCGCACTAACAGTGACGCAATTAAACTGGTGTAAAACGGTTTCTAAATAACAGCCTAAAGCAGCGTTTCAAATTAAACAGAAAACAAAATAAAAA
Organism: Micrasema longulum; assembly: GCF_059751315.1. Classification (NCBI taxonomy): domain Eukaryota; kingdom Metazoa; phylum Arthropoda; class Insecta; order Trichoptera; family Brachycentridae; genus Micrasema; species Micrasema longulum. The sequence goes on along the minus strand of NW_028278133.1, from coordinate 18,957 downwards.
TAGTGCGATCCTGGGGAAAAGAGAGGGTACACGGTTTTGCCTACGCTGCTTTGAACTGTTATATTTAAACTTGTGAATTAATCATATTCTTACTAGTTTTTCTCTACAGTAACAGTTCTTTTGTGGTACTATTTAAACTATTTCGGTAGAATAACTGTTTTATTTTTTTTACCACCTTTCATCAGTGTGTTAGTGTAGGAAATACGCATATAAATAAGTACCGAAAATATTGTTTGAATTTGAGAAGCTCTTACGTTAGAAAGTTCTTAGTGGGAATTCTAGGAATATTTATAGATTTTTTATTAATATGTAAAATACATAATTCATTTTTCTCCAATTTCCGAGGTGATATTTAATGTTCAATCATCTGAATCTGTAACAGCTTGCCATACAATAGTACTGTGTAAAACGATTCATTTTTGATTAACAATGTTTTGAGTGCTTGCAGACTTGCATGTCCAAATGCTTGCAGACTGGCTGGATTTTCTCCCAAGGGAGTTGTTCATATTTCATATAACAGAAAGGGAATACATTTTTAAGAAGGGGAATATGAGAGTCAAGGCATTTACACGGCTTATAACCTGTCACTGGCCAGAACGGTGAATGTTAAACAATGTATAAAGTGGCCACTTAAACCAGCCAATGACAGGTCATAAGCCCTGTAAATGCCTAGACTCCCATATTCCCCTTCTCAAAAATGTATTCCCTCTCTGTTGCAACAAATTTAAATATTTTTGTGTAATTTATAATACTTTATATTTTATTACATTCATAAAAATATTCAAGTTTAAGAAGTTTATTTATAAAAACATATGAAAAATAACTACACGAATAAAATTAAAAAGTAAAAAATACATTTAAAAAAAAAACAATTCTGAAAATTGAGTCACTATTTTGATAAAAATTTCGTGCATAGATATATTAAATATTGTATCTCCTCTTAAATGATAAATAAATTGTACTTTCAGTTGAGATAATAATAAAATTAGCTAAGTAATTGGAGCGATTAAAACCAATAATGTTTTTCGTTTGCTGTCAGTTTTATTTTAACTTCTTGTCAGAAGGCGTTGAAAGAAATATATGATTTATTATTATTCTACAATAAATCATATTTACGTGCATATGGTATGTATTAAAAAATGCTTGGGTTTATTTTTCTATCAACTTTAGTACCCTGAGATTTTATTTTATCTCTCGGTTCTGTGGATTTTTTTGGCTTTGTTTGACCAGAAAACAATTCGCTCATTTCAAACAATCCGTATTTCATAGTCAAACAATATTTGTTCCGGAAGTTCCGAGTGAAATGTGAATCAGGATATGGTAGAAAATATCCGGTACAGCCGATTGAATCTGGAAATCAAATCGCCAACGTTGAGCACCGATAATAAATTTTGAAATACTTTGGATTTTTTCAAGTTTTTTTTCATTTATAAAAATATATATTCATTATAATACATAAAGAAAACAGTGCAGCGAGCACCTATAGACTCAAAAAAACGCGCTTGTTACAGAAAATTAAAAAATAATTCAAACAATTAGAAATTTATAATAATTTTTGAAATAGTATTATTTTTATGCCAATGGTCACTTTTATTTGTACAATTTAAAATTAAAAAATAAATAAATTACAGTATTTTCAACAAAAAATTGTCAGCCCATAAAACTTTCAAAACGTTGATGTATTTGACCCGGATTCAATTCAATAATTTAAAAAAAAAAGGTTACTGGGTTTAGGTCAAGATAGATCAGAGAATTTACTCAAAATACATCTTTAAATAATAAATGGTATAAATTAATATTGTATAACTGTATAGTACATTAACTTGTAGGTAGTAATGTTATTGTTAATTTTTGCATAAAAATGTTTTGCCTTTCAACAGGTTGTACCTAGTTAGGCAGGCTAGACATGATCCAGAGAAATATATTACCGAAGTTCGTATGTAGTAGATAAAGTAATTGTTATTTTTGTTAATAAACTATAACTATTACTATCTGAATTATGAATAAGTCACTCAGATACCAAAATAATATCTAAATTCCTTAATTCCACACGTAATGCGTCATGGTCTAAATACTTAAGTTTTCAAAGGAATAAAAAATTGCAATAATCTCCCCAATGAACTTAAAACTGTAAATAAAACAATAAAAAAAATAAAAAAAACTTAATACATCAGTAAACAAATTCAAAGAAATTTTTTGAACCCAAGTAAAATAGCATTCTATTTTAATAAGTATGAATATTTCCTGTTTTTCTTTTTATTTGGTATATTTTTTTTCCGATTTACTCGTATATTTGAAATGGTATAACATCAAAGTATTAAATAAATATTGCAGTGAAAGTCATTCTCTAAGCAAAAATGCTCAAATAAAGCAAAAATAAATTATAACTCCAAGATAAAGATTTATTAACATTTATAAATTAGAAAATGGTTTGTTTTCTAAATTATTCTTATTCTTTAATTTTTATTATTATCGTTTTTTTATAATTTATATTGATGTTGAAATTTTTAATTATTAATGTCATATTTTCGTGTTTATATGTGTGCTTCAATTTTTATTTTTACCGGTATGTTTTCTCATTTATATTTATTTTTCATTTGTTTATGATATTATTATTATTATTTTGATTTTATGAGCATCATTTAATGAAAAAATATAAAAATAAAAAGAAGGTTCTGCCTAAACACAAGAATTTCTTAGCTGGTCAGGACCTGAAACGAAGAGCCTCTGAATATTTTTAAACTGTGAAACAAATAAAATAACGTTGATTTCAAACAACTAAAATCCCACCAAGCCACTTTTTGTGGCTTGTACGAAGTGTTATACGTAATACAGGCCATAAAAAGTTGCATATTTCGTTTTTTTTATCCATTAATATGAAGAACATATATATGAGAAGAGTCCAAGGTACTTGTTTTTATGTTAAGTATGCAGAAATGTTCCTTAATATGTTTTCTATCCGCACAATTAACGTCATAATTAAATTCATCAAAATAAAATATTTATCTAAAGTTAAAAGTAAAAATACCAAACAGTAATTTTTTACTCGAATTCAATAAATAATACTGGCACAATGATCATGATGACTTTGATTTTTAAAAATAATTAAAACTCGATAGAACATTAAGTTGTGCCTTTATTTTAGAGAATGGATATTAGTTTACTTGGTTACGCTTACCAACATTGCATAAAAATAATAGTAAGTAAAGTATAAATTACTATTTTAAATATAATCACTTGAAAAATACTAATCACTAAAAACTGAAATGGAAATTTACATAATTTCACACATTAAAAAGCGTCGTTTAATGTTTAAAAAAAATCTTATTTTGCCATGATATAAAAAACATATTTTTGAAAAGCCAATATCGTTAAGCATCTTCAATACGGTTAGAAAGGGAAGCAAGCGTAAGATGCTGGTTGATTCTGCGTAAGGTGTTAAGAGAAGGTGTATTTTTATTTCAGTAAGTATGTATTTTAAGCTAAAGGCATCAAATAATCAAATAAAAAGCTATTTATTTTGATCGTCATCATTTTATCTAAAAACCGCAAAAAAGCAATTTTCCTCACAAAACTTCTATGATAATGATAGTTGAAGGTAATAAATAACTCGATGAAATTGATTTTCAATGAAACCTTTTGAGGTATCAAAAAGGTTAAAGCGGTTCTTATATAAGATTGCCACATCGCATGTTCATTTATTTTATTTTTCACAAATAACTTTCTAGAAGGCTCCATTAAGGGTTTATTAAATGGAAATGCAATGTACTTCTTTTGCTAGATACTTCTTTTACAAAATGTAATATACTTAAATTCGATCAAAAGATGTATTATATAAAGGCATTTGTTCGATGTTTAGACGTAAAAAAAACTGTAATTAAAATGGATAGAATAATATTACTCATGTTTTTCAAAACATAACCAGTTTGGTTGAAATATTTATGAATTGGGATACAACCAAAAAGAAGAGAAGTAAGGAAGAAAATAAAAAATTAAACCTTTTTTCAACATTGAAAAACATACATCAGCAAAAATACGAATAATTCGGTTGGGCTTGACCGCAGTAATTTTTCATTGCATTCTACTGTGAAATTTAACCGGTTACCTAACCAATAATATGGAACCGCTGTGTTATAATATATTTACTTTTTTAGAGTGTTTATTTTAACACGCATGTATTTTTGTATAATAAAAGGCACTAAGTGTCGTGTATTACATTGCATATTTTAAGTTGAAGTTTTAGAGGAAGCTTTTCTTAAATTCATTCATAGGTAGATAAAAAAAAATATAAAAAATATTGCTTTCAAAACGCAATATATTATATAACTTTCCATACATATTTAGTATGTGAAAGGTAAATTCCGTATAGTTAAGAGTACACTTGAGATATACATTTTGTAATTTTTCAATCCTTTTCTATAACTTTTTATTTTATTGAGCTTCTTCGGGAGCTTTTCCTGGGACCTTATTGAAGAATCATTAAGATCCTTTTGCGAATTTCCATCATCATTTAAAAAAGATTCGATGCTAAGTTCATCGACGCTGATGTTAGTCGTGTTAAATAAATAGAAAATATAAATTAAAAGTTCGCGGTTGTTTTCCTACCTTGCGGTATATTAATTTAAATACAAAGGCGATAAAAATGGTCATTAACCTGTTTAAATAATGAACTATTGTGTCTTTGTTTACATCGAGGATACTTAAAAATTGAAAAATATTTTTTAACTAAAAACGAAATGATAATAAAAACAAAAAAATCACGAATAATTTGTATATTCCTATTTGAATTTGTGAACAGCGACATAGATTGTTTACTCTTTACTTACAACTTCTTTAGAATATCTTGTACCCAGCAGGAAAAGACTCCAAACTACGTTATATTTCCCGATACCCAGAACAAATTTGAGAATTAATGTTTTTTTCTATGGAGCATGTCATTATTATACCGCTCTCTCCGGTCTTGCAGTCATTTTTCAACTGTCCTATACTAAATATAGAAGATTCCTTATAGATGATCCGCGTGTTTATTAAAACGATGTCAGAAAATATTTACATCGTCATTATTCCATGTCAGCTTCCTAGTAAGAGCATATGGTGTCCAAGTTGGGGCATTATATGCAACGCCGTTTTATTATATTTTTTTAATCCTCCAAGCATCTCTGTCGGCTGCCAGCGCTTGTGCATCCTTGTCATGTTCGTATCCCGTTATTCTGACATGAACAGATCATCTACAGAACATTCATTGTCACTGGCTCCTATATATGTTTCAAGAGTGCCAGATAATTGGATATGCAGATGACCTAAATATAGTCGAAAGATCCTTAAAAGCTGACGAAGAAATCTTTTACTCGCTCGAAGCCACTGCGCGCTGTGTGGGCTTGAGAATTAATGAAGATATAATAACATTTGTCACTCAAAGCCAAAACCCAACCCACGAAACTTAACCTAATGAGGAAACTACAGAAATAAAGAAACGATTATTGGGGGGCAACATAATATATTTCTCCTTGCTGCTAGCGTTTAAGTTAAAAAACGTCTATAGGAAAATGAAAATTACTCTGTACAAGACCATTATTTGTACTGTATTGGCGTATGAATGCGAGGTGCTGACATTAACAGTAAGGTCCGCCGAGATATTGGACATATTTGAAAGGGGAGTTATTTGCCGAATCCGTGATTCCTTGAAAGATGGAAAAAAGTGGAGCATTAGGCAAAATGTCGAATTGTACCGCATATATGGAACCTCTAGTATCTCAACCTACATAAAACTGCTCAAGTAGGCTATACACGTTCAAAGAATGCCTGATGCGCGAGTAACTAAAAGAATGATGACTCGAAATTTGGGGGATAAAAAAATGATTAGAAAACCTAAACTGAGGTAGCGAGATGATGTAAAAAAAGATGCAGCACAGCTTCTACAAGTTGCAAATCGGAAAATGGCAGCTGAGGACTGGCAAAGTTAGAGGCAAAAGGTGAGGGAGGCCAAGGCTTGATTTGGGCTGTAACGCCATCGAAGAAGAAGATAAAGAAATATCTAATCTCCAAATAGCCTTAATACTGTTGAATGTGGGGCTTGTAATTCCTAGCCGCACTCCCATTTCTTTTTTAAATCTGCCTTTTTCCATAACATATTCTCCAAGATATTTGAAACTCTCAACTCTTTCGATGACTTGGTTTGACATAGTCGTATTTTGGGCTTGAAGGCAAGAATTGTTACACAGTTCATGGGTTTTAGCAATATTGATTTTAAAACTTATGCATGTGGAGTACCTATTTAGGCTATCTACAGTGGCCTGAAGACCCTTGACTGAATTGTCAATAAAAACCGCATCATGGGCATACTCTAGGTTGCAGAGTTTTTAGGAAGAGGAGATGAATATTTCTCAATCAAGTGGAATTCATTTCCTTAAGGTGAAGTCCATGAAAATTATAAAAAGGAACGGTACAAGGATGCAATTTTGAGGAACTCCAGTGATGATTTTAAACCAATCTGTGAAATATCGTTGATTCTGATTCAGCATTCAATATTTAAGTGAAAGGTTTTGATAAGTTCAACAAGTTTTATAGGCACTTGATATGATTCTGGTATTTTTCAGAGTGTGGGTCTGTGGGGACTATCAAAAGCTTTTTTGTAATATACAAACCACATAGCCAACGAACTATTTAGTTATTTGTTCTCCTGTAAAATACAGCGTATGTTGTGGATGTGATCCACGCATGACCTGCCTAGTAAGAAACCTGCCTAGTTTTCCCTCAATATTCACATATTGGGTCCTTGAATTCTTTGCTGTATTACATATGCAAGTACTTTTCCCGGTAAACTAAGTAGCGTGATGACACAATAGTTACCACAGTTTAATGGATCACCCTTTTCGTGCAATTCAATTCAATTTAATTCATTTATTTTAAATATAACATATACATTACAAAAATATATTTAATACTTACATATTATAAAAATAAAAAAAATACACGAAAGAGACTCATGTCAAAGTAGTAGGAGAATCCTGCTCCGGAAAACCCCTTCGGATACATGGAATAGATCAATATCCAGAGCAATGTTGTTCAGCATAGCGGTAGCCCTTCCAACAGGCATAACCATAGGCAGGTTGGTCCTGAATATCGGAATATGAAACAACCTATGCTGACGCTGTCTTAGGTAATTATCAGGAACATACAAACCAATGCTCATCATAATTTCAGAATTATCGATCAAACCGCGCAACAATCGATAAAATACACATTCCTTCTAGTCTCTAAACTGTTGTAGCCAAGCATACCCTGGAGAAACTCGGTCGGGTAGAGCCAAGGATAATACCCGCACTCTCTCATGTAGAGATATCTCAGAAACTTCTTTTGGATTTTCTCTATCATAAGAGAGTACTTCAGTTCATGTGGCCCCCAAATCATCGAGCCACTCTAGAGTCTACTTCGCACCAAGGAGTTGTAAAGAGTTCTCAGTACGCAGGTATTTTCGGAAACCCTGGCAGTACGCAGAACAAATCCTAACATCTTCAATGCATTATCACCGATTGCCTCTATGTGTTCATGAAATGTCAGAGTGCTCACAAATCTAACGCCCAGATCCTTAACATTCGATGTTTTATCAGATTCTGGTCATTCATTTTGTAGCGAAAAAAAAGAGTTTTTTGGGCCCTAGTGAAGGACGTGACCGAACACTTGGAGCGGAGATCTCCCCATTTACACAGTCTCTAGGGCACCTCTCTTGTTCTCACACCTTGATCATTAGTTGGTGTAAAGGGCCAACAATGCCGGTGATGCTGATTTTGAGAAATTCCAGGTGTTTATCTTTAACTCTTGATTTCGTTCCATTATTCATGTTTGACATGGCCATTTATAATTCACCCAGTGTCTGAGAGCCGTCAGGAATGTTAACTGCCCGCTAATCTCTAGAAATGACATGCCATATTTTCTATACGCGGTCTGTGCCTAATTTAATCACTCCATCAAAGTTTTTTACAGCTCCTGCATTTAATAAAAAAATATTTTATGGTATTGACTAGATACAATTTCCATCTCAATGTGTGATAGCGGATTAATAATACAGTTCTATGTATGAAATAGAACCAGAATCTCACTGAACGATTGCTTTCAACTCGATGGCTACGCGTTGGTAAGACAATGTAGTGGTTGTCGCTTTCGCTTTCTATGCCTGAGGACTCGGGTGCAATTCCTAGGAAGTTGGATATGAACATTTGATTAAAAAGGTGGTTTGACGCTACTTTATTTTAAAACCTTGACTGGCACCAGAAGCGTAAAACTGATCACCTTATATTTATTTAACTGATTATAGATATACGCTGAATGCAGTGCACTATGCACAATTGGATGTAGACAGGCTAGTGATGATGATGATATTAATTTATTACAATTTCCATTCATTATGAGTTTTCCAATACTAATGAGTTATGCATCTTTAGTTTATGTTTTATTCGAAAATTCCTCATTATCAATATTCTGATAGCGACTGTTCCATAATATTTAAAAAAAATTATGCATAGTGGTATCTTAAATCAGATTTAATTGGCATTTTTTATCATCCATTCAAAATTTCATCAGTAGTATAATAAACTATTACAAAATGACTACACTTTAACAATAATATTTGGTTGGTTTTAAGTAATTAATAAATATATTTTATAATGATTCTAAATTTAAAAGTAATAAATCTGTTATCAATTTATTTATATTTAAGGTTACATTATTTTTAGTTGATTTGTTATATTTAATGCATTCACTTTATGATCAAATATTTAAATAAACATTTGTAAATAAATAAATATAAATGTCTACCGTTTTCGAGAAATGCCAGTCTCTTTGTTAGTACATTAAAACAAACAAAACATGCAAACAGTTAAACATTTTATTTTGCAGCGCAACTAACAAGCCATGAGGCTTAATAACAGTAATAAATTACAGCACAGATCACCCAGGCTTGAGAAAATTCTGATGTAATTTTTGTGTTCTCACCGGGAATCAAACCCGAAAACTGCGTGAGTCGAACGTTTTAACCACTATGCCACGGAGGCTTTCATAAACTTCACTAAGCAATCGTCATTGCAAAAAAATTTGAAATCAACGTTCTGACAGTACACATGATATTAGTAGCTTACACTAACGTACACGTCTTATCAGCACTTTGCGTTGGTTTAATATTGATGTGCAACTTTTATAGTGAAGGCGTATAGTTGGATTTGGATGTTAGTGTTATTAGTGTCAGGACGAAGAGTCAGGTAGGTCTCGAAACCGGTACACATAGAAAAGCTATTAAGTGGGTACATATAGATGTACATAAATAATTTATGAACATAAATACGTAGTATTTAAAACTGTCTGAAAATTTTGTTAATTATCTCTGTTTATTAAGTTAGTCTTCTTTGTTTATTCTCAATGTAAAAATATTTTTAAAAAGTATGTTGTTAGTGTCCTAGACACGGATTACCCCAGTGAGGTCACATTATTTTTATGATAAATTACAGTTTCTAACAGAAAAAAATTGAATTAAATAAATAATTATTTACAAACATTTACTTTTAGTTTATCGAAATGTTTGTTGACTAATAATGAAATATTATTAAAATATATCAATATCTCAAATGAAGAATGAGACCATTTTACTATCCGTATCAATCCCGTCTGTAAAAATATTGTTCTTTCAAAAAATACGATAAAATGTAAGCTTCATACTTATATGTCTAGACTTTTATACTCCCTTTTTAAAAAACGTCATCTCTGTTAATATATCTGTTTATCTATACCACAGAACCGTCTATTCAGTGATCCATACCCAAGATACGAATTTGAATTCAAATATAATCTTTTCGTGAATTCGAGGGTTCAATATTCAAATATTTTACAAAATCATTTCACATTATTTATAAATACGTTATCAATGTAAGTGGCTTTATCGGTCACAACAATGACCTTTCTTTCATATTAACATGAGAATCATTGATAAAAAAATCGATCGTAATACGTCATGTTTGTATTTTTAGGTTGTCTGACGAAATATGGGCAAAGAAAATTCTACAGGTCTTAAGATAAGAAATGGTATCAAAAATGAACAGGTCGATAAGAAAGGCATCAAGTTTTTCGACCCGATGATCGAAGGCGTTAGATGGACAGAGAAATATGCAGATACTATCCAAGGATTTTGGGACGCCATTCCTGACAGAATTAGTACGTTTATTGCCACCCTGGCAGTGTTCACATTTGGAGCTACCCTTAAAGGCATGTTATTATTTTTTATCTTGGTAATAGAATTTCTAAGCGTCCTTACGTGATGACATTTATTTGGAATAAGTAGAGTACGATTACTGTCGGTACAAACAACAAACAATAAATATGTTTAAAATTATTAGGACAATGATGAGTTTGTTATTGTGCCAGTTTTGTTGCATGTTGGGCCTCAGGGCCCAACATGCAAAAAGTTTCCGTCAGCGATGGATAAAAAATAGACGTTTTAGTTTACTGTGAATTGTTTATTTTTCATAATGTTTTGTCTGTTTACATTTTGTGTTTCTCACATTATTATTTTTATTACTTTTGATTTGAATTGTTTTAACCATCATCCGATAGAAAAACAAGTGTAATCAAATAGGTCTTTAAATAATTCATTTATTTTATTGAAATAAACGGCACTTAGTGCCTTTTACATCTAAGTTACAAATACAATAAAATACAAATAAAAAAATACACCTGTAAGTGAAATTATTAGTAAAATATAGTATTTAAAACAAAATATTACTGAACGGTTATTTACAAATTAAGGAGTCAAAAAAAAGATACACAGTTTAAAAATTATATTACTAGTTATAAAAATACTTTGTAACGTACGCGTTACCACGTTTTTGTGCGCTGCTTCGTCACCCGCGTCTGCAGCAGTCAAGCTTCCCTGTTCTTGTTCCCTGTCCAGAGTTAGGAACTCAACTAAATTTATTCGGTCGGTTACATGCCTTATAAAGCGATGCGCGTCGGGCTCCGTGAGTCAGCCGTCCCACCCGCGCCGGCTGCCTGGGAGTGGTGGGGGTAGTTCTCCCCCGCCACTCACTACATGCCGCCGGCCGCAGGTGGCGTAAATACGGGCGCTTAACTTAAAAATAAGGTGCTTAATTTCGTCGGCAGCCGCGACGCGCACAAGATGATGAGCATAATTTTTTATTTTACATTACATTCTTTATATTTTACTAGCTATATTTTACCCCGGTAAAATAATACTGAGGCCAGGCTCGAAAGTGACTACTTTATCTTTATTGAGAGCCTAGCACTCAGTTCTGTACATTTACCGGGGATTCTATCTAGTTATTTGATTATTTATTTATATTTCTTATCGTTCTATATTAAGCGTCCGGAACATACTTAAAAAATAAAATATTTGGTCTTAGAAATATTTTGAACCAGTAAAAAAAACTAAGAAAGCAACATATATTAATAAAAAAAAAATATGGAATGACACTAAACGATAAAAAAAATGATTTCGGCTAAGCTTTATTACGTCGAAGGTAAACCTTTGCGAGTACAAAAAAGAGGAAAAAAAGTTTTTTTATTTCCGTTTTTTCCACGTATGTTTATTTATTTTTTGTATTTCAGGAGAATGGGTAATTATATTAGTAACTGCTGCTAAGCAGTGGTCCGGAAACTATGGAACTGGCGCTAATGAGACGGACAGAAAACTGACATTAGAAGAGCTTTTCTCCGTTGATAAATTAAAAATGAACAACTGGACTACGTTCTGGATTGGAGCCTTAGTTGTTTCATACGGCATGTATTTTCTCATAGGAGGATTCTTGCACGTAAGTATAAGTAGAACAAAATTAAATTTTGACAACAATTTCACTCTACTTGTGATTCAGCAAATGACAAATCCACAATTTCTGTTTATGAAATCCTACGCAATAGCATTAAATTATAGAATACCTCACATGAGTACACTATTATAAACTTAAGATTGATTTTCCAATATCTTATAATTAATTTGCTTTGCCGTCTTTGTCAGTACCTTCATATTTTCTGATTCAATGACTTTATTTCTTTCCTTAAAAGATTTTTCTATTTTCCCTTTTTTATTCTTTCTTTCACGATTTTTTCTTGATTTCTCTGAATTACGTCGTACTAACCTAACTCGATGCAACTCATTTTAAGCAACATTTTTTTCTTACCAGCAGCAATGTATAAAGGCACTTTAAACGTTTGCACGCTCATGAATTTTATAAAACTAAATGACCAAACAACACAAAAAGTTAACTTAGTTTTAAATATTATCAATACTGTAAGGGGTGAATAAAATGTGCGGAGTAAAAAGAAAAAGATTTTCACTAAGTATTAAAATAAATTTGTGGTAGTTCTATTAATCCAATCTGACGGTAAATTGTTCAATATTTAAAAATGCCTCAACAGTACTGTTATATATCAAAAGTACCATCTTACGTTGCCGTAGGTTTAGGATTTAATTTATGTACAAAACACGTTAAATATTAGAACTTCCTGCGTACATAAATTTCATATTTACAGTATTTTTTTTATATATTTGATCGCAAACTTAGCCATTCGCTACATTTTCTTTATTTCTGGTGATAATTTAATAAATTCTTTGTGTTTCCTTTCTTATTATTGTAGTTGTTTCAACAAACCACGAAATGAATTAACTTTTACAATGGTAGATTTAAGTATAGATTTAACTACGTTATATGTAGTTTGGTGCAATTTTATTCATTATTTGTTTGCAATGTTTTAGTGGTACTTTTATGTGCAACGCCGGGACAAAGCTCAGGAATGGAAACTTCAGCCCGACAAATGGCTTTCTCCCGAACTGGAGCTGCACGAAATTATGCTGGGAAGCTTGTCTCTTTTGGTCACAGCAACCTATTCAGCGACCCTCGCTTGTTATATCTTCAATGGGAATCCTTCCTCAATCTATTACAAATTCGATGAACATGGCTGGCTATGGTTTTTCCTGCAGTTTCCAGTGATTTTCATATACCAGGTAAAGTGATTACTCATTTTATTTTACATTCATATTTTGATAATAATAATAATAATCTACTTACATGAATATGGCGACAACGAGTGTATTATATTTATTGTGTGTTTTACCTCGGTCATAATGAATGTTTTTGAAATTTAACTGAGAATTAATTTAATGAAATGTCTAATTATAATGTATCAAATTAAAATTCTCGAAATATCAGATTCTCATGAATTATTCCCTAATTGGCATTCAGTGGTGCTTAAGGCACTAAATTAATATACTAAATGCAGTGTTTCTCGATTATTTGTGATATCAAAGGATCTGTCATACACTTCAGGGCCTATGATTGAACATGTTTTGAAAAAAAATCACACGTATTTTTCTATAAAACTTAGAATTTACGAAATAAACCGTTGAAGATAACTCTATCAATTTCGCATTTTAATCGGAGACCAGATGTCAGCCAGGAACATTGAAAGCATCCACCACATACCCGAATCCATTTTAAAGACTAAATGTCTTTCATCAGATTCACTCATACAAGCAAGAATTTTTTTTTCATTATGAATTGATTTTATTTCTTCCTCTACCAAATTCAGTAAGGAAAATCGTGAACAAAAATAAATATTTGTATTATTTGTTATAAATGTAAACATTTCCAACTTTTAATTTCCCTTTCACTGTCACTCTAACCTCCTCCCCCTCCTAATCGTCTCCAAAGTAGGGACAAGGGGAAGTATAAATAAAATAAATAAATAAACCCACCACCCAGTTCAAACCCTTTTATTTTGACAGTGATATGAAACGTTGGTTGGGACTGGGAAATATCATTACCGTTCCTTGTCCGCTCACTAGATGGCGCATATAGTGTCCACAAAGAGCCTCAAGGGATCTCTGTCGGCTGCCAGTTTCTGCGCATCCTTTTAAGTCAGGCTCGCGTCCCGCGGTTCTGACTTGAACTAGTGACAAGCAGTCAGCAACGGACATCCAGGACGTCAAAAACCTGATGCCTTGAAAAGTAGGCGAGCGTAGTTAAGGCTCTCTAGAGGCATACACCAAATATGCCCATTCAACTGTATCGCCTACTGTGAAATGTGAATGTTCAGTGAGATTAAGTAATGATAAATAATATCTTAAGTATATCAGTAGGAGCAGAGAAAGGATGAGAGCCGAGTGAGCGCAACCGCAATGCGATTTCTTTGACGAATGTGTGGGAAATCAATGAATGGCAGGGTAAGAAATGATGAAATTAGGGGGGAGTGTAAATCTGAGTCAGGTATAATTGATCAAATTAAGAAAGGGTTTCTGAGATCGTTTGATCATGTAGAACAAATGGATGAGAAAAAAATGTTACACAGGTATATATGGTGAGAATGAATGCTAACGTGGGATGAAAATGACTAAGAAAGACGTGGCATGATTAGATAAACCAAAACCTTATGTTTGGTCATGTCAAAGGGCGTGTATGACAAGATGTATGAATGTGGAAGAAGCTAGAAATGTATGCCAGAATAGACGTAGCGCTCTATTCTCTCTGCCTACCTCTACGGGAAATAGCGTGATGGTAGTAGTAGTAGTAGTAACATCAGTAAGATAGTAAAAGGCAGAACCCTCAAGAGAAAGTACCAATATCATTTGAGCCTCCTACATAGTTGAAGGTGAGCTTGAGAAGGGAAAGATAAGTAGAAATGTAGAAAAAATTAGTGTTTAGTGGAAATATAACTCCAATTCGATCAATAGAAAGGCTAAAATGTATCTATGAATTGAGGCCTAAGTGCACTTAGTGCCAAATCGATTGTAGTATGGAGTAAAAAATAACAAGGAAAAAGAGCACGAGTCTTAAATAAGTATAAATACGCGTTTTTTTAAGATAAAAATATGACATCTCGTAGAAAATTCTCTATTTATTTAAATCAATATATTTACATTCAAGCATTGAGACGCTAGCTGTCAATAAGTAAAACAGCCATACTTTAAAATTACCCCACACATACTTATGCCCCTTTTCCGTGTCAGAGGTATTTGCTTACTAATGGGAAATTTAATAAATAATGACGATTATTTCAGTATTATTTGCCTTCCGCGCTTGATGGTACGCAGAGCGTCGCATTATTATACGAACCGCATAGAATTTTGATATTTTTTAACATGTAGGTAAAATGATCAGTCTAACGCTTCAGGTGCCAGTCCAGGTACTATGACATATTCTGGCGTAACAATACCTTTTTATATACATATTTCATCTCATTCGTGTCGGGAATCGAACCCGAGATCTCTTGCATTGCAGGCAAATTCGGTGAGCGTCTGACCTCAAGGTTTTGACGTAAATGACTAATTTTATCAAAACAATGATTTGTGTTAAATAAACGAATAAAAACAATTTTCGAAATAAATGCATTTTTTGTGTTTATAATTAAATCTTGTAAAGTAAAATTTGAAAATATTTATAAACAAAAAAAACTTATCAAAAACGTAATATAATGATTTCTTGTCATTGATTTAACTTTTTGAGTGCATGCAATTAATATAAGATAAAAACATTATCACGAGTCATTTTGAGATTATTGGGTTTACTGATAATGTTAATATTTCGCAGGTGTTCAGTTATTTCAAAAATCATGTTTTATTTTTTTTTGAAATCTGATTACCCTTTCTCATCCGTTTTTTTTTAATTGACTAAATAATTACCTGAAGGTCGATTATGTGTGCTGGCAGTCTTTTATTTATTTTTTACAAATAATTTAATTCAACAGAATCCCAGTGCTTCTTAACCCGTGAACCCCACGAATGTCAAACTGTGTTAATGATTATTATTTTGATTTAATTAGCTCATCGCTGTTTTACCAAATTACCGAACCTATGTACAATTTGCTTAAACAAAATGAACATTAACGACATTTGTGTTTTTTCTACAAGTTGAATCAAACACCATTTTACTGTTTTTGTGAGAGTTGCCTTGTTTAAATGAATAAAAACTAATTTGATTTATTTTTCAAATAGGATTACACAACGTACATTATACACAGAATGTATCACACCCGATTTCTATACACGCACTTCCACAAACTCCATCATAAATACAAGCAGCCAACCGCCTTTTCTGTGACTGCCATACACCCTGTTGAGATCATGCACATCCAACTGACCATGTGTCTTCCTCTCTTCACCGCACCAATCCATTGGCGTAAGTCAAAAGTTTTTAATATTTATGTAGGATTTTGTAAGTTGATTCAGGCAGCTGCTACCCCAGTTGGAGATGACAGAAAAAAATGATGGTATGCTTTGATGTGTACTTATTACATGTTGAATAAAATAAAGTCTTCGGTTATGATGCGCGATCGTGACGGCTAAACTTTACGAACTACTCACATTTTAGTAACTGACTGACTGAACTTAGTCTTTGTAGTAAGGGCTGCATGGTTTTTATAATACCTTACCCAATCAATCTCTCTTTGATCGAGTGAAGAACTAATTTCATCTTCTATTTTCCTGACGAAGAAGAAGGAAAGTACATTCAATTACTATTGTGTGCAATGCAATGACAGCCCACGCATCAAAACAAAAAAAAATCACATGCTAAATCACATAAATTCTTAACAATATTCTGTCTTAAAGTAAAGTACAATTGTTAATTAATAATATTATAAATCTTGTAATACACTTACATTTTTCACCATTATTCATCAATTTTTTAATTACTTTGGTTCAATAGAGCTCTGGGATGGAAAGTCTCATATTTCAGCATGTACGCTGAAAAAGAACAAAAGAGTCATCAGTTCCTTTATGAAATGATAAAAAACTCTTTTTGTTTGATATCTACGGAGTGCTTTTTGATATACGTCAATTTTTGACAAGTTTTCAGTAAAATTCAAATGAGGGTACTATTTTAAAATCTGGGAAAATCCATCTTTTTTCATTTTGAGCAAATCAAAAAGTGATGCAATAATAGCTTAAATTTTTATTTTATATTTCAATATTTTATTATAACCAGTAAATACCTGTTTTATATGTAAGAATCGCCAAGAAACAAAAGTGAATCAATTAATTTAATTTTAAAGATTGCTAACTTTGTAATAATGACACTCAGGTAGAACTTGCTATGTTCACAACAAACCAAGTAATTTGAAAGTCAGATTCTCATAAATACAGCCGTATTTTCCACTAAAAATTCTATGATACAATAGTCAGATGGTAGAAACGACCATATGCAACTTTTCAGGTTTTATAGTTTTCAGTGATTTTAATAAATATTTTAGTAAATACACATGGAAAAAACAAAAAAAAAACAAAATTTAAAATGATACGAATAAATCAGGTTGTGGTTCCGTGGCGAGAGTTGCAAACTCACGGATCAGACGTCCGAGATTCGAACCCTACTCTACCCTCCAAATGATTCCCATTTTCTAATAGTGAGTTATGTACAACTCGTTTAAAATGGCCCCAAAAATTTTAATATTCAATTAAATAATTAAATAATTTTCATCAAGTTTGCAAGCAGTACCCTCAAATACGTACTGCAGATTTTATTTTACTTATAAAAAATATTTACGTTTAAAGCATATTTTTAATAAAACGCTCCTATTTACGAGTGTAACAATGTTGTGGAAAGTCAATCAAACTTCATGGTAACCTTCACGTAATGAAAATGATCATGCTACGATTGATGACGATGACGATGAATCGCTTTGAGTAACGCGGGCCTTGAAATAATGCGATTATTTTTTAATAGAAAGCTGTTCTTTGGCTCTTCTGTTTCTTTTTACTGAACTAATCGAGCAAAGAAATTAAAATCTCGCGCAAGATATTAAGCAGTTTTTTTTTTCTAAATCTTAGGACATTTTATTTGCTATTTTACAAGAGGCAATTTTCGGGATTAAAATTTTCGTGTATGCATGCGCAGTACATTTTTGGCTCCGTGACAGATAACGGGCAATTTCGCTGTAGACAAAAAGAGCTATCTTGTGACGACGCAACTTCTGACAATTTACAATATTATTCTGCAATCAACAATCAACATCAGGTTTCTAAAATTAGATCGATCGTGAAACTTTTTTAACATCAATATTTCAGAAAAAAAGGCTAGAGTGATGTGAAAAAGTGCTGTGAAACAAATAAGATCGATTATAAATAACACTACACAAGCAACAAAAATTACTCGTTGACAGTTGAAGTTAACAGTTAACAGTATTACATGCTTGAGATGTGCGCGCACTTTTTTTGCGCCTAGATCATGTTCAAATATTTGTTGCTAAAGAGAACGTGTTCTATTTTTCTGATTTTGACCAAAAATTTCACCTGATTTGTGCTGATATTACATGACACAATTTTCAATGGGTCATATCTTGCACAAGATAAATCTATAAAGATATATCCTAATCAACACTTTTAAATGAAGCAATGTAATTTTGTCGTAAAATATGATATTCTTAATTATTTTAGCCATTTTCATAGGGTCCAGTGGTTTTAACTACTCTTAAGAGTCACTTATAATCAAATCACTATTATTTTTTACGATGTAACTTAAAAATTTTCTTGAACCTTTCCTATTACCTTAATTCTTAATCGATCAAAATAATTATTAAAGTTTTATTCGATTAGTGTCATGATGTTTTTAATTGAGTAATAAATATATTTTGCTAATGACTTGGCCTAAAAACTCTTCTTATTTTTCTATTATATTTTATAACGTGGTTGGGATAACACGTCACTCAATAAATTGACATAAACTGCCGAATTCCAATTTCGTGAGAATTTCTCGTTTTGTTTGACAAATGTCAAGACAGGTATCTTTTGAAAGCGAACTTTTTAATTCCCTTAAGAAACACTGCCGAATTCAAACGAGAAGTTCAATTGGATTCCAGTTTGGTGAATCGTGCAAACAACCCTACCATTTATTAAACGTTTTCTATTCCTTCAATAAAATGTCTGTTTAAGTTTAACACGAAGATTTTATTAATTGAAATTATTAA